>NC_041390.1:70975474-70985148 GCF_002162155.2 Triticum dicoccoides | reverse complement strand
CCCCCTGCCTCGTGGGCCCCATCACGTTCCACCGACCTCAACCTGGACTCCATATATTCACTTTCGGGGAGAAAAAACCAGAGGAGAAGGATTCATCGCGTTTTATGATACAAAGCCGCCGCTGAGCCCTAAACTCTCTCCGGAGGGCTGATCTGGAGTCCGTTCGGGGCTCCGGAGAGGGGAATCCATCGACATCGTCATCATCAACCATCCTCCATCACCAATTTCATGATGCTCACTGCCGTGTATGAGTAATTCCATCGTAGGCTTGCTGGACGGTGATGGGTTGGATGAGATTTATCATGTAATCGAGTTAGTTTTGTTAGGGTTTGATCCCTAGTATCCACTACGTTATGAGATTGATGTTGCTATGACTTTGCTATGCTTAATGCTTGTCACTAGGGCCCGAGTGCCATGATTTCAGATCTCAACCTATTATGTTTTCATCAATATATGAGAGTTCTTGATCCTATCTTGCAAGTCTATAGTCACCTATTATGTGTTATGATCCGTTAACCTCGAAGTGACAATAATCGGGATACTTACTGGTGATGACCGTAGTTTGAGGAGTTCATGTATTCACTATGTGTTAATGCTTTGTTCTAGTACTCTATTAAAAGGAGGCCTTAATATCCCTTAGTTTCTAATAGGACCCCACTGCCACGGGAGGGTAGGACAAAAGATGTCATGCAAGTTCTTTTCCGTAAGCATGTATGACTATATTCGGAATACATGCCTACATTAAATTGATGAACTGTAGCTAGTTCTGTGACATTCTAGGTTATGACTATTACATGATGAACCACATCTAGCATAATTCTCCATCACCGATCCATTGCCTACGAGCTTTCCATATATTGTTCTTCACTTATTTACTTTTTCGTTGCTATTGCTATCATCACTATAAAATACCAAAAACATTACTTTTGCTACCGTTACTTTTGCTATCTTTACCACTACTATCATATTACTTTGCTACTAAGTACTTTGCTGCAGATATTAAGTTTCCAGGTGTGGTTGAATTGACAACTCAGCTGCTAATACTTGCGGATATTCTTTGGCTCCCCTTGTGTCGAATCAATAAATTTGGGTTGAATACTCTACCCTCGAAAACTGTTGCGATCCCCTATACTTGTGGGTTATCAACTAGTAGCCCCCGAGACTTGAAGCGACGAGACTAACCAATTTAAGGAACGATTTATCCTGCAGGTTCTTAAGGAAAAGAATGTTGCGCTATCCCAGGAGCTAAAAACAAACCAGACGCGGTTGAATGTTGTCACCGCCGAACTTGCGGAAATGAAAAAGGCCGCAATGAGTACGTCCGAGAAGAAAAAACACGAGGATGAAAAATACAAACAATCTGAAGAGATAGAGAGCTTGAAGGCTCAGCTATCGGCCGCCCAGAGAGAAAAAGAAAAGTTGAAGCGCGGCATTTACGGTATGATTTGTAAAAATCACCATAGTTACTCATGCCTAGTCCACAATTCGAAATGTCATGATGTTATTACTGCAGGTCTATTGACTGGTCGGCTGGAAGAAGAGGTATCTAGATTTCAAGGCGACGTGCTAACGGATCTGATGTGGTGCATGCGCGGGCCCAGAAAGCCATGAAGAGTATGGTCAAGGCTTTATGGACGTCCGATAACCCTCCAGAAAGTATGGTGGGTTTGGCAAACCTATTCAAAGGTGCCTGACGGTGCTTTGAGCTATGGAAGACGTCCGCCTGATGTGAAGGCGCACGAGAAGCCTGGGAAATGGTGAAAACACGCTTCACCAAACTAGATCCAAATCATATGGCCCACAGGGACCAGACGGTAAAGAAATTTCGTTGAACTTGGTGTATGACCAAGTAATGATAGTTGTGAAATATTCACATGAAGACTGTAAGTTAGAAAGTCTGATGGATGGGATAGATAAGGAATAGGTATTTGATTCAATGTATTAATGTACTTTGTGATTGACATGTATCTTTTGGCCGAACATGTGGAAAATTTGTCATTGCTGTCGGCGTCCTGGGAACGGGGGTACCAGACTTGCCTGCCCGCGGCCCATGACGTGGCTCCGACAACGGCCTGGTACGGCCCAGCTTCAGCAACAACAATCCAAGACCCTCATGAGGGGCCGAGCCTCGCGAGGCGGACGACACCAAGACCTCCCTGGGGGCGGCCTCACCAGGCTGGCTCCCGAGGAGCAGAGATATCAAGGCAAGGTGCACCTCGGGAGGTTCACATGATGTGAGCCATGACGACCAAGGACAGGCGGGCGCCGGCGGGCGCAGTGTGCCAGTTTCCTCTTTGGTGCCAAGGAGGCAAGCGCAGGCGTGGAGTCCTGAGGAATCAAGCAAAGGTTTCCATACCGGTGCAACAATGATACGTCTCCAACGTATCTATAATTTTTGATTGCTCCATGCTATATTATCTACTGTTGTGGACATTATTGGGCTTTATTATCCACTTTTATATTATTTTTGGGACTAACCTATTAACCGGAGGCCCAGCCCAGAATTGATGTTTTTTTGCCTATTTCAGGGTTTCGAAGAAAAGGAATATCAAACGGAGTCCAAACGGAATGAAACCTTCGGGAACGTGATTTTCTCACCAAACATGATCCAGGGGCCTTGGACCCTACATCAAGAAACAAGGGAGGAGGCCACGAGGTAGGGGCGCGCCTACACCCCCCCCCCCCCGGGCGTGCCCTCCACCCTCGTGGGCCCCCTGTTGCTCCACCGACATACTCCTTCCTCCTATATATACCTACGTACCCCCAAACGATCAGATACGGAGCAAAACCCCTAATTCCACCGCCGCAACTTTATGTATCCACGAGATCCCATCTTGGGGCCTATTTCGGAGCTCCGCCGGAGGGGGTATCCATCACGGAGGGCTTCTACATCATCACCATAGCCCCTCCGATGAAGTGTGAGTAGTTCACCTCAGACCTACGGGTCCATAGTTATTAGCTAGATGGCTTCTTCTCTCTTTTTGGATCTCAATACAATGTTCTCCCCCTCTCTTGTGGAGATCTATTCGATGTAAACTTCTATTTGTGGTGTGTTTGTTGAGACCGATGAATTGTGGGTTTATGATCAAGTCTATCTATGAACAATATTTGAATCTTCTCTGAATTCTTTTATGTATGATTGGTTATCTTTGCAAGTCTCTTCGAATTATCAGTTTGGTTTGGCCTACTAGATTGATCTTTCTTGCAATGGGAGAAGTGCTTAGCTTTGGGTTCAATCTTGCAGTGTCCTTTCCCTGTGACAGTAGGGGCAGCAAGGCACGTATTTTATTGTTGCCATCGAGGATAACAAGATGGGGTTTTCATCATATTGCATGAGTTTATCCCTCTACATCATGTCATCTTGATTAAGGCGTTACTCTGTTTTCATTAACTTAATACTCTAGATGCATGCTGGATAGCGGTCGATGAGTGGAGTAATAGTAGTAGATGCAGGCAGGAGTCGGTCTACTTGTCTCGCACGTGATGCTTATATACATGATCATGCCTAGATATTCTCATAACTATGCTCAATTCTGTCAATTGCTCAACAGTAATTTGTTCACCCACCGTAGAATACTTATGCTCTTGAGAGAAGCCACTAGTGAAACCTATGGCCCCCGGGTCTATCTTCATCATATTAATCTTCCAATACTTAATTATTTATTTTGCTTTTATTTTACTTTGCATCTTTATCATAAAAATACCAAAAATATTATCTTATCATATCTATCAGATCTCACTCTCATAAGTGGCCGTGTAGGGATTGACAACCCCTTATCGCGTTGGTTGCGAGGATTTATTTGTTTTGTGCAGGTACGAGGGACTCGCGCGTAGCCTCTTACTGGATTGATACCTTGGCTCTCAAAACTGAGGGAAATACTTACGCTACTCTGCTGCATCATCCCTTCCTCTTCGGGGAAAAACCAACACAGTGCTCAAGAGGTAGAAAGAAGGATTTATTGCGCCGTTGCCGGGGAGTCTACGGAAAAGTCAATATACCAAGTACCCATCACAATCCTTATCTCCCGCATTACATTATTTGCCATTTGCCTCTCGTTTTCCTCTCCCCCACTTCACCCTTGCCGTTTATTCGCCCTCTCTCTCTATCCTCCCTCTCTTTTCCCGTTCGCCTCTTTTCCGTTTGCTTGTCATTATGGCTAGTCCCTTATCTGCTACTTTGTCTCCTGAGTTTGAGGTTCTTCACTTCAAACAAAGGTAAGGAGAAAATTTAAAAGATGCTTGGTTTAGAATGATGGAATCTTATCGTAATTGTACCCTAGAGGTGAATTTTAGAATTTTTCTTCACAACTTATATCTTGGATTAAATATGTCTCATAGGCAACTTTTGGATTGCGTTGCCAAAGGCAATTTTATTGAAATTGATCCCAGTATTGTGCATGAGATTATAGAAGGTATAGTAGGAACTCTACCTCAACAAAAGGGGCCTCATCATACCCAAGAGGAAATGCAAGTTTTTGAGAAGATTTGCGAAGTAACCAAGATTTTACAAAAGTCTCTTGAACCTCTTAAAAGCGTTAGCGGGAATCTCAACCGCATGAATATGTTGATTACTCTTTGCAATAAGCGGTTGGATTCATTAGATCTAAAAATTTCATAATATGAAGGGAAATGTAAAGAACCTCCTAGATTCGAGCTTGATTCCGCTAAAAAGTTGAAAACCAAAGATGGCAATACCTAGATCTATCCTTGCTTTTTATGCCTAGCTAGGGGCGTTAAACGATAGCGCTTGTTGGAAGGCAACCAATTTTATTTTTATTCCTTGATTTTTTTCTCCTGTTTAGTAATAAATAATTTATCAAGCCTCTGTTTAGGTTGTGTTTTTTGTGTTTAATTAGTGTTTGTGCCAAGTAAAACCGTTGGGAAGACTTGGGGAAAGTCTTGATATCTTGCTGTAAAAAAACAGAAACTTTAGCGCTCACGAGAACTGCTGCCATTTTTATTTGGAAAGTGATATTTAGTTTATTCTTTTTTCATATGATTAATAGATAAATTACTCACGTCCATCAATTTATTTTATAATTTTTGGGGTTCCAGATCTTGCGCTATCTACAGATTACTACAGACTGTTCTGTTTTTGACAGATTCTGTTTTTCGTGTGTTGTTTGCCTATTTTGATGAATCTATGGCTAGTAAAATAGTTTATAAACCATAGAGAAGTTGGAATACAGTAGGTTTAACACCAATATAAATAAAGAATGAGTTCATTACAGTACCTTGAAGTGGTCTTTTGTTTTCTTTCGCTAACGGAGCTCGCGAGATTTTCTACTTTAAGTTTTGTGTTGTGAAGTTTTCAAGTTTTGGGTAAAGACTTGATGGATTATGGAACAAGGAGTGGCAAGAGCCTAAGCTTGGGGATTCCCATGTCACCCCCAATATAATCCAAGTACACCTAAAATCCAAAGCTTGGGGATGCCCCGGAAGGCATCCCCTCTTTTCGTCTACTTCTATCGGTAACTTTACTTCAAGCTATATTTTTATTCACCACATGATATGTGTTTTGCTTGGAGCGTCTTGTATGATTTGAGTCTTTTCTTTTTAGTTTGCCACAATCATCCTTGCTGTACACACCTTTTGAGAGAGCCATACATGATTTGGAATTTGTTAGAATACTCTATGTGCTTCGCTTATATCATTTGAGTTATATAGTTTTGCTCTAGTACTTCACTTATATCATTTAGAGCACGGTGGTGGATTTGTTTTATAGAAACTATTGATCTCTCATGCTTCACTTAGATAATTTTGAGAGTATTAAATAGCATGGTAATTTGCTTAAATAATCCTAATATGCTAGGTGTTCAAGATTAATAATTTTTTTTCTTATGAGTGTTTTGAATACTAAGAGAAGTTTGATGCTTGATGATTGTTTTGAGATATGGAGGTAATAATATCAAAGTCGTGCTAGTTGAGTAGTTATGAATTTGAGAAATACTTGTGTTGAAGTTTGCAAGTCCCATAGCATGCACGTATGGTAAACGTTATGTAACAAATTTGAAACATGAGGTGTTATTTGATTGTCTTCCTTATGAGTGGCGGTCGGGGACGAGCGGTGGTCTTTTCCTACCAATCTATCCCCCTAGGAGCATGCGCGTAGTGCTTAGGTTTTTGATGACTTGTAGATTTTTGCAATAAGTATGTGAGTTCTTTATGACTAATGTTGAGTCCATGGATTATACGCACTCTCACCCTTCCATCATTGCTAGACTCTTCGGTACCGTGCACTGCCCTTTCTCACATTGAGAGTTGGTGCAAACTTCGTCGGTGCATCCAAACCCCGTGATATGATACGCTCTTTCACACATAAACCTCCTTATATCTTCCTCAAAACAGCCACCATACCTACCTATTAGGGCATTTCCATAGCCATTCCGAGATATATTGCCATGCAACTTTCCACCATTCCGTTCATCATGACACATTCATCATTGTCATATTGCTTAGCATGATCATATAGTTGACATAGTATTTGTGGAAAAGCCACCGTTCCTAATTCTTTCATACATGTCACTCTTGGTTCACTGCATATCCCGATACATCGCCGGAGGCATTCATATAGAGTCATATCTTGTTCTAAGTATTGAGTTGTATTCATTGATTTGTAAATAAATAGAAGTGTGATGATCATCATTAATAGAGCATTGTCCCAAAAAAAAGAGAAAGGCCAAATAATAAAAAGGCCAAATAAATATATATATATATATATATATATATATATATATATATATATATAAAGAAGGGACAATGCTACTATCCTTTTTCCACATTTGTGCTTCAAAGTAGCACCATAATCTTCATGATAGAGAGTCTTTTGTTTTGTCACTTTCATATACTAGTGGGAATTTTTCATTATAGAACTTGGCTTGTATATTCCAACAATGGGCCTCCTCAAGTGCCCTAGGTCTTTGTGAGCAAGCAAGTTGGATGCACACCCACTTAGTTTCTTTTTTGAGCTATCATACATTTATAGCTCTAGTGCATCCGTTGCATGGCAATCCCTACTCCTTGCATTAACATCAATCGAAGGGCATCTCCATAGCCCGTTGATTATCCTCGTTGATGTGAGACTTTCTCCTTTTTTGTCTTCTCCACATAACCCCCATCATCATATTCTATTCCACCCATAGTGCTATATCCATGGCTCGCGCTCATGTATTGCGTGAAAGTTTATAGGTTTGAGATTACTAAAGTATGAAACAATTGCTTGGCTTGTCATCGGGGTTGTGCATGATGAGAGCATTCTTGTGTGGCGAAAATGGAGCATGACTAAACTATATGATTTTGTAGGGATGGACTTTCTTTGGCCATGTTATTTTGAGAGGACATAATTGTTTAGTTAGTATGCTTGAAGAATTATTGTTTTTATGTCAATATGAACTTTTATCTTGAATCTTTCGGATCTGAATATTCATACCACAATTAAGAAGAATTACATTAAAATTATGCCAAGTAGCACTCCGCATCAAAAATTATGTTTTTATCATTTACCTACTCGAGGACGAGCAGGAATTAAGCTTGGGGATGCTTGATACGTCTCCAACATATCTATAATTTTTGATTGCTCCATGCTATATTATCTACTGTTTTGGACATTATTGGGCTTTATTATCCACTTTTATATCATTTTGGGGACTAACCTATTAACCGGAGGCCCGGCCCAGAATTGTTGTTTTTTGCCTATTTCAGGGTTTTGAAGAAAAGGAATATCAAACGGAGTCCAAACGGAATGAAACCTTCGGGAACATGATTTTCTCACCGAACATGATCCAGGGGACTTGGACCCTACGTCAAGAAACAAGGGAGGACGCCACGAGGTAGGGGGCACGCCTACCCCCCCCCCAGGCGTGCCCTCCACCCTCGTGGGCCCCTTGTTGCTCCACCGACGTACTCCTTCCTCCTATATATACCTACGTACCCCCAAACGGTCAGATACGGAGCAAAAACCCTAATTCCACCACCTCAACTTTCTGTATCCACGAGATCCCATCTTGGGGCCTGTTCCGGAGCTCCGCCGGAGGGGGTATCCATCACGGAGGGCTTATACATCATCACCATAGCCCCTCCGACGAAGTGTGAGTAGTTCACCTTAGACCTATGGGTCCATAGTTATTAGCTAGATGGCTTCTTCTCTCTTTTTGGATCTCAATATAATGTTCCCACCCCCTCCTCTCTTGTGGAGATCTATTTGATGTAATCTTCTTTTTGCAGTGTGTTTGTTGAGACCGATGAATTGTGGGTTTATGATCAAGGCTATCTATGAACAATATTTGAATCTTCTCTGAATTCTTTTATGTATGATTGGTTATCTTTGCAAGTCTCTTCGAATTATCAGTTTGGTTTGGCCTACTAGATTGATCTTTCTTGCAATGGGAGAAGTGCTTAGCTTTGGGTTCAATCTTGCGGTGTCCTTTCCCAGTGACAGTAGGGGCAGCAAGGCACGTATTGTATTGTTGCCATCGAGGATAACAAGATGATGTTTTCATCATATTGCATGAGTTTATACCTCTACATCATGTAATCTTGCTTAAGGCGTTACTCTGTTTTCATTAACTTAATACTCTAGATGCATGCTGGATAGCGGTCGATGAGTGGAGTAATAGTAGTAGATGCAGGCAGGAGTCGGTCTACTTGTCTCGGACGTGATGCCTATCTACATGATCATGCCTAGATATTCTCATAACCATGCTCAATTCTGTCAATTGCTCAACAGTAATTTGTTTACCCACCGTATAATACTTATGCTCTTGAGAGAAGCCACTAGTGAAACCTATGGCCCCCTGGTCTATCTTCATCATATTAATCTTCCAATACTTAGTTATTTATTTTGCTTTTATTTTACTTTGCATCTTTATCATAAAAATACCAAAAATATTATCTTATCGTATCTATCAGATCTCACTCTCATAAGTGGCCGTGTAGGGATTGACAACGCCTTATCACGTTGGTTGTGAGGATTTATTTGTTTTGTGCAGGTACGAGGGACTCGCGCGTAGCCTCCTACTGGATTGATACCTTCGTTCTCAAAACTGACGGAAATACTTATGCTACTCTGCTGCATCATCCCTTCCTCTTCGGGGAAAAACCAACGCAGTGCTCAAGAGGTAGTAAACAATACCAAGACCATGAGGACAACAGGATGGAGGTCATCACGGAGCCCACCACAGCGTCACCACCAGAGCCTTTTGCAGGCAAAGACTACTTTTGTTAGGATAGCTTGTACTAGTTGTCCCCCTTCAAATTTGGCCGTTGTGGGATCCCTTCCCGCCTTACATTTGGGAAGAGGACCAAGGCCACTATAAATAGGACTTAGCCACCACCATAGACGGGGATGAACCATTCAGATCATCATCTCACCACCAGGTCATCAAGCTCAAGAACACCTCACCTCCTGAGGCTGTTCAACCACTGTACTAGTTGATCCTAAGCCCCTCGAGGCAATCCACCACAAAGCTGGAGTAGGGTATTACACCGCAAGGTGGCCCAGACCAGGATAAACTATTGTGTCTCTTGTCTCTTGGGTTCATCGAGTTAGGCCGTGGAATCATCGAGCAGGCAGACTGTGAGGTGAGGGTTCTTCGTACTCACCCAGTGTTCAAACCTCTCAAGGGTCTGCGGAACCCCGAATCCGACAATCGCAGGCTTTCAGCTTTAACCCCCTC
>NC_041390.1:70967788-70975009 GCF_002162155.2 Triticum dicoccoides | reverse complement strand
GTGGAATGAAAAAGAAACATTCACTATGTCCGGAAACCAGGAAACCCAGTCATTGTGCTCGAATAGACAAAAAAAATAGTTCGGGTGATATGTTATATTACATGTGTAAGAAACATCTTCCAAGGAGAATAGTTCCATTAAGGGTTCCTTTCCTTGGGTTTCGCATGCTTTAATTATGCGTGCCTGGGCTTTGGTCCGTCGTACGGAAAATTTGTCCCGTATGTTTGAAGAGTTACCAAAATGTAACAATCTGTCGTTTGATTGCTGACCAATTATTCTCTTAAGAACACTAGCTTTCGGCTTCACCCGTCTGAGGTACAGGTCCGGATTACCCGGTTGTAACAATCGCAGAGGTGCTCCCTTTACGCCCTAGCCAAAAAATTGGGAACGTAGGGCATAAACACAGGAGCGAGGCAACCCATCTTGGCCAAAACTTAAGTCAAAGAGGTGCATATAATGGCAAAAGGGGGGTACATGAGCAAACAACGTATATATTGTGAGCTCCAGGCTTGGAATAATAATAAGCTTCGATTAAAGAAGCCGCCAGTTATGGTGGGGTGTATAGATTTTAGGATTGTACCCCTCAAGTGTTCGGCCTATCCGAACATATCCTGGGAATCATATAAAAACGAGAAAACAAAAACAAATGAAGAGGAGAAAATTAACGAAAAAGAAACATGGACGAACTTATGCGTAAAATCTTCGGAGCCGAGCAACGTTCCATGGATTCGATTCTAGGCGATTATCCGATGCATTACGAAGGCGATAGGCTCCTCCTGTGAGAACTTCATCTATAATGAAGGGCCCCTCCCATTTTGGTTTGAGCTTATCCTACTTCTTCTCTAGGAGGCATAAAACGACTTCGCCTACATTATATGGCTTGGCATGTACCTCTCTGCTTTGGTATCTCCAAGCCTGTTGTTGATAAAATGCGGAACAGGGTCTTGCAATATCGCGCTCCTCCTCCAGGCCATCTAGGTCGTCCTGCCGATTGGGCTCGGCCTCTTTCTCTTCATACATGCGCACTCGAGGTGAGTGATGGATAATGTCGCAGGGCAAGACAGCCTCTGCGTTGTACACCATAATAAAGGGTGTGTGTCCGATCGTGTGATTGGGTGTAGTACGCAATCCCCAGAGTACGAAATCGAGTTCCTCAACCCAGTGTTTATCTGACTCCCATAGGGATCGCACTAGTCTGGATTTGATGCCGCTCATTATCAGTCCATTAGCCCATTTGACCTGGCCGTTTGTTTGAGGGTGATACACGGAGGCGTAATCGAGTTTAATGCCCAAGTTGGCACACCAGTTTTCACGTCATCGGCTGTGAAATTGGAGCTGTTATCAGTAATAATGTTTTGTGGGACACCATAACAGTGTACCACACCGGATATAAAGTTGATCACCGGTCCGGCTTCAGCCGTTTTCACTAGTTTGGCCTCTATCCATTTAGTGAATTTATCCACCATGACCAGCAAATATTTCTTCTTATGGCTTCCCCCCTTTAAGGGGTCCGACCATATCTAGCGTCCAGACCACAAATGGCCAAGTAATGGGGATTGTTCTTAAGGCGGTGGGCGACATATGACTTTGATTGGCGAAAAGCTGACATCCCATACAACGCTATACAAGGGCCTGTGCGTCTGCTTGGGTCGTTGGCCAAAAGAAACCTGTATGGAAGGCCTTACTTACGAGGGCCTAAGCTGCGGCGTGATGACCACCGAGACCAACATGTATTTCCGCCAAGAGCTGTCGTCCCTCCTCTTTGGAGATGCATCTTTGAAGAACTCTGGTAGTACTTTTCTTGTAGAGTTCTCCTTCGTGAACTTTGCAGGCTTTAGAGAGTCGAACTATGCGACGGGCCTCATTCTGGTCATCAGGGAGCTCCTTCCTATTAAGGTAGGCTAGGAAGGGTTCGGCCCATGGAGCAATGATGGCCATGATTACATGGGCGGAAGGTGACATTTCGGTATCAGATCCCCCGATGATATCAGAATCGTGTTCGGCATCTGGGGGTATGATTGGCTCCAGATTAGTGTTTCCGCTCTCGTCCTGCCATACCACGGATGGCTTGAAGAGCCTTTCGAAAAAGGTGTTAGGCGGGACGGGATCGCGCTTAACGCCCATTTGAGCAAGGATGTCCGCTGCCTGATTACTTTCTCGAGCGACGTGATGGAACTCGAGCCCCTCAAACTGAGCTGATATTTTGAGTACGGCGTTTCGTTATGCTGCCATCTTTGGGTCTTTTGCATCAAATTCTCCATTTATTTGGGATATTGCAAGGTTCGAATCCCCACGCACCTCTAGGCATTGTGTGCCCATGGAAACAGCCATTCAGGGGCCATGTAGTAATGCCTCATATTCGGCCGCATTGTTCGAGTCCGTATACATGATTTGTAACACGTAGCGGACTGTGTCCCACGTAGGGGATGTTAAGATGACACCGGCCCCTAGTCCGGCTAACATTTTGGAGTCGTCGAAGTGCATGATCCACTTGGAGTATGTGATGTATTCTTTAGGGAGTTCTGCTTCCGTCCACTCGGCGACAAAGTCGACCAACACCTGAGATTGAATAGCTCGGTGTGGCTTGTATGTTATTTCGAACGGTAAGAGCTCGCTAGCCCATTTGGCGATGCGGCTGGTGGCATCCCGGTTATTTATGATGTCATTGAGTGGTTCGGATGCTACCGTGATTGAACAATCTTGAAAGTAGTGTGTCAACTTCCGGGATGCCATAAACACCGCATAAGCTATCTTCTGATAGTGCGAGTATTGAGATTTGCATGGTGTGAGGACCGCCAATACATAGTACACCAGTTTCTGGATGGGGAGTTTGTGTTCCTCTTCCTCTCGTTCAACGACGACTACGGCGCTTACTACCTGCTGAGTCACAGATATGTAGAGCAACATAGGCTCGCTGAAACCTGGTGCGACTAGGATTGGGTTGCCTACTAACAAGGTTTTTATTTCTTCTGGTCTGGTTGTAGCCGCATCCATCCATTTGAAGTGGTCGGTGCGCCGGAGTAGTCGATAAAGTGGTAGCACCTTTTCTCCTAATCTAGAGATGAAGCGGCTTAAGACTGCCACGCAACCAACTAGTTTTTGGACCTGCTTTAGGTCTGTTGCATTGCCAACTGTGATAAGGCTCGGATTTTGGCTGGGTTCGCCTCAACTCCTCTATTGGAAACAATGAACCCGAGCGGTTTCCTGGCTAGAACATGATGTCGCTTGAAGCTATGCCGGTATTTTCCCAAAGAGGAAAGGATGATGCAGCACAGTAGTGGAAGGTATTTCCCTTAGATATGAAACCAAGGTTATCGAACCAGTAGGAGAACCGAGCAACACAACATAAACAGCACCTGCACACAAATAACAACTACTTGCAACCCGACGTGTAAAAGGGGTTGTCAATCCGTTTCGGGTAGCGGCACCCCAAGATGGGCAAACGGACGTGATAGAGTTGTAAATATTGATAGATCAAACGCCAAATAAAATAAATTGCAGCAAGGTATTTTTTTTAGTAGATATGAAAATAAAAGCAAAGGAAAATAGATCGTAAAGGCAAATAATATGACAAAGAGACCCAGGGGCCATAGTTTTTACTAGTGGCTTCTCTCGAGAAAAATAGCAAACGATGGGTAAACAAATTACTGGTGGACAATTGATAGAACTTCAAATACTCATGACGATATCCAGGAAATGATTATTACATAGGCATCACGTCCAAGATTAGTACACCGACTCCTGCCTGCATCTACTACTATTACTCCACATATCGACTGCTATCCAGCATGCATCTAGTGTATTAAGTTCATGGAGAAACGGAGTATGCAATAAGAACAATGATATGATGTAGACAAGATCTATCTATGTAGAGATAAACACTAGTACAACGAGGTGCTATGCAAACGGTATTTAACCCCTTTCCGCGACGACATTTGGAACCGTCGCCTAGTGAGTGATGGCGATAGGGGGTCCTTCCCACACGACCTAGAAACCGTCGGGGATATGCCCTCCTGGCACACACGCTCGACAAAATGAGTTCGTGTGCGATCGGCAAGCGCTCAAATACAGAAATATGTATAGTAGAGCTAGAAAAATACAATTATACATGCAGAATTGTTTTCGATCACAAATACATCCCACACAGTCAGTCCCCGCTAAACGTTTCCGTTCGTATGTACATCCCACACAGTCACTCCAAGGAAAACATTTCCGTTCACAGGTACATCACACACAATTTTCCTCGTTAAATCGTTTGTGATAGCGATGCCATTGCACACAATATAACAATTTTATCATTTGCATTATTGAATGCATCACACACGATGCGTAGAAGAAACTATGTGGCAAATGTTGTCCATCACACACAGTTTTTATGTGGTAAACATGTGCGCAAGGTGGCCTAACACAAACAGTTTTCAAGAAAAGGTCGTGTGTGATTGTTCATTAATCTAACACGGTTTATTCCTAGAAACTGTGTGCATTATTGAATGCATCACACACGGTGTTTTCTCAATAACCGTTTGCAATAGAAAATCCCAATTAGCAGGCTACTTAGCCGATTATTAATAATCCATTTATTAATCTAATTGACATTTCATATTAAGCACACAATATATTTCATTTTCATAATTGAAATACATCATAGTACAACATCATATAGCTTCAGCACTCAGCTACCCCATTACAGAACTACACCAGCACCAAGTTTCACATGCAACATCTATAACCTTTTGAAATTAGCACCATAGACGGTAAATAGATAGATGTATCTCATCTGGAAAACTGCTGAAGCAGAAGGAGAATATTGAGCCTTCATTGATGTAGAAGGTCTTTGTAACTTTAGGCCAGTGCCTGTGGATGATTGATTGCCCATCCTTCATCCTCTTCAGGAACACCTCAATACTGAACCATGGGTGTTGTATGAATACCTTCCTCGCCTCCTGATCATACAGGTGGTTTCAGAGGTAATCATCAGTGAACTGCTTTGGAAAGGCCTGAAAACAAGGATGTGCATAAATATCTTCTCTATATTGAAAATGGGGCAAAGGAATAAAAACGGTAAGGTATAATAGTTAGTACCATCCTGTAGTGAACTGATGTCTTCTTCATTGTGCAGACAAAGATCTTGTTTTTTTTGTCGCTAATTTCTTTATCCTAACAATCTTTTCGAGTTTCTTGACTTGACTGATATTCATGGACAACTCAATTCCCCATATGCAAAAAGGGTCGAACAGTGGGTCAAAACCTCTGACAGCCGGACCTACATGTGAAAGACCAAATTGTTAAAAACCTAAATATTAGAATGGTTCCTGCAATTTCACAATAATGTGCTATTAGTGTAGCAACCAGACCTCAAACAGTCTGATCTCTGTGCTCTAGTGTCATCCCTGGATCAGTAATGCTGACACCACACAGTACTCGGAGGATTTATAGCAGAGTAGCAATCACACACTTATTACATCGAGTGTCTCAAAAGAGAACTTATTACAATAAATATGGCTTAAGGCCATCTAATAACGATAACAGCGGAAGGCTTGGAAGATAAGTGAGTCCATCAACTCCAACGATATCACTGAGTATAGAACCACGACCTAAAAACTCCTTAATCATCATCTGAAAAGTCTGCAACATTAACGTTGTAGCCCGAAACGGGTCAGCACATGGAATATGCTGGCAAGGTAACACATAGAGAGTAATGGAATGAAACAGCTATACTATATGCATATTTGGTTGGTGGAAAGCTCTATGGTTACAGTTTTGCATAAAGCCAATTTTTCCCTACTTCAAAGGAATAAATTTAATTACTATCATGGTAGTTGTTAAACATTGAGAATGGTTGACAGCATTCTCAATCCCAATTAAGCATCATCACTAAACATAACCCAACAAAATTAATTTAGAGTAACATGTTGAGATTCACATGAAAATCCAAGTACTAGATACTCAAGATGTCCATAACCGGGGACACGGCTAACCATGGTTAGTTTATTACACTCTGCAGAGGTTTGCGCACTTTTCCCCACAAGACTCGATCGCCTCCGTTTGGTTTCTCGCACTACATGGTGTTTGAGAAGATGGATGACCGAGACATAGTCTTTCAGAAGCGCTAGCACCTTACGATCGGGTAGACCGTACCACCTATATCCCCTACATCTGCTAGTCTACCACTGTAAGAGTTCGCACAACTTAGTCAACTATGCTAGAGCCCATAATAGCTTGTGGCTGCACACGGAAGTTTCTAGTATGAATAGTCTCATGATCCCTTTGAGCCTAGGTGGCGGTCCAAAAGAAAACAGGCAAGTCCTAGAATACCCAGGTGCCTCAATCCACCCAGATGTGTGTTTAAGTTGCCACCTTAGATAAACCATTAATTAACAATCTCACATCTGTCATGGATATCACTCACGCAATCCACGTCTACTAGCATAGCATGGCATAATAAGCAAACGTAGAAGTAACTCCCAAAGGTTTGATAATAAATAGGTAATAGGTACTACCTCAACTACTTCCCATCCCACAATTTAATTAGATCCTAATCATGCAATGTGTGAGGATTGATCTAATGCAATAAAATTGGGTAGTAGAAAAGGTATGATCAAAGTGTTACTTGCCTTGCTGATGATCCGCGAAACCTAATGGTTCGAAGTAACAGGCGGCGCACTCCGGGTATTCTATCGCGGACAAACAAACAAGCATACAATAAGTACTCATCTAATGCACGGGTAAAACTCAAATAAGAGATCTAACCAGAAGGTTCAACTTAAGAACTCCGGTTGGCAAAAAGAATCAAATCGAACAAAGCAGCGAAAATCGAACGACGAAAGAAAACATCTTCGTTCTAGAAATCTGGATCTAAGGCAAATTTTACAGTAGCAAAAACTTGTTTAAGTTGGTTATTTGGATAGAGGGTTTCAAGACGAAACTCTAGGCGCTTGAATCGCCTGATTCCGATAAACGAGCGAAAAGTTATACTAAAACGAAAATCGGATCAGGAATCGCGATCAGAAAAATCGCGGATTTAATCCGAGAAAAAGAAAAAACGACGAACGCTCGCTAGAACGAACGAACGGACGAACGCTCACTATTTAAATAAACCGGAAAAACCAATCTTTTTTAAAAAAACGAAACTAAAAAAACCGACGAAAACTCATCTTTTTTTATGGCGGCATGGAAAACGAGGCGCGGCGAACCTCGGCGGCGGGATCCGGCGGCGGCGGA
>NC_041390.1:70959119-70967039 GCF_002162155.2 Triticum dicoccoides | reverse complement strand
ATAAAGCCTAGTGGGCTGGGAGTCCGGGTCGGACACGGCCCCTAGGTCTGTTCGTACTTTTTTTATATATTATTATTATTCCGCTTGGAAGAAAAATAAAAATAAATACTAAACGGACTCCAAAAATTCCAAAATAAATTTTCACGAGCTTCTAAAATCAAGACGCACAAGGTGAACATTTATTTGGGACCTAAATGCCATTTTGAAAAACGCACATTTTTCCTATATTCAAATAAAATACCAAAAAACTCCGAAATAAAATCTTATTTGATTTTATTATTAAATCCTCAATATTTCTTTATTTTGGGAAAGTCATTTTATTCCCTCTCTCATATTTTTGTAATAGAAATAATTGATGATAAAAATAAATAAAATCAAACGATCCTATTCTCAAAATTTGAGAAAACTCAAATATGAAAATAACGAAATCCCCAACTCTCTCTGTGGGTCATTGAGTTGCGTAGAATTTCTAGGATCAACCAAAATGCAAAGTAAAATATGATATGCATGATGATCTAATGTATAACATTCCAAATTGAAAATTTGGGATGTTACAAACCTACCCCCCTTAAGATGAATCTCGCCCTCGAGATTCGGGTTGGCTAGAAAATAGGTGAGGGTGGTCCTTGAGTAAATCTTCCTCTCGCTCCCAGGTGGCTTCATCCTATGTGTGGTGGCTCCACTGAACTTTGCAAAACTTAATAACCTTGCTGCGAGTAACTCGGTTGGCAAACTCGAGAATCTTGACTGGTTTCTCCTCGTAGGTCAAATCGTTATCCAACTGAATAGTTTCCAAAGGCACTGTGTCTCTCAATGGTATATCAGCCATCTCCGCGTGACATTTCTTTAACTGAGAAACGTGGAACACATCATGTACTCCTGACAATCCTTCGGGCAATTCCAACTTGTAGGCCACTTCTCCCATACGCTCCAAAACTCGATATGGTCCTACAAATCGTGGCGCTAACTTCCCTTTTACTCCAAAACGCTTTGTTCCCCTAAGTGGAGATACTCAAAGATAAGCTCTATCTCCGACTTCGTAAACTGTTTCCTTGCGTTTAGAATTTGCATAACTCTTTTGTCTGGACTGGGCTACCTTGAGCCTATCGCGAATGAACTTCACCTTTCGTTCAGACTCTTTAATCAAGTTAGGTCCAAACAACTGGCGGTCTCCAACTTCGTCCCATGACAACGGTGTCCTGCACCTCCTTCCGTACAAAGCTTCGAAAGGGGCCATCTTTAAACTGGTTTGGTAACTGTTGTTGTAAGAGAACTCTGCATATGGCAAATTATCGTCCCAACTAGATCCATAATCTAGCGCACAAGCTCTTAGCATATCCTCCAAAATCTGATTGACTCTCTCGGTCTGTCCATCTGTCTGTGGATGAAAAGTTGTACTGAATTCTAGCCTGGTACCCAAAGTTTCGTGCAACTGCTTCCAGAACTTTGAGGTAAACTGGGTTCCTCTATCTGATACGATACTCCTTGGAACTCCATGCAAACATACGATCCTGGTCATGTATATCTTTGCCAACTTAGCACTGGTATAAGTTGTCTTTATTGGGATGAAATGAGCTACTTTCGTCAATCGATCAACTACAACCCAAATCGAGTCATAGCCTGAACGAGTCCTGGGTAATCCCGTGATAAAATCCATGCCTAGCTTATCCCACTTCCATTTGGGTATCGGCAAGGGTTGTAACAATCCTGCTTGCTTCTGATGCTCTGCCTTTACTCTCTGACATACATCACAAACTGCTACATACTCCGCAATATCCTTCTTCATTCCGGTCCACCAGAAAATATCCTTCAAATCCAAATACATCTTGGTATTTCCTGGGTGAATTGAATACGGTGAGTCATGTGCCTCTTGCAAAATCAACTTCCTGATCTCCGGGTCATTGGGCACGTATACGCGGTCTTCAAACCATAGGGTGTCGTGCTCATCCTCACGAAATCCTTTAGCTTTTCCTTTGCTCGATTTCTCCTTTATAGCAGCAATCTCTTTGTCAGCTTTCTGAGCTTCCCTGATTTTATCCATCAAGGTTGACTGAATCTCCAATGCTGCTACATAGCCTCTCGGAACTATTTCCATACATAGTTCACGTAGATTTTCTGCTAACTCCTTGGGTATTTCTCCCATCATTAACGTATTGACATGGCTCTTACGGCTTAATGCTTTAGCTACTACATTAGCCTTTCCGGGGTGATAATGCAATTTCATATCACAATCCTTGATGAGCTCTAACCATCTCCTTTGTCTGAGATTTAACTCCTTCTGTGTGAAAATGTACTTCAAACTCTTATGATCCGTGTACACCTCACAATGATTTCCGATGAGGAAATGTCTCCATGTCTTCAATGCATGCACTACGGCTGCTAACTCCAAATCATGCGTAGCATAATTCAACTCATGAGGCTTCAGTTGTCTCGAGGCATATGAAACAACTCTCCCTTCCTGCATAAGCACTGCTCCAAGTCCTCGACGTGAAGCGTCGCAATACACCTCATAATCCTTGGTCTGGTCTGGCAAAATCAACACCGGTGAGGTAACTAAGCGTTTCTTCAACTCCTGGAAACTAGCCTCACACTCCTCCGTCCATATGAACTTGTTATCCTTCTTTAACAACTCAGTCATAGGCTTCGCAGTCTTTGAGAAATTCTCAATAAATCTCTGGTAGTATCCTGTGAGTCCAAGAAAACTCCGGATCTCTCCAACTGTTGTTGGGGCTTCCCACTTGGTCACAGTTTCAACATTAGCGGGATCTACTGCTATACCCTCTCCGGATATAACATGTCCGAGGAATCCTACTTCCTTCAACCAAAACTCACATTTGCTGAACTTGGCATATAACTAATGTTCTCTAAGCTTTCCAAGTACCAAACGCAAATGCTCCTTATGCTCCTCTTCATTATTCGAATAAACCAGGATATCATCAATGAACACTACGACGAACTTATCCAAAAACTCCATAAACACTTTGTTCATCATGTTCATAAAATAGGCAGGTGCGTTAGTCAGACCAAATGACATAACGGTATACTCGTACAGCCCATACCTGGTGGTAAATGCTGTCTTCGGAATATCCTGTTCTCGAATCTTCAACTGGCGGTATCCTGATCGCAGATCGATCTTGGAAAATACCTTAGCTCCTTGCAATCGATCAAACAGATCGTTGATCATTGGTAGTGGGTACTTGTTTTTGATGGTTACTTCATTCAATCCTCGATAATCAACAACCATCCTTAACGATCCATCTTTCTTCTCCACTAGTAGTACTGGCGATCCCCAAGGCGAAGAACTTGGGTGAATATATCCCTTATCCAGTAACTCCTTAATCTGCTTCTTAATTTCCACCAAATCCTTTGCTGGCATCCTATATGGTCTCTTTGATATTGGCCCTGTGCCTGGCAATAGCTTAATCAAAAACTCAATATCTCTATCCGGTGGCATGCCGGGCAACTCTTCCAGAAATACTTCAGGGAAATCCCTTACCACTGGTACTTCTTCCTGCACTACTCCTGTTAGGCAATTTACTTGATTCCTCTTTGGCACATGCCGGGATAGATACTTGATCCTTCTCCCTTCTGGGGTGGTAAGCAAAATTGACTTACTAGCACATTCTATATTCCCTTCATACTTTGATAACCAATCCATGCCTAATATCACATCCAATCCTTGAGATTCCAATACTATTAGGTCTGAGGGAAAAACATAGTTGCCAATCCTTAATGGTAACCGATCACACCATAGACTAGCCACATACTCTGCTCCGGACGAGGTTACTAACATGGGTGACCTAAGGGCTTGGGTTGATAGGTTATACTTATCCACAAATCCCCTTGAGATGTATGAATGCGATGCACCAGTATCAAAAAGAACGAGTGCAGTAAATGACTTAACCAAAAACTTACCTATTACTGCATCGGGCTGAGCTTCAACCTCCTCCATGCTAACGTGGTTCACCTGTCCCCTGTTGAAAGGGTTCGGCTTCTTCCCAGAACTTCCATTGCCATTTTGGCCTTCAGGACATTCATTGGCATAATGTCCGGTCTTCGAACACTTAAAGCAAGTGACTTGGCTCAGGTCCTTCTTGGCTGGGGTTGAGGGGTTGGTGCGGTTCTGGCCGTTGCTTCCTCCATTGCCATTACCATTCTTGGTGCCATTGTGATTGTGCGAACTACCTCCTCCATGGGTATGCTGAAAATGTCCTCCCGGTCTAGGGGTAAAACGTGGCTTTTGCTGAGCTCCTGAATTGTACTTTCCTTGTCCATACTTCCTTTTGTGGTTCTCAATCTGCTGCTACTTTCCTTCAATCATAAGAGCACGGTCTACCAACTCCTAGTAGTTGTTGAAGGTTGCTACCATCAACTGCATGCTCAACTCATCATTCAGTCCTTACAGAAACTTCTCCTGCTTAGCTGCATTTGTAGCAACATCATCTGGGGCATAACGTGCTAGCTTACTAAATTCCTCCACATACTGGCCAACTGTCCGTCCTCCTTGGCGCAAGTTGCGAAACTCACGCTTCTTCATGTCCATAGCTCCAGCTGAAACATGGGCAGTACGAAAAGTTTGCTGAAACTGGTCCCATGTGACAGTGTCGACAGGGAAAGTGGCTGTGAAATTTTCCCACCATGATGCTGCGGGTCCTTCTAACTGATGTGCGGCAAACTTCACCTTCTCCGCATCTGTGCATCCTGCTGTGGTCAACTCCCTAGCTGTCTTGCAGAGCCAATCATCTGCTACTATCGGCTCGGTGCTACTGGAAAACACTGGCAGATTTAACCTAAGAAAACGGGCTAAGTGGTCAGCAGGTGGTGGTGGTGGTGGTGGTGGGTTGTTGTTGTTGTTTCCCTGATTCTGATTCTGGACTAGCAACTGCATCAATGTGTTCTGTTGCTGGATCAACTGGGTGAGCTCCGGTGGAAAAGCAAATCCGGGGTCACGTCTCGGAGGCATCTGAGGGTTTTTAGAAAAGATGAGATATAAGAATAGATGGGGTCTAAAGAGAAAACACTACCCATATGCACATGAGGCAAAACAAACAATTCACTTCAATCAATCAAACAAAGGCATAGAATCGATCTATCTATCGCAAAAGTGCTCGGACTACTATATTTACATGGTGGACTACTACTACTGATGAGGTGGTCTACTAGAAATATTCTTCGGTCGTTGACACCATAATATCTACTCCAGCTTCATCAACATAGTCATCATCGCTACTATTTGCTTCCGAGTCGGTGCCGTCAATGATGATGTAGTCTTCCGGGCTAATTTCCTGGGGTTCTTCGTCTTCATCTACTGGCATAGGGCCTCCCATAAATATCCCAATCTTCTTGATCAGGTCGTCATTCTTCTCCACCAACCCTTCAATTTCCTCTTCATAATCTTCACGTGTAGCCTTGAGTTCTTCCTCCAGTTCCTTGATTCTAGTCTTAGCCTTCTTTAGATCTATCATGTCGGCGCACATCTGGTTCTCCTGTCGTCGAATGTGCTGGTTTAACTCCTGGATAAAAGCTGCGATTGATCTATCCTTCCTAGTGCTGATCATCTCCCAGTGCTCATCTCGGCGCCCACAAATCTGGTAGATAGTATCCTTGAGATCCTTGCGGTAAACTTCTCCAATGCGTCCCATGGCGATGTGTGCTACCATGCTCTTTCCTAGACCCCAAGTTGGTGCATCAAAAGAAAACTCTATGGGCTCAGTGACTGGCATGAACGTCCTTCCTGGAACTTGAACTTTAATCATCCAGCGCTCTTCTTCAGGTAAAGTGGCGTTGTAGGTTCCCGTGAAGCTAGGTACTCCTATGTTCAGGTATCTAGTGACTTCCTTCAAGTGACATCCAAAGGGTGTATCTTCATCCGGTTGTGTGAACTTGTTCCTTGCATCCGCCATCCTAAAGAGTAGAAAAGATGAGAGGTCAGAAGAGAAGAGAGTGAATAGTGATCTAGGTCTCTAACTTAGTGGTCGTGTCCTACAGTCAGCGTGTGCTCTGATACCATCTCTGTAGCGACCAGACCTCAAACAGTCTGATCTCTGTGCTCTGGTGTCATCCCTGGATCAGTAATGCTGACACCACACAGTACTCGAAGGATTTATAGCAGAGTAGCAATCACACACTTATTACATCGAGTGTCTCAAAAGAGAACTTATTACAATAAATATGGCTTAAGGCCATCTAATAACGATAACAGCGGAAGGCTTGGAAGATAAGTGAGTCCATCAACTCCAACGGCATCACTGAGTATAGAACCACGACCTAAAAACTCCTTAATCGTTGTCTGAAAAGTCTGCAACATTAACGTTGCAGCCCGAAACGGGTCAGCACATGGAATATGCTGGCAAGGTAACACATAGAGAGTAATGGAATGAAACAGCTATACTATATGCATATTTGGCTGGTGGAAAGCTCTATGGTTACAGTTTTGCGTAAAGCCAATTTTTTCCTACTTCAAAGGAATAAATTTAATTACTATCATGGTAGTTGTTAAACATTGAGAATGGTTGACAGCATTCTCAATCCCAATTAAGCATCATCATTAAACATAACCCAACAAAATTAATTTAGAGTAACATGTTGAGATTCACATGAAAATCCAAGTACTAGATACTCAAGATGTCCATAATTGGGGACACGGCTAACCATGATTAGTTTATTACACTCTGCAGAGGTTTGCGCACTTTTCCCCACAAGACTCGATCGCCTCCGTTTGGTTTCTCGCACTACATGGTGTTTGAGAAGATGGATGACCGAGCCGTAGTCTTTCAGAAGTGCTAGCACCTTACGATCGGGTAGACCGTACCACCTATATCCCCTACATCTGCTAGTCTACCACTGTAAGAGTTCGCACAACTTAGTCAACTATGCTAGAGCCCATTATAGCTTGTGGCTGCACACGGAAGTTTCTAGTATGAATAGTCTCATGATCCCTTTGAGCCTGGGTGGCGGTCCAAAAGAAAACAGGCAAGTCCTGGAATACCCAGGTGCCTCAATCCACCCAGATGTGTGTTTAAGTTGCCACCTTAGATAAACCATTAATTAACCATCTCACATCTGTCATGGATATCACTCACCCAATCCACGTCTACTAGCATAGCATGGCATAATAAGCAAACGTAGAAGTAACTCCCAAAGGTTTGATAATAAACAGGTAATAGGTACTACCTCAACTACTTCCCATCCCACAATTTAATTAGATCCTAATCATGCAATGTGTGAGGATTGATCTAATGCAATAAAACTGGGTAGTAGAAAAGGTATGATCAAAGTGTTACTTGCCTTGCTGATGATCCGCGAAACCTAACGATTCGAAGTAACAGGCGGCGCACTCCGGGTATTCTATTGCAGACAAACAAACAAGCATACAATAAGTACTCATCTAATGCACAGGTAAAACTCAAATAAGAGGTCTAACCAGAAGGTTCAACTTAAGAACTCCGGTTGGCAAAAAGAATCAAATCGGACGAAGCAACGAAAATCAAACGACGAAAGAAAACAACTTCGTTCTAGAAATATGGATCTAAGGCAAATTTTACAGTAGCAAAATCTTGTTTAAGTTGGTTATTCGGATAGAGGGTTTGGAGATGAAACTCTAGGCGCTTGAATCGCCTAATTCCGATAAACGAGCAAAAAGTTATACTAAAACGAAAATCGAATCAGGAATCGCGATCAGAAAAATTGCGGATTTAATCCGAGAAAAAGAAAAAACGACGAACGCTCGCTAGAACGAACGAACGGGCGAACGCTCACTATTTAAATAAACCGGAAAAACCAATCTATTTTAAAAAAACCGAAACTAAAAAACCCGATGAAAACCGATCTTTTTTTACGGCGGCACGGAAAATGAGGCGCGTCGAACCTCGGCGGCGGGATCCGGCGGCGGCGGCGGACGACGGTGGCGGCGAGCGGCGG
>NC_041390.1:70951919-70958680 GCF_002162155.2 Triticum dicoccoides | reverse complement strand
GGGTCGGACACGGCCCCTAGGTCGGTTCGTACTTTTTTTATATATTATTATTATTCCGCTCGGAAGAAAAATAAAAAGAAATACTAAACGGACTCCAAAAATTCCGAAATAAATTTTCACGGGCTTCTAAAATCAAGCCGCACCAGGTGAACATTTATTTGGGACCTAAATGCAATTTTGAAAAAAATGCACATTTTTCCTATATTCAAATAAAACACCGAAAAACTCTGAAATAAAATCTTATTTGATTTTATTATTAAATCCTCAATATTTCTTTATTTTGGGAAAGTCATTTTATTCCCTCTCTCATATTTTTGTAATAGAAATAATTGATGATAAAAAATAAATAAAATCAAACGATCCTATTCTCAAAATTTGAGAAAACTCAAATATGAAAATAACGAAATCCCCAACTCTCTCTGTGGGTCACTGAGTTGCGTAGAATTTCTAGGATCAACCAAAATGCAAAGTAAAATATGATATGCATGATGATCTAATGTATAACATTCCAAATTGAAAATTTGGGATGTTACAATTAGACAACGGACCATGCACATGCTAACCTCGATTGTAAACCTCAGTGCTTCACATTGTTTCCCTGCAACACATATAAGGTAGTTAGTCATTAGGTTAAGTAAGGGTTCGCATGCTATCAGTAAAATACATTGATGAAAAATAAGCACATTGCAGATTCACCAGATTAATTCAAGCCACATGGAAAACCCATTTATCCAAACCAAGCATGATTAAGAACTAGGAAATATAGCACTTGTATATGTTTCTCATGTATTAAGTGCAGCCAAATTCGATTTATTCCTCACATGGTATACAATAACAGAATGCAGCCACAACAATTGGACATCACATTGCAGAATTGAACCAAGCAGTTAACTAAACACCACAACAAATTAACCAAACATTAACTGAGCACCACATTACACAATATAACATACTCCTAATAGAAGATCAGACAGTTAACCAAACCAAGCATGCTTAACAACTTGGAAATATAGCAATTGTATTTGTTTCTCATGTATTTAGTACAGCTAAAATCAATTTATTCCTCACATGGTATACAATAATAGAATGCACCCACAACGATTGAACATCGCATTGTAGAATTGAACCAAACAAAATAGTTAACTAAACACCACAACAAATGAACCAAACGTTAACTGAGCACCATATTGCACAATATAACATACTCCTAATAGAGTATCAGACAGTTAACCAAACCAAGCATGCTTAACAACTTAGAAATATAGGAATTGTATTTGTTTCTCATGTATTTAGTACAGCCAAATTTGATTTATTTCTCACATGGTATACAATAACAGAATGCACCCACAACAATTGAACATCTCATTGCAGAGTTGAACCAAACAGCCAACCGTGTCACGTCGTCGGCGCACGAGGTGTCGATGGTGGCCTCGATGGCGAGGTGCTCCTCCAAGATCTGGGGGTCGACATGAATGGCAGCCATCGCGACCTCATCCATGCGTGCGGCCGCAATTTTCTTCTCCGCTGCCAAATGGTCCTTGAGATCCTGGCTATACTACGCGCACCATGGCTTAGGGTGGCGCTTATTTGGTGGAGGGGTTGGTGATTTGGGTCGAAGGTGTCGCGCCGGCGGTCGGGGCATGTGGGATGCGGAAGGAGGAGGAGGATGGGGGTCGGGTGTGGATTACCTGCCTGGATAGGTGAGGCCGAGCAGCATGGAGGAGGGTCGTCGGCGAGGAGGCAGCACTGCAAGCAAGGAGTGAAGGTTTAGAGTTGGAAAGGAAGACGGAAACATGGGAAATGTGGCTTTTGGTAAGGGGGAGGGGGCGGGGAGGTAGATATTTTCACGGAAGCCGAAAATTTGGAATGGCTTCAGCGAATAAACTCGCGCACAAAGTGTCATCAGACACAGTCCCTTATTCAGAACTGTGTACGATATGTGAACATCACAAACGATTCAGATAGCTTAACCCGTGTGTGATGAGTTTGAACATCAAAAAATTTGGTTTGAATTTCCTTGTTCCAGTGGTCATCCACGTCATTGCATAATTTGGGTACACAAAGGAGACTACAGCACACCCACACTTCTTAATCGAGCAAGTTCTGCAATTAAACAGAGCTAGCTGACCTAAACATTACTCTAACAAATTAAAGACTGAAGCTCTTAATTAAACAAAACAAAGAGTACTACTACGGTTGGTGCTCGTCTATCTCCGCCGCCACCTCCATGTCCAGCTCCCGCTCGACGATATCCTCGGGAAGGGGCTCCATGGCATCAATTGCACCATACTCAGCAAGCATCTCGCCATCTGATACGTCTCCGTCGTATCTACTTTTCCAAACACTTTTGCCCTTGTTTTGGACTCTAACTTGCATGATTTGAATGGAACTAACCCGGACTGACGTTGTTTTCAGCAGAATTGCCATGGTGTTATTTTTGTGCAGAAATAAAAGTTCTCAGAATGACCTGAAAATCAACAGAGAATTATTTTGGAATATATAAAAAATACTAGAAGAAAGATCCACGTCAGGGCGGCCACCACATGCCCACGAGGGTGGGGGCGTGCCCTACCCCCTGGGCACGCCCCCTGCCTCGTGGGCCCCCTGATGCTCCATCGACCTCAACCTTGACTCCATATATTCACTTTCGGGGAAAAAACCAGGGAGAAGGATTCATCGCGTTTTACGATACGGAGCCACCGCCAAGCCCTAAACTCTCTCAAGAGGGCTGATCTGGAGTCCGTTCGGGGCTCCGGAGAGGGGAATCTGTCGCCATCGTCATCATCAACCTTCCTCCATCACCAATTTCATGATGCTCACCGCCGTGTGTGAGTAATTCCATCGTAGGCTTGCTGGACGGTGATGGGTTGGATGAGATTTATCATGTAATCGAGTTAGTTTTGTTAGGGTTTAATCCCTAGTATCCACTATGTTCTGAGATTGATGTTGCTATGACTTTGCTATGCTTAACGCTTGTCACTAGGGCCCGAGTGCCATGATTTCAGATCTGAACCTATCATGTTTTCATCAATATATGAGACTTCTTGATCCTATCTTGCAAGTCTATAGTCACATATTATGTGTTATGATCCGTTAACCCCGAAGTGACAATAATCGGGATACTTACCGGTGATGACCGTAGTTTGAGGAGTTCATGTATTCACTATGTGTTAATGCTTTGGTCCATTACTCTATTAAAAGGAGGCCTTAATATCCCTTAGTTTCCAATAGGACCCCGCTGCCACGGGAGGGTAGGACAAAAGATGTCATGCCAGTTCCTTTCCATAAGCATGTATGACTATATTCGGAATACATGCCTATATTACATTGATGAACTATAGCTAGTTCTGTGTCACCCTAGGTTATGACTGTTACATGATCGATCGCATCCGGCATAATTCTCCATCACCGATCCAATGCATACGAGCTTTTCCTATATTGTTCTTCACTTATTTACTTTTCCGTTGCTACTGTTACAATCACTATAAAACCCAAAAATATTACTTTTGCTACCGTTACCTTTTGCCACCGTTACCACTACTATCATATTACTTTGCTACTAAATACCTTGCTGCAAATATTAAGTTTCCAGGTGTGGTTGAATTGACAACTCAGCTGCTAATACTTGAGAATATTCTTTGGCTCCCCTTGTGTCGAATCAATAAATTTGGATTGAATACTCTACCCTCGAAAACTGTTGCGATCCCCTATACTTGTGGGTTATCAAAACTATTTTCTAGTGTCGTTGCCAGGGAGCATAGCTCTATTCTTTGAGTCACTTGGGATTTATATCTGCTGGTCACTATGAAGAACTTGAAAGATCAAAGAACCAAGATTTTTCCCTCAACTACGAGGGAGGTAAGGAACTGTCATCTAGCTCTGCACTTGATTCACTGTGACGCCCCTGATTCAATCGTACACTAATCATGCACGCAAATGTGTGCGATCAAGATCAGGGACTCACGGGAAGATATCACAACACAACTCTAAAACATAAATAAGTCATACAAGCATCATAATACAAGCCAGGGGCCTCGAGGGCTCGAATACAAGTGCTAGATCATAGACGAGTCAGCGGAAGCAACAATATCTGAGTACAGACATAAGTTAAACAAGTTTGCCTTAAGAAGGCTAGCACAAACTGGGATACAGATCGAAAGAGGCGCAGGCCTCCTGCCTGGGATCCTCCTAAACTACTCCAGGTCGTCGTCAGCGGGCAGCACGTAGTAGTAGGCACCTCCGGTGTAGTAGGGGTCGTCGTCGACGGTGGCGTCTGGCTCCTGGACTCCAGCATCTGGTTACGACAACCAGAAAGAAGGGAAAGGGGGGGAAAGGGGGGAGAAAGCAACCGTGAGTACTCATCCAAAGTACTCGCAAGCAAGGAACTACACTACATATGCATGGGTATATGTGTAAAGGGCCATATCAGTGGACTGAACTGCAGAATGCCAGAATAAGGGGGGATAGCTAGTCTTATCAAAGACTACGCTTCTGGTCACCTTCGTCTTGCAACAGGCAGAAGAGGGTAGGTCGAAGTCCTCCAAGTAGCATCGCATAGCATATCCTACCCGGCGATCCTCCCCTCGTATCCCTGAGGGAGAGCGACCACCGGTTGTATCTGGCACTTGGAAGGGTGTGTTTTATTAAGTATCCGGTTCTAGTTGTCATAAGGTCAAGGTACAACTCCAAGTCGTCCTGTTACCGAAGATCACGGCTATTCGAATAGATTAACTTCCCTGCAGGGGTGCACCAACTTACCCAGCACGCTTGATCCCATTTGGCCGGACACACTGTCCTGGGTCATGCCCGGCCGCGGAAGATCAACACGTCGCAGCCCCACCTAGGCACAACAGAGAGGCCAGCACGCCGGTCTAAACCTAAGCGCACAGGGGTCTGGGCCCATCGCCCATAGCACACCTGCACGTTGCGTACGCGGCCGAAAGCAGACCTAGCCTAGTGGCATTCCAGTCCAATTCGGCGCGCGCCACTCCGTCGCTGACTTCTGAAGTGCTTCGGCTGATACCACGACGTCGGGATACCCATAACTACTCCCGCGTAGATGGTTAGTGCGTATAGGCTCGTAGCCAACTCAGATCAAATACCAAGATCTCGTTAAGCGTGTTAAGTGTCCGCGAACGCCGAACAGGGCCAGGCCCACCTCTCTCCTAGGTGGTCTCAACCTGCCCTATCGCTCTGCCACAAAGATCCACACAGAGGGCCGTCGGGACAAAGGTCCTTTCAGCCCCCAATCCGTGAATCACTCGCGGGTACTCTTCGAGCTGACCCGACTTTAGTCACCATCTGTATAGTATGTATGTATGTAAAGTATATACCCGTGATCACCTTCCGAGTGATCACGACCCAATAGTATAGCAAGGCAGACTGACAAGAATGTAGGGCCAATGATGATAAACTAGCATCCTATACTAAGCATTTAGGATTGCGGGTAAGGTATCAATGACTGTAGCAACAATGTCAGGCTATGCATCAGAATAGGGTTAACGGAAAGCAGTAACATGCTACACTACTCTAATGCAAGCAGTATAGAGGAGAATAGGCGATATCTGGTGATCAAGGGGGGGGCTTGCCTGGTTGCTCTGGCAAGAGAGAGGGGTCCTCAACTCCGTAGTCGTACTGGGCAGCAGCAGCGTCGGTCTCGTGGTCTACCGGAGAGAAGAGGGGGAAGAAACAATGAATACAATGCAAACAAATGCATATCGATGCATGACATGACAAGTAACGATGCTAGGTGTGCCAAATCGCGGTAGTAGGTGATACCGACGAAGGGGGGGAACATCCGGGAAAGTATTCCCGGTGTTTCGCGTTTTCGGACAGATGAACCGGAGGGGGAAAGTTGCGAGTTCGATAGGTTAGGGGTGTGTGGCGGACGAACGGACTGCGTATCCGGAATCGTCACGTCGTTCTGAACAACTTTCATGTTGAAAATATTTTAATCCGAGTTACGGATTAAAAGATACGATTTTCTAAAGATTTTATTAATTTCTGGAATTTAATTAATTATTTAATTAATTCGAAAAATGGATTTATGACTTCAGCATGATGTCATGCTGACGCCAGCAGTCAACAGAGTTGACTTGGCCAACCTGACATGTGGGTCCAGTGGGACCCACCTGTCATTCTCTGTTTAGGTTAATTACAGATTAGTTAATTTAATTACTATTTAATTAACCTAACTAGTTAATTAAATTAATTAAACCGGATTAATTAACTTAATTAATTCATTAGATAATTAATTAATTAATAATTAATTTTATTAAATCATTTTTTTATTTTTTTTATTTTTAATTCCCTCCTTTTTTTTATAAAACGTTATGGGCATGGGGCCCATCTGTCATAGGCCCCAGGGGTCTTAGCGGGTGCGGGCGGCGGGCACTGCCCGAGCGGGTGCGGGCGGGCGCCCGTCTGGTGGCCTCGCCCGTGGACAACGGGAGTAGGCACGGGATCAACCAGCGGCCACCGCTGGGGCTCCGGCGCGGCGGAGGGAGCCGCGGGAGGGGGGCCGCGGCCAAGTTCAGAGGACGGGAGGCGCACTTGCGGGGGAACAGGGGGCGACGGAGGCGAGGGAGCAGGGACGGAGCTGTGCGGGCGCCAGGGGCGTGCGGCTGGAGGTGGTAGGGGGAGGCGCTCGATAGTAGGCAACAGCAAGCGAAGCAACAGCGACAGCAGTTGCAGGCGAGCAGCAGGGGACGAGGCCGCGTCGGGGGCTCGCGCGCGAGTTGCCGACGGCGCCGGCGAGCATG
>NC_041390.1:70917840-70950973 GCF_002162155.2 Triticum dicoccoides | reverse complement strand
TTCGGTTTTATTAAATTATTAATTTAGTTCAATCTTGAAGAATGTGAGAACAACACCTAAATATGGTGTGTTAAAGATACCACTGCCACATTAATTTGGACAGCTAAATAAAATAGTTTAATATTTTACAAAATACAAAAGGCGTTTAATTTATTTCTTTTGCTGCTGTTTTATTTTCCTTTGAGCATTTAAACATTTTATAAAAATGTGGTTTCATCACCATAATTACCTATGTATTATTTGGTTCACTCCGAACATTTAAATTTTAATATTTGAAAACTTTTATTGTTTGCTCGATTTTGAATTTGAAATTCGAACTAGGTTCCGAACTAACGCGAGTTTATCCGCAGTAACCGAGGTGACGTGGCATCATTAGCGGGGATTACTGCAGCTTAATTACCCGAGCGTCACATTCACCTTCTGTTTTGAATAAGCTTGAGACACCTAAACCTGCTTCTGCTATTAATTCTGATATGTTGCATGTTATTGATGATGCCACTTCTGCTATGCATGATACTTATGATGAAACTACTTTCTATGCTTGATACTATTGTGCCACTTGGTGAATTTCTTGATGAAAAACTTGCTAGGGCTAGAGAGAATTAAATTATTGAAACTGATAATATTGATGAAAGTGATGATGAAGATTGTCCCCCTAGATATGAATTGCCTATTGTTCCTAAGGGTTATGTTATGGATGAACAAAGTGCTAGAGACTTTCTTGCAATGATAGAAGTGATCTTAAGAAACTATTAGCAAAGCTTAAAGAAAAATCTCTGAATGCTAGAATGAAATATGACCCTGCTTATGCTACTTCACCAATCTTTATCACTGATAAGGATTATGATTTCTCTGTTGATCCTGAGATAATTACTTTGGTTGAATCTGATCCTTTTTATTGCTATGAATCTGAGACTGTTGTGGCACATCTTACTAAATTAAATGATATAGCTACCCTGTTCACCAATGATGAGAAAACTCGATATTATTATATCCTTAAATTATTTCCGTTCTCATTAAAGGGTGATGCTAAGATATGGTTTAATTCTCTTGATCCTGGTTGTGTGCGTAGTCCCCAGGATATGATTTACTACTTCCCTGCTAAATATTTCCCCGCTCATAAGAAACAAGCTGCTTTAAGGGGAATATATAATTTTGTGCAAATTGAAGAAGAGAGTCTCCCACAAGCTTGGGGGAGGCTTCTCCAATTACTTAATGCTTTGCCTGATCATCCTCTCAAGAAAAATGAAATACTTGATATCTTTTATAATGGACTAACCGATGCTTCCAAAGATTACCTGGATAGTTGTCTTGGTTGTGTTTTCAGGTAAAAAACAGTTGATCAAGCTGAAATTCTATTGAATAATATGTTGACTAATGAAAATAATTGGACACTTCCTGAACCAACTCCTAAGCCAACTTCAAAGAAAAGGGGTATTCTATTTCTCAGTCCTGAAGATATGCAAGAGGCAAAGAAAACTATGAAAGAAAAAGGTATAAAAGCTAAAGATGTTAAGAATTTACTTCCTGTTGAAGCAATACATGGTCTTAATTCATCACCTATTGAAGAAACACACGATCTTGATAACCCGACACAGGTAGTAAAGGTAAATTCTCTCTATAGATATGATAAAGCTGAAATCCCGCCTGCTAAGTTTGGTAGCCAATGTTTGGATGAATATGATAACTTTATGGTTAAGCAAGAAGATTTCAATGCTTATGTTGGTAGACAATTGAAACATAATGCTTATATGATTGAACACTTGAATTATTATATGGCTAGTGTTAACGGTGAACTTAAACTTATTAGTAAACATGCTTCTATGGTTACCACTCAAGTAGAACAAGTACTTAAAGCTCAGAATGATTTGCGCAATGAATTGAATAGTAAAAATAATGACTTTGATGTTAGAGTTGCAACAAGAGGAGGTAAAGTGACTCAGGAACCTTTGTATCCTGAGGGCCATCCTAAGAGAATTGAGCAGGATTCCCAGAGAAATAATGTTGATGCACCTAGTCCTTCTAAGAGGAAGAAAAAGAAAAATCATAGGACTTTGCATGCTTCTAGTGAACCTGTTGTAGACACACCTGGGAATCCCAATGATATTTATATTTATGATGCTGAAACACAATCTGGTAATGAACATGAACCTAGTGAAAATGTTAATGATGATGTTCATGTTGATGCTCAACCTAGTAATAATAATGATGTAGAAATTGAACCTGGTGTTGATCTTGATAACCCACAATCAAAGAATCAACATTATGATAAGAGACTTTGTTGCTAGGAAGCATAGTAAAGAAAGAGAACCATGGGTTCAGAAACCCATGCCTTTTCCTCCTTAACCATCCAAGAAAAAGGATGATGAGGATTTTGAGCGCTTTGCTGAAATGATTAGACCTATCTTTTTGCGTATGCGTTTGAGTGATATGCTTAAAATGAATCCTTATGCTAAATATATGAAGGAAATTTTTACTAATAAAAGAAAGCTACCGAAAGCTGAAATTTCCACCATGCTTGCTAATTATACTTTTAAGGGTGGAATACCAAAGAAACTTGGAGATCCAGGAGTACCAACTATACCATGCTCCATTAAAAGAAACTATGTTAAAACTGCTTTATGTGATCTTGGAGCCGGTGTTAGTGTTATGCCTCTCTCTTTATATCGTAGACTTGATTTGAATAAGTTAAGACCTACTGAAATATCTTTGCAAATGGCTGACAAATCAACTGTTATACCTGTCAGTATTTGTGAGGATGTGCCTGTTGTGGTTGCAAACGTTACTATTTTAATGGACTTTGTTATTCTTGATATTCCCGAGGACGATAGTATGTCTATTATTCTTGGAACACCCTTTTTGAATACTGCAGGGACTGTTATTGATTGCACCAAAGGCAATGTCACTTTTCATGTTAATGATAATGAGCATACGGTACACTTTTCGAGGAAACAACCTCAAGTCCACAGTATCAATTCTATTGGAAAATTTTCAAAAAATACTATTGGAGGTTTTGAATTTTCTCTTCCTACCGTCAAGAAGAAATATGATATTATTATTGTTGGGGATGTGCATATCCCCGTTGAGGTAACCTAGTGTTATTCGAAATTTCTCTGGTTCCATGTTATTCGAAATGAGTTTGTTAATAAGACTTGATCAACCTTGTTAGTGGATTCCTTTTGATGAGCATGAGATGGATGAAGTTAGAAGGCACAACTCTCTATACCCTCTTTTTACTTTTTGTTATTTATATTAAATAAATCAAAAATAGTATTTTTCTATCAATTTTCTAAATTATCCATGCAATAAAAAATACCCCGAAAATAAAAGTTCTCCAAATGCCCTGAAATTTAAATATGATTTTTCTAGAATATTTCAGAATACCTGGCACTGAGAACACAACAGGGGGAGCAAGCACCTGGCCACAAGGGTCCAGGGCGCGTCCACCCCCCTGGGCGCGCCCCCTGCCTCATGGGCCCATGGTGGCTCCCCTCCACTTATTCAGCTACCACACACTCCTTCCTCCCAAAAAAATCACTAGCCAGCTCAAACCCGAGTCCAAGCTCATCTTGCTACCATTTTCAATCTCCTAGCTCAAAGCTCCATTCACAAAACTGCTTTGGGGGATTGTTCTTTGGTATGTGACTCCTCCAATGGTCCAATTAGTTTTTGTTCTAGTGCTTTATTCATTGCAATTTTTTGCTGCTTAGGTGACCTTGTTCTTGAGCTGGCATGTTAAATTTATGTGGTTAAAAGTAGTTTTAATGCATGATATAGCCTCTAGACACTTGTATGAGTAGTTGCTATCAATTTTGTTAAGCTTGGTTCACTTTTATTTTAAGTTACTAAAAATTTCAGAAATTTTCAGAAAATAATGAAGAGATTTTTGAGGGGCTCATCGAGCCGAAGCTTGAAGGATAAACAAGGTGAAGAGAACAAGAATCCCATGTATAATCTCCCTCGCATCGCGGAGGTTCGGCCGTGTGAATGGCCTTGTGATGATTTCTTGAGAGCAGCCAAGATTTATGATGATTTCTATGAATTGGTTGAGAATGCAGGCCTTACCGCCTTCCTCCACGACCAACGCGAACAATATCTCTTACTCACCAATATCTTTGTGCAAAACTTTCATTTCCATGCTAGGAGCTCACCACCTACGGTGGAATTTTATTTATATGATGAGCATAAGGAGATGTCACTTCGTGATTTTTGTCGGGTTTGTTTGATCCCTTTTCAGGGCAGTGTAGAGGAACCACATCGTGGCGATGTGGAAGGGTTTATTGATACAATTGTTGTAGGGGAAACAAGGAAGGTTTCCGATGCAAGAATTACTAGCATACATTTTCCTGTTTTACGTTACTTCGCAATATTTGCTAGTAGATGCTTAATTGGTCACGGAAACTGTGGCAACCTTAGTGCCCCTGATATCGTTATTTTGTGCCATGCCTTGTTCCGTGATGACACATTTAGTATGGGCGCTATTGTTGCAAAGCGATTAAATCATAACCGTACTAAGGGCCCCATTTTGGGAGGTATTTTTGCCTCGCGCCTCGCTGCACATTTTAACATACCTATTAGACATTATGAGAAGGAGGAAAAGTTGTTGCCTCTTGTTTTTCTAGACTATAAGAGTATGGTAGCACATGATTTTATCGTTAAGAATAAGGAAAAGATGCTTAAGTACAAGCTGATATTTGATAAAAATCACCCTGAGACTATTACTTTGCCTGTTCCTTCCTTGTTTGACTTATCTGCAAGCAAGTACCTTGTTCCGCCGGAGGCCATTTACGCCTACCGAAACCCCACATCAGCTACATAGCCAGAGTCGGAACCACAATTTGATCCTCACCGGCAGTCTGTTTATCAGTGGAACCCGGAAGAGATCGCCAACCAGTGGCACCAAGGGGGTCCTTCTTAGTACAACCCAGCTACAACTTTGGATATCCGCCAGGCCAGCTGTGGCCATAGACCAACTTAGGCCAAAAGCCTAAGCTTGGGGGAGTATGTATCTCTCACCGACATTACATTCCTGCTCACACACTCATGCTAGTTGTCGATGCTCATACTTTTTCATTGTAATATCCATGCTAGTTTATTTTCCTTTTTATGCTTTCTTCTTGTGTGTTTGATAAACTTTAGAAAAAACAAAAAAAATAGTTGTAGCCTTTAGTTAGTTTACTTTCCATGCCTGTAGTAGTAGTAATTAGAAGAAAATCAAAAAAAAGATTTCTCATTCTTCTTTTACTTGTTGGGGCTTTCCCGTGTAAATAGTTTTATTTCTTTTCTTGTTCTTTGGGGATCAAGAGGAGAAGACCATGATTAAAATGTTAAGTGGCTCTTATATGCATTATTGTTGATCTAACAAAGAGCCCATATTACCTTGTCTTCTCTCTTGAATTGAATGCTTGCAGATTCCAGCTTAGTCCAATGCACGTGCACTATTATTATTATCCACACTATTCGGTCGTGCGAGTGAAAGGCAATAATGATGATTATATGATGAACTTATTGAGATGAGAAAAGCTGGTATGAACTCGACCTCTCTTTTCTTTTTAAATATGATTAGTTCATCATTCCTGATTCAGCCTATTATGAATAAACATGTTTGTAATGACAATTAGAGATTGTAGTTGCTTATGCATGCTTAATTAGCTAGGAGCTTATAATGGTTTACCTTGCGTGCCAACATGCTATTAAAATGGTTGTGATGTGGTATGATAGGGTGGTATCCTCTTTTGAATGATTCGAGTGGCTTGACTTGGCACATGTTCACGCATATAGTTGAAACAAAATCAACAGAGCCTCTATGATATTTATGTTCATGGTGCATTATATCCTACTCATGCTCGCATTCGGTGTTGATTAATTTTAATGCATGTTCATGACTATTGTCGCTCTCTAGCTGGTCGCTTCCCAGTCTTTTTTTAGCCTTCACTTGTACTAAGCGGGAATACTACCTGTGCATCCAATTCCATAAACCCCAAAGTTGTTCCATATGAGTCCACCATACCTACCTATATACGATATCTACCTGCCATTCCAAGTAAATTTGTATGTGCCACACTCTAAACCTTCAAATAAACATTCTGTTTTGTATGCTTGAATAGCTCATGTATCAACTAGGGTTGTATGTATATTCCATGCTAGGCGGGTTATTCTCAAGAGGAGTGGACTCCGCTCCTCACTACGAGAAAATGGCTGGTCACCGGGATGCCCAGTCCTGTGCTTTATGAAAATCAAATCAAAATAACTTCAAACAAAACTCCAGCGGGACTCTTGTTAGTTGGAGGCACTCGTTGTTTCGAGCAAGCCATGGATTGATGCTTGTTGGTGGAGGGGGAGTATAAACTTTACCATTCTGTTTGGGAACCGCCAATAATGTGTGTAGCATGGAAGATATCGAGATTTCTCAGTTGTTATGTTGACAATGAAAGTATACCGCTCAAAATATTATTCATATCTATTTCAAAATTGAGCTCTGGCACCTCTACAAATCCCTGCTTCCCTCTGCGAAGGGCCTATATATTTACTTTTATGTTGAGTCATCATCCTCTTATTAAAAAGCACCAGTTGGAGAGCACCTCTGTCATTTGCATCCATTACTATTAGTTTACATTGAGTATGACTTGACTGGATCTCTTTTACCATGAATTACAATGTCTAGTCAGTCCTTGATCTTTAAAGGTGCTCTCCATTTATGTTTTGCGGTCTCGGAAAGGACTAGCGAGATACCATCTTGTCATATCATATCATGATTGTTTTGAGAAAGTGTTGTCATCCGAGATTTATTATTATTGCTCGCTAGTTGATTATGCCATTGATATGAGTAAACATGAGACCTAAGTGTTATTGTGAATATGGTTAGTTCATAACCTTTGCTGAAAACTTGAATGCTGGCTTCACATATTTACAACAACAAGAGCAAACCGAGTTTGTAAAAGTTTTTCTTTATCACTTTAAGTTTATCAACTGAATTGCTTGAGGACAAGCAAAGGTTTAAGCTTGGGGGAGTTGATACGTCTCCGTCGTATCTACTTTTCGAAACACTTTTGCCCTTGTTTTCGACTCTAACTTGCATGATTTGAATGGAACTAACCCGGACTGACGATGTTATCAGTAGAATTGCCATGGTGTTATTTTTGTGCAGAAATAAAAGTTCTCGGAATGACATGAAAATCAACGGAGAATTATTTTGGAATATATAAAAAATACTAGAAGAAATATCCACGTCAGGGGGGCCACCACCTGCCCACGAGGGTGGGGGGCACGCCCTACCCCCCTGGGCACGCCCCTGCCTCGTGGGCCCGCTGACGCTCCACCGACCTCAACCTTGGCTCCATATATTCACTTTCGGGGAGAAAAAAACCAGGGAGAAGGATTCATCGCGTTTTACGATACGGAGCTGCCGCCAAGCCCTAAACTCTCTCGGGAGGGCTGATCTGGAGTCCGTTCGGGGCTCCGGAGAGGGGAATCCGTCGCCATCGTCATCATCAACCTTCCTCCATCACCAATTTCATGATGCTCACCGACGTGCGTGAGTAATTCCATCGTAGGCTTGCTGGACGGTGATGGGTTGGATGAGATTTATCATGTAATCGAGTTAGTTTTGTTAGGGTTTGATCCCTATTATCCACTATGTTCTGAGATTGATGTTGCTATGACTTTGCTATGCTTAATGCTTGTCACTAGGGCTCGAGTGCCATGATTTCAGATCTGAACCTATTATGTTTTCATCAATATATGAGAGTTCTTGATCCTATCTTGCAAGTCTATAGTCACCTATTATGTGTTATGATTCGTTAACCCCGAAGTGACAATAATCAGGATACTTACTGGTGATGACCGTAGTTTGAGGAGTTCATGTATTCATTATGTGTTAATGCTTTGGTCCGGTACTCTATTAAAAGGAGGCCTTAATATCCCTTAGTTTCCAATAGGACCCCACTGCCACGGGAGGGTAGGACAAAAGATGTCATGCAAGTTCTTTTCCATAAGCACGTATGACTATATTCGGAATACATGCCTACATTACATTGATGAACTGGAGCTAGTTCTGTGTCACCCTAGGTTATGACTGTTACATGATCGATCTCATCCAGTATAATTCTCCATCACCGATCCAATGCCTACGAACTTTTCCTATATTGTTCCTCGCTTATTTACTTTTCCATTGCTACTGTTACAATCACTATAAAACCCAAAGATATTACTTTTGCTACCGTTACCTTTTGCCGCCGTTACCACTACTATCATATTACTTTGTTACTAAATACCTTGCTGCGGATATTAAGTTTCTAGGTGTGGTTGAATTGACAATTCAGCTACTAATACTTGAGAATATTCTTTGGCTCCCCTTGTGTCGAATCAATAAATTTGGGTTGAATACTCTACCCTAAAAAACTGTTGTGATCCCCTATACTTGTGGGTTATCACCATCCGCATCCGCCATATCTTTGGAATAGGCTTCCAAGAGCTGGGCATGGGTGTCCGCGATCTGGGCTTTGGCAGGCTCCATCATGGCAAGGTATGACGCGCAAGAACGGAAGGCTCCTCGAACTCTCTCCGCGATTGCCAACTCTTCGGCCGTGGGTTGTCGACCGTTGTTGGAGAAGCTTCGTTTGATTTGTGCGGTGACTGCCATGAGCTCGGCGTGGACAGCCTCGACATGGTAGTGGGCGGCCTCCATCAGGGCTAAGGCCGCCGCTGCGAAATGGACAACTGCTGTGCCACTCTCGCAAGTTGCTATCCCTGAGGCAGATGCTGCTGTCGCCGCCTGAGAAGCAACAGTGGCCGTTTGGGCTGCCTTGGCCGTCCGGACCCAAAATGCGTTCGCCCTCGCGAAGCTTGTTAGCACGCGCCTGGCGGCTGCGACCGTGCTCTCGCCGGAGTGGGCCGTCAAAGTTGCCCTCACGACACGGGTCCACGTCCCCATATTTCACCGGTGATGAATGAATAGTGAAATGATATTTGGGGAGTGAGCTAGTGTGCTTGACACGCCGGCTGCGGACTGTAGCCAACGCACCTTCTCGCGTCAGCCATAGGCGTACTATACACCGACGGTGCTCCAAGATATTTTGTGATGCATCTCACATGGTTAGTGATAATAAACTGTGTGCGATCTACTTCATTTATCGTCTTGATTTGAATTACGTAATGGGGTCACAGCTCCAAAGGCTGGTGTTTGAATTGCTAGAACTTTTATCTGCAGTGAACATGCAACTATAGGTGTGTCATCAAAAAAAACTGGAATTATTCAGGGTTCGTTTGGACGTTTTTATACATTAACATGGTTTTGCAGGCATTTCAGGTGCATAATTCAAATTTGAACACATGCACATGCTCTAGTGCATATAAACGGGTTGAAAAATCAAATCTATGTCCTTGGTTGCATGCTTAGGTCCCATGCAAGAAATGGGAATGAATGTCAAACACCATGCCACCGTCACTCGGCCACAAACATTGAGAAGCCTGGTTCTTAAATTCTAGTAAATCCAAAACTCGTCTGAAATTCATGAAACTTGGCATGCTATCATAGAGCGGCATCACATATCGTGGTCAAAAATTTGTCCCATTTGGGGCAGGTTTGGCTATAAGCTTCTCACAAACCAGAGCTTCTCACAACAAGCGTGATGGTTTCGGTAGGAATGTGCCACCTTTGGGGACAAAACGATATCCGTTGCCTCTTATTGCTTTCAAAACAAATCGAGTGGCAATATAGAACAACAGGAGTGTTGTGTTTAATTTTGGAATTTTTCGGGGTTCATTTGGACATTTTTATACATTAACTGGGTTTTCGAGGCATTTTATGTGCATAATTCAAATTTGAACTACATGCACATTCTCCAGTGCATTTAAACTGGTTGAAAAATCAAATTTGTGTCCTTGGTTGCATGCTTACGTCCCATGCAAGAAATGGGAATGAATTTCAAACACCTTGCCACTGTCACTCGGCCACAAACATTGAGATACCTGGTTTTTAAATTCTAGTAAATCCAAAACTCGTCTGAAATTCATGAAACTTGGCCTGCTATCATGGAGCGGCATCAACATGCCGTGGTAAAATTTTTGTCCCATTTGGGGCTGGTTTGGGTATAAGCTTCTCACAAAACAGAGCTTCTCACAACAAGTGTGATGGTTTCGGTAGGGAACGTGCTACCTTTGGGGATGAAACGATATCCGTTGCCTCTTATTGCTTTCAAAAAAATTCGAGTGTCAACATAGAACAACAGGAGTGTTGTGTTTAATTTTGGAATTTCTTGGGGTTTGTTTGGACATTTTTATACATTAACTGGGTTTTCCAGGCATTTTATGTGCATAATTCAAATTTGAACTACATGCACATGCTCTAGTGCATATAAATTGGTTGAAAAATAATATGTGTGTCCTTCAGTGCATGCTTAGGTCCCATGCAAGAAATGGGAATGAATTTCAAACACCCTGCCACCGTCACTCGGCCGCAAACATTGAGATACTTCGTTTTTAAATTCTAGTAATCCAAAACTCATCTGAAATTCATGAAACTTGGCATGCTATCATGGAGCGTGTGACGCCCCAAGATCGGAGCTTCGGATGCCTTCCAGCTATTCCGAGTTTTGCCGTGTGTTTCTTTTGTGCTTGCTCTTTTATCTTTGCATCGCATCATGTCATCATGCCATTTATTTTTTTTAAAACTCAACTAAATAAATTGCATAGATCGTTGATCTATTTAAATCGAGGGATATTCACATGGTGATTTCTCTTTAAAACATATCCTCTCGATATTTAGAGAGCTATAGTAAATATTCCATTTATTTGGAATTAACCATAACCCACTTGCAAATAAATCCCAATGCCTTTGTTATCTCAATTCTTGGTCTCCAACCTTGCCCATAATTTCTTTCATCATTTTCCGGGGCTCCACCAAAAATCCGAACATTTTTGGACCTTCCCAACCCTCACTTCCTATTCAAATCATTTGAATTAATTCAAATGAATTTGATTTTAAATCTTTCAATCGTGGCCTTTCTATTTTTCTTCGAACAAGCGCATTTTTGCGAGTCCGGGAAAATTATCCCCATGCGCAAATCTTTCCACTAACCTCTCTTTCTTTTCTTTCTTTTCTCTGTTCTATTTTTTTTTCATTAGAGTGAGGGAGAGACCCAGCTAGGCCTCTGCCAGCCAACCAGGCCTCTGGCCATTCTCCTCCCCACCAGGCCGGCCCAGTCTCCCTAGGCCCAAGGCCCAGCCGCAACCGCTGCCCTAACCCTAGCCCGAGCGCTCCCATCGATCATTCCCCCTCCTCGTCCCCTTCCGCCGCCAGCCACTCGTCCCGATCGGGATCGTCCTCGATCCCCATCTCCCCTGATCTCTCCCTCGTCTCCCGTTCGAGTGCCGCCAGGAGAGGAGAGCCCCAGCGCCCGTCCCCAACTCCTCCTGATCCCCTCATCCTCGCCCTCTCGTCTTCTCCCAGGCTGCCACCCTGTTGCATCGCCGCCCCGCCACCGAGCACCGCCTCTCTGCGCGGCTCCTTCCCCGCGGCCTCAAGCCCCTCGCCGGAGCTGCACCCAAGCCGCGCCGCCGGCCAAGCCCCTCGACCCACCGACCAGAGCCGCGCCCGTCCGCCTCGGAGCCGGCCTCCACCGCCTCCTCCCTCACCTGCCGCGTCCTCCTCCACCTCGCGCGACCTCCTGCCTCGTCCTCGTCCCGCGCCTCTCCACCTCCTCGCGCCGACCGCTCGCCCTCCTTCCGTGCCCACCACTTGCCATGGCCTGCGAGGCCATCAGCTTCGCCGCGGCCCTGTTCGCGTGAAGCCCCTGCTCCACCACCATCAGCGCCCGGCGTCTCCGTCCCGTTCCGCGCCTTGCTACTGCTGTAGGCCATGAGCTCACGGCTACCGCACGGACGCCAAGACCGAGACCGCCCCGAACCATGTCGTCTCACCAGGAACGCCAAGGCCATCTTCGGGATTTTCGCCAAGTTCGTCTTCAAATTTGTACGACTACCTCCGATGTGGTTTTCGGAAAGTACCCGGAGGCCACAGTAACACCAAGTATCACGACACCCATGTTTGTCTACGGAATGTGTACCACTACGCCGAAGAGCTTGGATGCACCAAGTTCCACTACGATTGCCGTGTACATCTACCGTCGTCCGAAGACCCGTGTACCACGAGCGCCAAGTTCATCTACGGAACGTGTACGTCTCCAATGGTGTACCACTACCGATGCCGTGTACAACTACTACCACCGACATGTACAACTACTTCCGACGACGACCGCTCCGTGAACGACTACTTCCACTACGAACTCGATCCGCCCCGAAAACGCACGCTTCGAAGGTATAACGCCGAGACGACGCCCGTGACCTAATGCATGTGTTGAATGAGATGCATCGTTTGCTCTGTGATCGAATCGTCCTTGCGATGCCCCTCTTTTGCCGTGCCACCGTCCCGTGGGAACCCGGAAGTCGGGATCACCCCACCATCTTGCATGACTCGCTCACGTCACGCCTCCTTTTGCACCGGTATCTCTGTGAGCTACCGGAACCGATATGTTGCCATGGCATCATTTTCGGATATGTTGCCGTGGCACCATTTCTGTTTCGCCGCCGTGGCACCCTTTTCATTCCGCCATGGCGACTAATGCTTCATAACATGCTTATGTTAACGTTTTTATAAAAATTGCATAAAACTTGCATATGTCATCCGCATCATGATAACAACATTTAAAATGTTTAAAAATTATGTTTGCATTAAACTACTAAAAGACATGTGGGGATTTACCGGAATTGTTGTTTGTTGCTCCGGCCTCATTTAAACTTGCCTAGATAGGTAGTTTTCATTTGCTCCACCTCTTGCCATGTTTAATAACACTTAATATTGTTGAGTACCTAACCGAGAGAGAACTAAATAATTGATGTGGTGTTCCGTCAATATGCAACTCGTGCATATTGAGCTCCACTTAAATTGTAGTGTTGTTTGCTTCATTTTTCCATGCCATGCCTCATTAAACCGGACATGCATCATACTTGATTGTGCATCATGCCATGTTGATGTGCTGGTTGTTTACCATGTTGTTTGTTTCTTTCCGGGTTGCTTCTCTCGTTAGCTTCGGTTTTGTTCTGGAGTTGTGAGGATTCGTTCGTCTACGACCGTTTGTCTTCTTCTTGGATTCGTTCTTCTTCCTTGCGGGATTTCAAGCAAGATGATCATACCCTCGAAATCACTACTATCTTTGCTATGCTAGTTTGCTCGCTCTTTTGCCATGCCAATGCTATGATGCCTACCATTTGCTTGTCAGCCTCCCAAATTTCCATGTCAAACCTCTAACCCACCATGTCCTAGCAAACCGTTGATTGGCTATGTTACCGCTTTGCTCAGCCCCTCTTATAGCGTTGTTAGTTGCAGGTGAAGATTGAAGTTTGTTCCTTGTTGGAACATGGAGATGTTGTTCCTTGTTGGAACATGTTTACTTGTTGGGATATCACAATATATCTTATTTAATTAATGCATCTATATACTTGGTAAAGGGTGGAAGGCTCGGCCTTATGCCTGGTGTTTTGTTCCACTCTTGCCGCCCTAGTTTCCGTCATATCGGTGTTATGTTCCCGGATTTTGCGTTCCTTACGCGGTTGGGCTATTATGGGAACCCCTTGACAGTTCGCCTTAAGTAAAGCTCTTCCAGCAATGCCCAACATTGGTTTTACCATTTGCCACCTAGCCTTTTCTTTTCCCTTGGGAGTCGCGCTCCTGAGGGTCATCATTATTTTACCCCCCGGGCCAGTGCTCCTCTGAGTGTTGGTCCAAACTAGAGTCCTGTGCAGCGCCCCCTCGGGGAAACTCGAGGTTTGGTTTTAGTTGTACGGAGCGCTCATCTGAGTGTGCCCTGAGAAAGAGATATGTGCAGCTCCTATCGGGATTTGTCGGCACATTCGGGCGGTGTTGCTGGTTTAGTTTTACCCTGTCGAAATGTCTTGTTGTACCGGGATACCGAGTCTGATCGGAATGTCTCGGGTGGAGGTCTATTCCTTCGTTGATCGTGAGAGCTTGTGATGGGCTAAGTTGGGACACCCTGCAGGGAGTTGAACTTTCGAAAGCCGTGCCCGCGGTTATGGGCAGATGGGAATTTGTTAACGTCCGGTTGTAGAAAACCTAAACTTGACTTTAATTAAAATGAATCAACCGCGTGTGTAACGGTGATGGTCTCTTTCCGGCGGAGTCCGGGAAGTGAACACGGTTGTTGGAGTTATGCTTGACGTAGGTAGTCCAGGATCACTTCTTGATCATACCTTTATCGACCGTGCTTTCCCTTCTCTTCTCGCTCTCATTTGCGTATGTTAGCCACCATATATGCTAGTCGCTTGCTGCAGCTCCACCTCATACCTTTACCTTACCCATAAGCTTAAATAGTCTTGATCGCGAGGGTGCGAGATTGCTGAGTCCCCGTGGCTCGCAGATACTTCCAAAACCAGCTTGCAGGTGCCGTTGAGTCCGTGCAGATGACGCAACCAAGCTCAGGAGGAGCTCGATGAAGATCTTGTCCTTTGTGTTGTTTCCGTTCTAGTTGATCAGTAGTGGAGCCCAGTTGGGGTCGATCGGGGACCTTTGTCGCATCTGGGGTTCTTCTTTTATTTTGGTTCCGTAGTCGGACCTTGATTGTATCTGGATGATGTAATGCTTTATTCATGTAATTGTGTGAAGTGGCGATTGTAAGCCAACTATGTATCTCTTTCCCTTATGTATTACATGGGTTGTGTGAAGATTACCTCACTTGCGACATTGCTTTCAATGCGGTTATGCCTCTAAGTCGTGCTTCGACACGTGGGAGATATAGCCGCATCGAGGGCGTTACAAGTTGGTATCAGAGCCTTCCCCGACCTTAGGAGCCCCATTGCTTGATCGTTTTTAGCAGCCGAGTTGTGTCTAGAAAAATGTTTTGAGTCATTTAGGAATTATATATCGGAGAGTTAGGAATTCTTTTTACTTCTCAGTCTACTCATCGCTCTGGTAAGGCATCCTGACGTAAAGTTTTGACTCTTCTCTTCTCAAATTTCACTAAAAAAAATTTAGGATCACGCGGGTATCTTGGAATCGTTCCGATGGTTTTATGACGAGAACATTGTCTTGGTGCCTCCTGTCAGGGGTTTTGTGGAAGTGTCCCGGGGAGTTGAGCTCTGAGGTGTTGTCATCATAATTTTATCGTTGCAGTTCTGGAATACCTGAGTTTAGTACGCCGACATCGAAAATCTCTTTTATGAAGTTGTTGGTGAGATAACCTCGACGCCACCCAGTACTGGGGCGGGAGTTCGGGAGTATCGCCATAACTTGTATAACGGATGCTTTTCGAAGGTTGAGGTAGATGATTTCCGAAGGTTTCTTGGTTATGTGTTGAAGGATGGATACAGCTGGATGTAGGATCTGCTAGTTTTGGGTGAGATATTATCCTTCCCCTGTATCCCCAACACCTGATTGCATAACCAGAAAATTTCGGGAGTTTATAAGTGGGAATTCAAGTAGCTCTTAGGATATCTTTCCGACGGATGTATGATATGAAATTGGGGTTCGACATCTAGTGGTCCGCCTATTCACGGTTGGTTTTACAGTGGTCTCGTTGTGTCTTAAAGAGTCCTTGGCTATGCCGACTCGGGGACGCTTCGTATGTCATGTGCACTGCCTTGTACATGATGGTGCTGTACGATCGAGCCCGTGTAGGCCCCACCACGAAAACTTCGGACGAAATCTCTATCATATGTTTGTTCCGGCTTATTCTGCAAGCCAGTCCTTTGTTTTTGTTTTGAGTTGTGGTATTCGAGTTGCTTCAATGTCAAGTGTTGATTCCATACCTTTCCGAAATGGTGTTCTCATACTCCGATGTGAATACCAATCCTTCTCGACAATCGAGATTGTCATGTCAATCCTTTTCAACCGGCGTCTTTCTCTTCAAGTGGATCCGATCACTTCAACATCAGCAAGACCAATTATCATTTCTTCTCAACGGTGGTTGTTTCATCCGTCTCCAAGTTCCCTTTGTTTTTTCCCGCCCACCCACCCTTTTTCCTCAAGGACTAAGATTTCTTTACCAAGTATCCTTTTATTTTTGTGAAGTTTCTCCATTCTTTTCCGTCAATGTTCTTACCCGGTGGTTCTCAAGAAGATGTTCTACTAGTTCGTCATTCCTCATTCCTTTCTCTTCTCCGGTGGATTCAAGTCAAGTTTTGTTGATCATACCTTTTTCCTCATTTCAATGTCTTCTCATACCAGTGCACCTCATTATCATTCTACTTCTCGCTATTTGTTATTCCGGAGTGCTCAAGATATCTTGAAGATTCGTGTTTCCACTCTGCATTCGTTCAAGCTCTTTCGAGATTGGTATCTCATTCAAGTCATTTAATTCAACCGGTGCAACATCTCTTTTAAATCTTTTCAACGGTGTTCTTTTGAGTGGGCCCTAACCCACAGGTCTTTTTCCAGGATCTTACCTGACTCTTCTTATTTTCTTGGCGTTACTCTCAAATTCTTTTCCAAGTTTGACGTAAGATTGAGTTATCATCAGTCAAATGCCTTTCTCCTTGATCTTTCAAATTCTTTCATCATTGGCTCAACCTCTTCGCTTTTGATTCTTCCGGTGTGCCTCAATAAGTCTTGGTGGTGTTTCTTGTTGTCATTCTCATCATTTGAAGACCGAAGAAGAGTTTCTCTTTAATCTTGCTCTATTCTCTTCAAGATTCATGGTGCTAGCTTGTTGCCATCCTCTCATAATTGTTTTCGATTGTGAGAATCTTTTTCACCCATCAGGAGATATTCAAGAGTCTTCTCAGTTTGTCATCCGGAGTCCATCAATTCAGGTTTATTCATTCTCAGCTGTCAGTTATCATTCTCCTATCTTGCCGGTGCATCAATCGAATATCCTCTAATCAGTTCTTGATCTCTTCGTTCTCATGTATCTAAATACCCTAAAGTATCTTCATTCATTTTGCAATTCTTCCCGGTGATTTGTGCATTTGCTACGTTCAATTTCAATTCTTAGGTGGTTCGTTCAAGAGTTCTCTTTCTTTGTTATCATATCAATTCATTCGTTCTTTCCAAATCCTACCGGTGGTTCGTTGAAGACCTTCTCAAGTTTACGCCATATCTCTCTTAATCCTTTCTACAAGAATAAGTAGTATGCCAAATCCGTTGCTTGTCATCAATTTAAATTGGTGAAGGATACGCATAACATAATTCTTATTCTGGTTTCATCCAAGTGATTAATCCTTTCCTTCAGAGTTTGTTCAGGAGGAATAAATTCTTGGCTGCTTGTTGTTCATCTTTCTTCCGGAGTTCTAAGTTCTCCGCATTATCTCGTCGCGAAGCTCCATCTAAATCATTGCAAGGATTCACCTTGTGTTTTCAATTTCTCTTTCTTTTTATTCTTTTGTTACCGGAGTTTCTTCATGGAGGCTATGCATGATGGTTCATCAAGGATTTATATCACTTCTCCAAGTGTTCATTGAGATTCTTTTCTAAGGAGCTCAAGCATTCTTCATCTTGCTACCCGGAGTGCAATTCTTTCTTCCGAATCTTTGAAGGTGGTATTATGTCATTCTTGATAATTTGAGTTCATGTTTCGTGATTCACATGTTGTTAAGAATGAGGTATTTTAAATCCATCAACCTCGTTGTTGGAGTTATCTTGTGTCATATTTCACCTAAAAGCCTTCCATTGGAATGTTGCTATTTGTGGTGCTTGCCAATGATCCAAGTTATCTCTTTATCATCTTGGTGGAAGAAGTGTTCATCTCTTAGTCGATCTAAAGCTAGCAATCGTTTCCGTTAGTGGCCGGTTGTCACCTCATAATTTTGAGATGTTTTCCATAAGCCCACTACAAGCTTATTCGTTTCGTTGTTGGGTTTTTCCCAACAACCCCATTGTAACCTTCTTGGAAGGGTGCTTTCCAAGCTCAATTGTGGCAGAAGTTGCCATTTCCCCCTCCATTCTGTTATTCCAATGACCTATCTTCTATTCTTTCTTCCGGAGGCATTGTGACGTTGCTCTTTTCACTCACCATCTCGATTCGTGAGGATCGTGTTCTTTTCTTGCTTATCCATTTAATCGGAGTGTCGTGTTTTCATTCGAGTTCTCTAATCTTATCAAGTTTTCCCTCCTTCCTCAACTGGAGAGCTGTCTGAAATCCTTCTTACCCATTGTGCCATTCTTTCAATAGTTCCGGAGGCAGTGTGTTGTTGATTTCATCAAGTAACATCCCATCTTCTCAAGTTCATGTTCTATTCCTTCCATGTTCAACCGGAGTACTGCCCGAATTCTTCCCCTCTCATCTTGTTTTAGCCGGAGTGGTTTCGAATTCTATCTTGTCCATTAAACTCTTGATTCATGTCTTTGCAACCTTCAAGTTCTCGTAATGTTCCTTGTTCTTTTTTTTTCTAACGGATTGTTTGCAATCTCGTTCTTCTCAGTTGTGCTCTTTCTTTTAAATTTCTCAACCTCTCAAGGTTCTTTGGTTTCACTCATTGGTCGAAGAAGCAACTTAGTTTTACCTCTTCTCTTCCTCTTCCGTTTCTCTCCGGTGCCATCCTAGATCTCGGGACGAGATCCTCTCGTAGTGGTGGAGTGTTGTGACGCCCCAAGACCGGAGCTTCGGATGCCTTCCAGCTATTCCGAGTTTCGCCGTGTGTTTCTTTTGTGCTTGCTCTTTTATCTTTGCATCGCATCATGTCATCATGCCATTTATTTTTTTTAAACTCAACTAAATAAATTGCATAGATCGTTGATCTATTTAAATCGAGGGATATTCACATGGTGATTTCTCTTTAAAACATATCCTCTCGATATTTAGAGAGCTATAGTAAATATTCCATTTATTTGGAATTAACCATAACCCACTTGCAAATAAATCCCAATGCCTTTGTTATCTCAATTCTTGGTCTCCAACCTTGCCCATAATTTCTTTCATCATTTTCCGGGGCTCCACCAAAAATCCGAACATTTTTGGACCTTCCCAACCCTCACTTCCTATTCAAATCATTTGAATTAATTCAAATGAATTTGATTTTAAATCTTTCAATCGTGGCCTTTCTATTTTTCTTCGAACAAGCGCATTTTTGCGAGTCCGGGAAAATTATCCCCATGCGCAAATCTTTCCACTAACCTCTCTTTCTTTTCTTTCTTTTCTCTGTTCTATTTTTTTTTCATTAGAGTGAGGGAGAGACCCAGCTAGGCCTCTGCCAGCCCACCAGGCCTCTGGCCATTCTCCTCCCCACCAGGCCGGCCCAGTCTCCCTAGGCCCAAGGCCCAGGCGCAACCGCTGCCCTAACCCTAGCCCGAGCGCTCCCATCGATCATTCCCCCTCCTCGTCCCCTTCCGCCGCCAGCCACTCGTCCCGATCGGGATCGTCCTCGATCCCCATCTCCCCTGATCTCTCCCTCGTCTCCCGTTCGAGCGCCGCCAGGAGAGGAGAGCCCCAGCGCCCGTCCCCAACTCCTCCCGATCCCCTCATCCTCGCCCTCTCGTCTTCTCCCAGGCTGCCACCCTGTTGCATCGCCTCCCCGCCACCGAGCACCGCCTCTCTGCGCGGCTCCTTCCCCGCGGCCTCAAGCCCCTCGCCGGAGCTGCACCCAAGCCGCGCCGCCGGCCAAGCCCCTCGACCCACCGACCAGAGCCGCGCCCGTCCGCCTCGGAGCCGGCCTCCACCGCCTCCTCCCTCACCTGCCGCGTCCTCCTCCACCTCGCGCGACCTCCTGCCTCGTCCTCGTCCCGCGCCTCTCCACCTCCTCGCGCCGACCGCTCGCCCTCCTTCCGTGCCCACCGCTTGCCATGGCCTGCGAGGCCATCAGCTTCGCCGCGGCCCTGTTCGCGTGAAGCCCCTGCTCCACCACCATCAGCGCCCGGCGTCTCCGTCCCGTTTCGCGCCTTGCTACTGCTGTAGGCCATGAGCTCACGGCTACCGCACGGACGCCAAGACCGAGACCGCCCCGAACCATGTCGTCTCACCAGGAACGCCAAGGCCATCTTCGGGATTTTCGCCAAGTTCGTCTTCAAATTTGTACGACTACCTCCGATGTGGTTTTCGGCAAGTACCCGGAGGCCACAGTAACACCAAGTATCACGACACCCATGTTTGTCTACAGAATGTGTACCACTACGCCGAAGAGCTTGGATGCACCAAGTTCCACTACGATTGCCGTGTACATCTACCGTCGTCCGAAGACCCGTGTACCACGAGCGCCAAGTTCATCTACGGAACGTGTACGTCTCCAATGGTGTACCACTACCGATGCCGTGTACAACTACTACCACCGACATGTACAACTACTTCCGACGACGACCGCTCCGTGAACGACTACTTCCACTACGAACTCGATCCGCCCCGAAAACGCACGCTTCGAAGGTATAACGCTGAGACGACGCCCGTGACCTAATGCATGTGTTGAATGAGATGCATCGTTTGCTCTGTGATCGAATCGTCCTTGCGATGCCCCTCTTTTGCCGTGCCACCGTCCCGTGGGAACCCGGAAGTCGGGATCACCCCACCATCTTGCATGACTCGCTCACGTCACGCCTCCTTTTGCACCGGTATCTCTGTGAGCTACCGGAACCGATATGTTGCCATGGCATCATTTTTGGATATGTTGCCGTGGCACCATTTCTGTTTCGCCGCCGTGGCACCCTTTTCATTCCGCCATGGCGACTAATGCTTCATAACATGCTTATGTTAACGTTTTTATAAAAATTGCATAAAACTTGCATATGTCATCCGCATCATGATAACAACATTTAAAATGTTTAAAAATTATGTTTGCATTAAACTACTAAAAGACATGTGGGGATTTACCGGAATTGTTGTTTGTTGTTCCGGCCTCATTTAAACTTGCCTAGATAGGTAGTTTTCATTTGCTCCACCTCTTGCCATGTTTAATAACACTTAATATTGTTGAGTACCTAATCGAGAGAGAACTAAATAATTGATGTGGTGTTCCGTCAATATGCAACTCGTGCATATTGAGCTCCACTTAAATTGTAGTGTTGTTTGCTTCATTTTTCCATGCCATGCCTCATTAAACCGGACATGCATCATACTTGATTGTGCATCATGCCATGTTGATGTGCTGGTTGTTTACCATGTTGTTTGTTTCTTTCCGGGTTGCTTCTCTCGTTAGCTTCGGTTTTGTTCTGGAGTTGTGAGGATTCGTTCGTCTACGACCGTTTGTCTTCTTCTTGGATTCGTTCTTCTTCCTTGCGGGATTTCAGGCAAGATGATCATACCCTCGAAATCACTACTATCTTTACTATGCTAGTTTGCTCGCTCTTTTGCCATGCCAATGCTATGATGCCTACCATTTGCTTGTCAGCCTCCCAAATTGCCATGTCAAACCTCTAACCCACCATGTCCTAGCAAACCGTTGATTGGCTATGTTACCGCTTTGCTCAGCCCCTCTTATAGCGTTGTTAGTTGCAGGTGAAGATTGAAGTTTGTTCCTTGTTGGAACATGGAGATGTTGTTCCTTGTTGGAACATGTTTACTTGTTGGGATATCACAATATATCTTATTTAATTAATGCATCTATATACTTGGTAAAGGGTGGAAGGCTCGGCCTTATGCCTGGTGTTTTGTTCCACTCTTGCCGCCCTAGTTTCCGTCATATCGGTGTTATGTTCCCGGATTTTACGTTCCTTACGCGGTTGGGCTATTATGGGAACCCCTTGACAGTTCGCCTTAAGTAAAGCTCTTCCAGCAATGCCCAACATTGGTTTTACCATTTGCCACCTAGCCTTTTCTTTTCCCTTGGGAGTCGCGCTCCTGAGGGTCATCATTATTTTACCCCCCGGGCCAGTGCTCCTCTGAGTGTTGGTCCAAACTAGAGTCCTGTGCAGCGCCCCCTCGGGGAAACTCGAGGTTTGGTTTTAGTTGTACGGAGCGCTCATCTGAGTGTGCCCTGAGAAAGAGATATGTGCAGCTCCTATCGGGATTTGTCGGCACATTCGGGCGGTGTTGCTGGTTTAGTTTTACCCTGTCGAAATGTCTTGTTGTACCGGGATACCGAGTCTGATCGGAATGTCTCGGGTGGAGGTCTATTCCTTCGTTGACCGTGAGAGCTTGTGATGGGCTAAGTTGGGACACCCTGCAGGGAGTTGAACTTTCGAAAGCCGTGCCCGCGGTTATGGGCAGATGGGAATTTGTTAACGTCCGGTTGTAGAAAACCTGAACTTGACTTTAATTAAAATGAATCAACCGCGTGTGTAATGGTGATGGTCTCTTTCCGGCGGAGTCCGGGAAGTGAACACGGTTGTTGGAGTTATGCTTGACGTAGGTAGTCCAGGATCACTTCTTGATCATACCTTTATCGACCGTGCTTTCCCTTCTCTTCTCGCTCTCATTTGCGTATGTTAGCCACCATATATGCTAGTCGCTTGCTGCAGCTCCACCTCATACCTTTACCTTACCCATAAGCTTAAATAGTCTTGATCGCGAGGGTGCGAGATTGCTGAGTCCCCGTGGCTCACAGATACTTCCAAAACCAGCTTGCAGGTGCCGTTGAGTCCGTGCAGATGACGCAACCAAGCTCAGGAGGAGCTCGATGAAGATCTTGTCCTTTGTGTTGTTTCCGTTCTAGTTGATCAGTAGTGGAGCCCAGTTGGGGTCGATCGGGGACCTTTGTCGCATCTGGGGTTCTTCTTTTATTTTGGTTCCGTAGTCGGACCTTGATTGTATCTGGATGATGTAATGTTTTATTCATGTAATTGTGTGAAGTGGCGATTGTAAGCCAACTATGTATCTCTTTCCCTTATGTATTACATGGGTTGTGTGAAGATTACCTCACTTGCGACATTGCTTTCAATGCGGTTATGCCTCTAAGTCGTGCTTCGACACGTGGGAGATATAGCCGCATCGAGGGCGTTACAGAGCGGCATCGACATGCCGTGGTAAAAATTTTGTCCCATTTGGGGCAGGTTTGGGTATAAGCTTCTTACAAACCAGACCTTCTCACAACAAGCATGATGGTTTCGGTAGGGAACGTGCCATCTTTGGGGACGAAACGATATTCGTTGCCTCTTATAGCTTTCAAATTTTTTCTAGTGTCAACATAGAACAACAGGAGTGTTGTCTTTAATTTTGGAATTTTTCAAGGTTCGTTTGGACATTTTTATACATTAACTTGGTTTTGTAGGCATTTCATGTGCATAATCCAAATTTGAACTACATGCACATGCTCCAGTGCATATAAATTGAATGAAAAATCAAATATGTGTCCTTGGTTGCATGCTTAGGTCCCATGCAAGAAATGAGAATGAATTTCAAACAGCCTGCCACCATCACTCGGCCACAAACATTGAGATACTTGGTTTTTAAATTCTAGTAAATCCAAAACTCGTCTGAAATTCATGAAACTTGGTATGCTATCATGGAGCGGCATCAACATGTCGTGGTAAATAATTTGTCCCATTTGGGGCAGGTTTGGGTATAAGATTCTCACAAACCAGAGCTTCTCACAACAAGCGTGATGGTTTCGGTAGGGAACGTGCCACCTTTGGGGACGAAACGATATCCATTGCCTCTTATTGCTTTCAAAAATTTTCTAGTGTCAACATAGAACAAAAGGACTGTTGTGTTTAATTTTGGAATTTTTCGAGGTTTGTTTGGACATTTTTATACATTAACTGGGTTTTCTAGCATTTTATGTGCATAATTCAAATTTGAACTACATGCACATGCTCTAGTGCATATAAATTGGTTGAAAAATCAAATTTGTGTCCTTCGGTGCATGCTTAGGTCCCATGCAAGAAATGGGAATGAATTCCAAACACCAGGGCACTATTGATTGCTGGCAAAACGTTGAGATACTTTGTTTTTGAATTCTAGTAAATCCAAAACTCATCTGAAATTCATTAAACTTGGAATGCTATAATGGAATGGCACCCGACATGCTGTGGTATTTTTCGTGTCCATTTTGAGAGAAGGCACACTCGAATAACAACCAACAAAGGCATTTTGAAACAAATAGTTGCCACTATAACATCTCAAACATTTTGTATAATTTAAATTGTATGTGTTTTGTTAACCATTCGCGTGACGCCATGCCTCACTCTTTTAATGGCTAGGAGGTGCCACGCAGATAGGTGCTTGAGTGCTTGACTAAACGGGAGGCGTGCGAGCTGTACTCCAATGTGGAGGATCATCGGGAAATGTGCGAGATGTATGCCGCGCAGGCTCACTGGGAAGCGAGCCCTTTGACTTCCATGGTCGCCCGCCTTGCTCGCATCCTCTACATTAATGGCACCTAAGCCGCAGTTTAATGTGGTTTTTAAATATAAAACACTCATCGCAAACGTTTTAGTTAGAACACCCGTATGCAAAACTGACAACTTCCCTGGGAAGCCAAGGGAAAATGTGCCTAGCAGGATTTGTGTAGCTCTTGATTGCAAACGTTTTAATTAGAACACACGTATGCAAACCGACAGCTTTCCCAGGAAGCCAAGAGAATATGTGCCGAGCAGGATTTCTGTAGCTCTTGATTGCACACGTTATAGATAGAACACCCGTATGCAAAGTAAGAGCTATGGTCATCCCTTCAACGCAAACGGTTGTTTTGGATGACCCATGTGCAACCACGTACAAACAATTTGGTAAGATTTGCATCTGTCATATTGGGTATGTTGCCATTTGTCAAACTGGAAAGATTGACATTTGTTGATCTACTAACATTGCCATTTGTCAATCCTTGCAACACTATGTTTTGTCAAAATATGCAGCTAGAAATCACTAGCACTATCTAATTTTTGCAACTAAAATTCAGTAATTAAGGATAGATTTCATTCATAGATTAAGAAGTCGTTCTTAATTTATACAAACAGTTCAACTCGACAGCTGAACCAACCAAACTTTTCCCCAATTGTTGCCAACCACGTACTGAAATAACTAGTTCAACTATATATACTAGCTAATTTTAAGTATGTTGTACAGTTCCACCACACATCTATAGTTAGATGAACTGAACAAACTAGCCCCTAAATACTACTACTATGGAGGGGCTTTGTGCTACTTCTGACAGCCTCGCCTCTGCCGAGCATGCTCAGTAAGAGTCAGAGGAGGAGGAGGCCCACGAGCTGGACAAATGCAATACGGTGTCTGCCGCTGTTGCACGTTCAATGACGCTCGCCAGCTCGAACGCCCACTGCCGCTCCAAACGATCCCTCTCGAAGTGGTCGGACTGCTCGTAGATCTCCTGATTCCTCACCTCTGCGTCGGCGTGTGCTATGGCCACGGCTGCGGTAAGGATTTTTGCATGCTCGACGAGGTGTTCCTCCTCCTCCCGTAGGAACTCGATGTAGCACGCAAGGTCGCTGATGCATGTGCGGGCCTCCACCTCCGCCTCCCTCCTTCGGGCGGCGGTGGCGGAGCGGGTGATGATCCCGAGGGTCGATGGTGGGCTGGCGGCCACGGCGGCGGATGATGGTGTGGCGGCCACGACAGCCACATCCCGCCTTCAGGCTGCGGTGGCAGAGCGGGTGATGGCCGGCAGCGGGGTGGCGGCCACAACGGCCACCTCCCGCCTACGGGCCGTGGCGGCGGAGTGGCCGATGGCCCTAGCTTTCGACGATGGTGTGGTGGCAATGGCGGCCGGCAACAGCTGCCGACGGGAAGCGGCGGCAGAGCATGTGGTGGGTGTTCCGCACACACCCAACAAGGACGCTACGCGCACTACACTACCCTGGGGACCGAGCCGCCGCCGCGATGTAGCCTCCAAGCTGGAGCTGTCCTCTAATGATGGCGGAGTGGCTGAGCGACGACGACGGACCGGTGCCATTGGCGATTGTGGAAGAAGCAGGCGAGATAAGCTACAGGGATGGAGGGGAAAATGCGACGCAGGACTCGCCAGCCCTGAGGGTTTATATAGCAGACCGGTAAGTATTGGGATTTTGGAGGACTTCACCGAGTCGGGCGGGAAGGTTGCACGGGAACGGGCTCACCGACGATTCATTAGCGCCACCGTTCAGCCAAAAGAACGCCCATGCGCGCTGCGCAAGCTTGCGCAGCAAGCCGTCTGCGGCAGCGGGGTATCAAGACGTGTGAGAGGAGGACAAAAGGACTCGTACACATACGGTTAATACAAAAAAAGGTTTGCGATTTAATTACCTACTAAACCCCCATCTTGGTTTATATGCAGGATTTAACTAATAAAATACGAATGCATGTCGCCAAAGATTATATCGTTGGATTCGTATTTGAACATAGTTTCCAGTTATACAATTTTTGTAACATGCATTAACACTTTTTTGGTTAAATTTAAGGTTATATACCAGCAAGTGTTTGCCCAGAACACACACGGCTTATTCCATCACAAAATCTTGGATGGATCAACTGTATGCCATGTATCGCACACGCAACTCTAATCGGATTCGTGCTTGATGTCTCCGACATTGCTCGCACAGTTCATCCTATTTGCCACATATCACTGTGCCGGCCTCTGCTCGCGTCCCTCAGCAAGCTCGGCTCGCAGTTAGGCGCCGCGGCACGCTCTGCTCGCGTCCATCGGCGCGCTCGGCTTGTGGACAGCTTTTCCTTGCGTGTTCAACTGCTATATGCATATATTTATATATATGGTTGCTCGTTGTTGAGGCGATCATTGAGCGCTTTGCTCGCGTCCCTCCATGCGTGCTCTGCCAGCGGTTGGGCATGCGCACGATCACGTTGGGGGCCCCATATGCATGCGATTGCGCCACGCGCGTTGCCACACGATGCGGTTACGTGCGGCACGATGGAGTTACGCGCTGCAAATTAGAACTGCCATCAGGGCCTGCCGATATTCCTGGACGTCCGACTTCCCTTTAATTCCCGCGGCCATTATAACCTTAGTATCTTCAACCTTTCGATCATGCCCCACAACATAACAAGCACACACATGACGACACATAGAGAGGGGATGTCTAGCGGCGCTCCAATGAAGTTCGGCGAGCATAGAGTGCAGACCCACGCGAGGGAGACGGATCTCTCGGTGGTGTACACTGATGTCGCTTGAAGCTATGTTGGTACTTCCCCAAAGAGGAAGAGATGATGCAGCACAGCGGCGATAAGTATTTCCCTCAGATATGAAACCAAGGTTATCGAACCCGTAGGAGAACCAAGCAACACAACGTAAACAGCCCCTGCACACAGATAACAAATCCTCGCAGCCCGACGTGTTAAAAGGGTTGTCAATCCCTTTCGGGTAACGGTGCCAGAAATTGGTGCGTGACGGGAAAAAGGTTATAATAGATTGAATAAATAGATCGCAAATAAAATAAAGTGCAGCAAAGTATTTTTGGGGTTTTGTATTAATAGATCTGGAAATAAAAGCAAATAAAAATAGATCGCAAAGGCAAATATATGAGAAAGAAGACCCCGGGGCCGTAGGTTTCACTAGTGGCTTGTCTCGAGAAAAAAATAGCAAAGCGGTGGGTGAACAAATTACTGTTGTGCAATTGATAGAACCTCAAAGAATTATGATGATATCCAGGCAATGATCATTATATAGTCATCACGTCCAAGATTAGTAGACCGACTCCTGCCTGCATCTACTACTATTACTCCACACATCGACCGCTATCCAGCATGCATCTAGTGTATTAAGTTCATGGAGAAACGGAGTAATGCAATAAGAACAATGACATGATGTAGACAAAATCTATCTATGTAGATATAGACCCCATCTTTTTATCCTTAGTAGCAACAATACATACGTGTCATTTCCCTTTCTGTTACTGGGATCAAGCACCGTAAGACCGAACCCACTACAAAGCACATCTTCCTATTGCAAGATTAATAGATCAAGTTGGACAAACAAAACCCAAATATCGAAGAAGAAATACGAGGCTATAAGAGATCATGCATCAAAGATATCAAAGAAACTCAAATACTTTCATGGATATAAAAAGATAGATCTGATCATAAACTCAAAGTTCATCGATCCCAACAAACACACCACAAAAGAGTTACATCATAGGGATCTCCAAGAGACCATTGTATTGAGAATCAAGAGAGAGAGATGAAGCCATCTAGCTACTAACTACGGACCCGAAGGTCTACAAAGAACTACTCACCCATCATCGGAGAGGCACCAATGGAGGTGGTGAACCCCATCCGAGATGGTGTCTAGATTGGATCTGGTGGTTCTAGACTCTACGGTGGCTAGATGAATATTTCGTCGACTCCCCTAGGGTTCTGGGATTTTTGGGGTATTTATAGAGCAAAGAGGCGGTCTGGGGGGCACCCGAGGTGGGCACAACCCACCAGGGCGCGCTTGGGCCTCCTGGCGTGCCATGGTGGGTTGTGCCCCCCTCCGGGCACCCCCCAGGCGCAGCCAGGGCCCGTTGTGTTCCTTTTGGCCCATAAAAATTCTCCGTAAAGTTTCGTGGCATTTGGACTCCGTCTGATATTGATTTTCTATGATGTAAAAAACATGGAAAAAACAGGAACCGACACTTGGCACTATGTCAATAGGTTAGTACCAAAAAATGATATAAAATGATTATAAAACATCCAAGATTGATAATATAACATCATGGAACAATCAAAAATTATAGATACGTTGGAGACGTACCAGCATCCCCAAGATTAACTCCTACTCGTCCTCGAGTAGGTAAGTGATAAAAACATAATTTTTGATGTGGAATGTTGCCTATCAGATAATATTATATTCTTTTCTTTATAGCATGGACAATTGGACTTTTAGTTGTTCAAAGCAATAGTCTAGTTTTGACATGATAATTTAAACACTCAAGCATATCAACAAGCAACCATGTATTTCAAAATATCAATGCTAAAATAAGTTATCCCTAGCCCATCATGCTCAAACATTGATCCATTCATGAAACACACTCACATATTAGCTATACCCAATACTGAAGTATGATCATATTTCCTCCTAGTTGGTGCTTTTATAAGAGAAGATGGAGACTCAATAAATTGCATAAAGTAAAAGAAAGGCCCTTCGCAGAGGGAAGTAGGGATTTGCAGAGGTGCCAGAGCTCAAAGCGAAAAACTTAGAGATAAAAATATTTTGGGAGGTGTATGCATCCCACCAACGAAAACGACTTAGAGTTCGCAATACTTTCCATGCATAGATATATCATAGGCGGTTCCTAAACAGAAAATAAAGTTTATTCCTTTTTCCACCATACTTTCACTTTCTATGGCTAACCGTATCCACGGGTTCCCTTCATACCAACACTTTTGAAGGAATTTATTATTTGACAACATAAAGTAAATTCATTTTTGCATTTCGGGACTGGGTATCCCTAATACCTTTGCCTTACTCTCGTGCAATGACAAGTGAATAAACAATCATCTTGAGAATAACACATCTAGCATGGAAAATATTAGCCACCCCTCACCGCTCTGTGAGCGAAACAAACACACAAAAGAGAAGTTTATTTTGAAAATTAGAGATGGCAGATGCAAATTTGCTTGGAACGGCAAAAGAATACCGCATATAGGTAGATATAGTGGACTCATGTGGCAAAACTGGGTTAAAGGTTTTTGGATGCACAAGTAGTGATCATACTTAGTGCAAAATGAAGGCTAGCAAAAGATTGGGAAGCGACCAACTAAGAAACGAATAATCTCATAAGCAAGCAATAAGCATAAATAACACCAAATAATGCACCATAAGTAGGATATAATATCATTGCATGACTACTGACTTTCGTACTTGCATAGGGAATCACAAACCTTAACACCAATATTCTTACTAAAGCATAATTACTCACCAACATAACTCACATATCACATCATCATATCTCAAAACTATTACTAAGAATCAAGTTCATTTTGTCCAATGATCTTCATGAAAGTTTTTATTATATCCTTCTCGGATATCTATCACTCTGGGACTAATTTTTCTTGTATTGCTTTTGACAAGCTCCAACAAATATAAGTGAAGATCATGAGCATAATAATTTTTTCTTTCTCTCAAATTAATTTAAGTGAAGCAAGAGAGAATTTCGTGAAAATTTTACTAACTCTCAAATAAATCTAAGTGAAGCAAGAGAGCATTTCTTCAAAAATACTAAAGCACACCGTACTCAAAAAGATACAAGTGAAGCATTAGAGCAAGTTCATTGCTTATAAAAATTTAAGTGAACCATAGAGAGCAATTCTAACAAGTCATGACATAATTTTGGCTCTCTCGAAAAGGTGTGTCCAGCAAGGATTGATGAGTTAAAACACAAAATAAAACAAGCAAACACTCATATCATACAAGACGCTCCAAGCAAAACACATATCGTGTGACGAATAAAAATATAGTTTCGAGTAAAATACCGATGATCGTTGGAAGAAAGCGGGGATGCCACTCGGGGGCATCCCCAAGCTTAGTTGGTTGCTATTTTTTGGATAATAGCTTGGGATGTCGGGGCATCCCCAAGCTTAGGCTCTTACATCCTTCCTTCACCCATCGTAAGATAACCCAAAACATGAAAACCTCAATCACACAAAACTCAACAAAACCTTCGTGAGATCCGTTAGTATAAGAATAATAAACCACTACTATAAGTGTTGTATCAAACCAATTCATATTTTGTTTTTGTATTATATCTACTATATTCCAACTTTTCTATGGCAAAAACTCATCAAAGAAAACCATAGAGCCATAAGATAAGCACACAACACAAAGAAAACAGAATCTGTCAAAACAAAACATTCTGTAGCAATCTGACTATTTCGAATACTTTTGTAACTCCAAAAATTCTGAAAACTTAGGACAACCTTAGCAATTTGTATATTGATCTACTGCAAATGGAATGGGTATTTTATCTCTCTCTGGTAAAAAATGAAAATTAATTTCATGAATGTAAAAGTTTCTGTTTTTTCAGCAAGATCAAACAACTATCACCCAAGAAGATCCTAAAGGATTTACTTGGCACAAACACTAATTAAAACATAAAAAACACAATCATAACAGTAGCATAATTGTGCTAACACCCAAAAACAGGAAACAAAAAGCAAAAATAAAATTTATTCATTGGGTTGCCTCCCAACAAGCGCTATAGTTTTACGCCCTTAGCTAGGCATAAAGCAAGGATCTAAGTTTTGTCTTCCGAAGTTTTGGCAATTTTGTAAGGGTTTTCTCAAACCCGGGAGGCTCTTTACGCTTCCCTAAATTCTCCAGGAAGAAACCATCTTAAGTTCCAAAATATCGAATCGCTTATTACAAAGAGTAATCAGGGCATTCGTGCGATTGATACTACCATTGAGGTGTTTGAGGGGTTCATTGTATTTTTGTATTTCAACCATATGTTTATGCAAATCACCAAGTTTGTCCAACATTTGAGCTCCCTCAGGGGTAAAAGGAAACCCCTTCTTTTGAGGTGGAATTCCCAAAATTCCCTCTAAGATTTCATAGGCAACATTGGCATCAAGTTCAATGAAGTTTCCTTTAGCGGCAAAATCGAGAAGTTGTCTATGATGCAAAACCAATCCTATGTAAAAATTTCAAAGCAAAACTTTAGCGTTCCCCTTCAAATTGGAAATACAATATGATTCCATAAGCCTATACCAGGAATCTTTCAAATTTATCCTTGTCCTTGTTTGAAGTAAAGGACTTCAAAATCTGGTGACAAAGGAGGAGTAGGGATGCTAGCCATCGAGATTAGAAACCAAGAGAACGGCAAACGGAAAGAGAGGCGAATAAAACGACAAATTTTTGTGAAGTGGGGGAGAGGAAAATGAGAGGCAAATGGAAAATAATGTAAATTGCGAGGAGATGAGATTTGTGATTAGGAACCTGGTATATGTTGAAGATCGTCCCTGGCAAGGGCGCCAGAAATTCCTTTTGATGTCACTTGAAGCTACGTCGGTATTTCCCCAAAGAGGAAGGGATGATGCAGCATAGCGGCGGCAAGTATTTCCCTCAGATATGAAACCAAGGTTATCGAACCAGTAGGAGAACCAAGCAACACAACGTAAACAGCCCCTGCACACAGATAACAAATCCTCGCAACCCGACGTGTTAAAGGGGTCCTCAATCCCTTTCGGGTAACGGTGCCAGAAATTGGTGTGTGACGAGAAAAAGGTTATAATATATTGAATAAATAGATCGCAAATAAAATAAAGTGTAGCAAAGTATTTTTGGGTTTTTGGATTAATAGATCTGAAAATAAAAGAAAATAAAACATATCGCAAAGGCAAACATTTTGTTAGCACCTTTAGGATCGACAAAACCTTCTGGTTGCATCATATACAACTCTTTTTAAGAAATCCATTAAGGAATGTAGTTTTGACATCCATTTGCCAGATTTCATAAAATGTGGCAATTTGCTAACATGATTCGGACAAACTTAAGCATCGCTACGAGTGAGAAAATCTCATCGTAGTCAACACAATGAACTTTGTCAAAACCTTTTTCGACAAGTCTAGCTTTGTAGATAGTAACACTACTATCAGCGTCCGTCTTCCTCTTAAAGATCCATTTATTTTCTATGGCTTGCCGATCATTGAGCAAGTCAACCAAAGTCCACACTTTGTTCTCATACATGGATCCCATCTCAGATTTCGTGGCCTCAAGCCATTTCGCGGAATCTGGGCTCATCATCGCTTCCTCATAGTTCGTAGGTTCGTCATGGTCAATTAACATGACCTCCAGAACAGGATTACCGTACTACTCTGGTGTGGATATCACTCTGGTTAACCTACGAGGTTCGGTAGTAACTTAATCTGAAGTTACATGATCATCATCATTAGCTTCCTCACTAATTGGTGTAGGAGTCACATAAACAGATTTTTGTGATGAACTACTTTCCAATAAGGGAGCAGGTATAGTTACTGTTGGGGAATGTTGCAGAAAACAAAAATTTTCCTACTTGTTTCACCAAGATCATCTAGGAGTTCATATAGCAACGAGTGATTAGATGCATCTACATACCTTTGTAGATCGCGCACGGAAGCGTTCAAAAGAACGGTGATGATGTAGTCGTACTCGACGTGATCCAAATCACCGATGACCAGCGCCGAACGGACGGCACCTCCGCGTTCAACACACGTACGGGACGGGAGACGTCTCCTCCTTCTTGATCCAGCAAGGGGAAAGGAGAGGTTGATGAAGATCCAGCAGCACGACGGCGTGGTGGTGGATGCAGGGCGTCACAGCAGCAGGGCTTCGCCGAGACTACGAGGGAGAGACGTAACGG
>NC_041390.1:70904278-70917718 GCF_002162155.2 Triticum dicoccoides | reverse complement strand
GGTGTAAAATCCCTCCTCTCCCCTCCACTATATATAGGGGTGCCAAGGGGGGGGTGCCGGCCCTAGTAGATGCCATCTACTAGGGGGGGCGGTGGCCAAGGGGAGGTTTCCCTCCCCCCCAAGGCACCTAGGGGTGCCTTCCACCACATGGACTCTTCCATGGTGGAAACCCTAGGCGCATGGGCCTATAGGGGCTGGTGCCCTTGGCCCATCTAGGCCAAGGCGCACCCCCTACAGCCCATGTGGCCCCCCGGGACAGGTGGCCCCACCCGGTGGACCCCCGGGACCCTTCCGGTGGTCCCGGTACAATACCGATAACCCCGAAACTTGTCCTGATGCCCGAAATAGCACTTCCTATATATAATTCTTTACCTATGGACCATTCCGGAACTCCTCGTGACGTCCGGGATCTCATACGGGACTCCGAACAACATTCGGGTTTCTGCATATACATATCTTCATAACCCTAGCGTCACCGAACCTTAAGTGTGTAGACCCTACGGGTTCGGGAGACAAGCAGACATGACCGAGACGACTCTCCGGTCAATAACCAACAGCGGGATCTGGATACCCATGTTGGCTCCCACATGCTCCACGATGATCTCATCGGATGAACCACGATGTCGAGGATTTAATCAATCCCGTACGCTATTCCCTTTGTCTATCGATATGTTACTTGCCCGAGATTCGATCATCGGTATCCCAATACCTCGTTCAATCTCGTTACCGGCAAGTCACTTTACTCGTACCGTAATGCATGATCCCGTGACCAGACACTTGGTCACTCTGAGCTCATTATGATGATGCATTACCGAGTGGGCCCAGTGATACCTCTCCGTCATACGGAGTGACAAATCCCAGTCTTGATCCATGTCACCCAACAGACACTTTCGGAGATACCCGTAGTCTACCTTTATAGTCACCCAGTTACGTTGTGACGTTTGGCATACACAAAGCACTCCTACGGTATCCGGGAGTTACACGATCTCATGGTCTAAGGAAAAGATACTTTGACATTGGAAAAACTCTAGCAAACGAACTATACGATCTTGTGCTATGTTTAGGATTGGGTCTTGTCCATCACATCATTCTCCCAATGATGTGATCTCGTTATCAATGACATCCAGTGTCCATAGTCAGGAAACCATGACTATCTGTTGATCAACGAGCTAGTCAACTAGAGGCTCACTAGGGACATGTTGGTGTCTGTTATTCACACATGTATTACGATTTCCGGATAACACAATTATAGCATGAATAAAGACAATTATCATGAACGAGGAAATATAATAATAATGCTTTTATTATTGCCTCTAGGGCATATTTCCAACCGTTACCTCATCAAGTTCTACTTTCCTCCCACTCACTTCTTTCGAGAGAAACTCCTTCTCTAGAAAGGATCCATTCTAAGCAACAAATATCTTGCCTTCGGATCTGTGATAGAAGGTGTACCCAACAGTTACTTTTGGGTATCCTATGAAGACGCACTTCTCCGACTTGGGTTTGTGTCATGGAGTTGACACGACAGATGTCCTAGAGCAAGGACTTAGTCGTAGGGCCATCACACTAGGAATCTTAAAGGGGTTAATCGGGACAAAGGACACACGAGAGAGTTTTTATACTAGTTCGGCCCCTTACGATGAAGGTAAAAGCCTACGTCTAGTTGGGATTGGTATTGCTGAAGTTTCGATCTCCAAGGGGCTCAAATCGCCGGCTTGGTTCTCGACTTGGTTGTTTTTTCCCCTAAACCGCCACCAGGTCGTCCCCTTATATACACGGGGTTGATGCTTGGTGGCCTACAGAGTCCCGGCCGGCTCACAATCGTGTCTGGCTCGGTGACTTCCTTTACATGCCTTTCTTTACAAGTCTTTCCTTACATACGGCGGTTTACAATATCAGGCCTTAAGCCGGCCCCAGGCCTTTGGGCCTTCTATACGTTTAGTAAACTATCATCTTGAATATTTATTGGGCTTCTTATGTAACCCGCCATTAGGGCTGACCCGGCCCCTCCTGGGCGGGTCATACTGGTAGTAATATCCCCAACATTAGGCCCCAGGTTGACTTTGAACTTTGTTCTTTGTCAATCTTCAATATTTAGATGGAATACATCCTCTGTCTGAAAACTTCTGTAACCCGTCGTGACATCATCTTCTGAAATCACAAAAAACTTTCATGACGTCATCTTCCAACGGATCTTTTATTTCTTAATGCATTCCGAGAATCGAGGCGTCCGTCTAGTTGGATAATCATTATTCAGGTCTCCTTGATTTTCGCGCCCGCCTGTTCGTGTACTCCCTTATAAATAGGCAGGACCTAGGTCTTTTTCATTCTCCCCCTTCGGTCGTCTTCCTCCTCTCACTGTTTTGCTGCCGCCCGAGCTCTACCGCCGCCGCCGCAGATCTCCTCGTCTTCTCCACCTCAGGCCGCTGCATCGACCTGATTTGACCAGAGAAACGCGATGAACCTCCGCAGTAGCCCTGCATCTGTAAGTCCCTTTCCTTCTCTGCCTTAGATCTGCATTACGGCTTCTTGAGTTCGTCGGTGTTTCTCGCCGTCCGTTACAGACTCTTGATAGATTTCACCTCTGATGCCCTTTCCTAATCGTCAGATAGTGTAGAACTGCTGCGGTAGCTGTTTTGCATTCATTTTTGATAGCAGTAGATCCCTTTTTTCCTGCATAGATGCTTTGCTAGCTGGTAAACTCATCTATACTGGACTTTTAGGTCTAGAATATTTTTCTTTTTGGGACAGCCATTTGATCCAAAATAATAATGATAGCTTGGTGAAACTTGTTTATGCCAACACTTAGCTGAATCTGCTTTCTGAGAAAGTCTGTAGTCATGGCGGCTTACCACTCCAGCTTTCTTTTCCTTATATGTCATTAGCCTTTAGTTTAAGCCGCCGTTACTTGTTTTACAACTTCAACCTTTAACTATTAATTTTGCCGTAAATTGAACTGGCATCTTGTTTTTCCTTTTTCAGTCCCTTGCACATCATGCCGTCAAAGACACCCACCATCTGCAATTGGGTCCCCTCAACCATAACTGAGGAGCGTTTAAAAGAGTTCTTCCTCATTGGGTTTCTGCCCTCAAGAAACATCATGTCTTATCGTGCTCCTGACCCGGAAGAAGAACGACCCAATCCAAAAGACGGCGAAGTGATCGTGTTTACTGACCACATGAACCGAGGCTTCTCACCGCCCGATTCAAAGTTTTTCAGAGAAGTTCATCACTTTTTCAAACTCCATCCTCAGGATATTGGGCCCAATTCCATATCCAATATTTGTAACTTCCAAGTGCTCTGTGAGGTATATCTTCAGCAAGAGCCGACTGTGCAATTATTTAGAGAGTACTTCTATCTGAACTGGCAGAACAACTGCACCAATGGCCTTAGCTTAGAACTTGGAGGCATCTCAATTCAGCGCCGGCAGGGTGCTGTCTTCCCTCTCATAGTTTTACCAAGTCACCCAAAGGAGTGGAACCAAACTTGGTTTTACTGTCAGGACATCTCACCCGCCAGCGAGAAGCCACTGCCGGGTTATCGCCCGATCGTCTTGACTCCAAGTTCGCCCTGCCAGATAAACTTACCGTTGCTGAACACAAGAAGCTGCTTCCATCTATCAGAAGAATCAACGGTTTGTTGGGGAATGATTTAACCGGAGTCGATCTAACCCGCTATTGGATCTCATGGCGGATTATTCCATTAAGTCATCATTCAAAATTGATGTATGAATATGGTGGAGACCCGAACGACTCTCTCCGTCATACCCCGGTTCAACTAACCGAGGAGGACATTGTCGCGATGTCAAACGTTCTGGTGAATGCGAAGTATGAAGATTGCAGTGTTGTTGGGTTAAATCCCTTCTGTAAATTTAACCCGGCACCAGAAGTAAGGATATTCTGATCTTTTTTCCTTCGTATTTTGTCTAGCCGTATTTTTTTTCACTGATCCTTCCTCTTGTCTTTGTAGGCCAACTCTGACTTTTGGAAAGCGAAATATGATCACGAAGCTACCAAGAAGGCGAAACTCGCCGCCATGAACGCCGAGAAATCGACCCGGAGATTGAAGAAGAAAAAGAAAACCACTGTTAAAGATTTAATGAAACTTGATGACACGTCTGACTCGGAGGTAGCCCTTGATTCCCTTGGCCAATTTTTTAGCAATCTTATTGACACTGATCCTTACGAGGATGACACTGGGGCCCGTCGGGCTGGGGAAGCAGAGGTAACTATCATTTCCTCCGACTCAGAGCCCTTACCAAGACACAAAGTTCGACGAGTGATCCGTAAAGTAAGGTTTTCTAATCCCTTAGCTCACTTGGATCCCAACTTTCATTTGAAAAAGCAGCAACATGAAAGTCGTCGTGAAGTTGGGATTGAAGATGAACCGGCTGTCGTCCTTCAACAGACCCCTCGGAAATGCCCGAACGAGGTTTACTTGTTACTATCCTTAACTCGCTTTAATGAATCCTGCTCCTTGTATTTCTTTTAACTCTTTTCTTTTACCTTTTCAGGAGATGTCTCAGTCCTCAGGCGACTCATCACAAACACAATTTCCGGCTTTTAGGACTGCTCCTGGGTAATCAGAAATCCTCTTTTCTTCCGGGTTGCTCAATTGTATCTTGATGCTGACAATCCTGCAATATATTTTCCTTAGCGGCCAGGCTAAATCCAAGAAGGCGAAGGCAGCAAAACCGGTGGAAGACCCGCCAGTGCTAGCATCTGACCCGGCTAGGCCGCCTTCTCCATTAACTGATGCCCCAGAAGACCCGCCTATTGTCAATGAAGCAAATCCTTCGGAGCCGTCCCTTGACGAAGCCACTATGAATCCTTCTACAGCTGGACCGTCAAGCTCAACCGACCCGCCGTCTCCACGTGCTCAAGATGTTCAAATTACTGGGAGCCGCTTTGTTGAGCCGGGGAACCCAACAGTGTTGGCTCGGTGCACAGCAAAGCAAGAAGCATTGGAGAGGCATAAGGTTCGCTTTGATGTTGCCAACTATGACCGTCTCAATGCCAGTGATATCTTATCCGGCTATCTCAGTCATGTACACTCCAGTCGTGAGTCTGAGATCGAGATGGTCAAGCAGCTTCAGTCAAAGTATGAGCTACGTTATTTCCAGTTTACTAATATTCCTTCAGCCCCCAAGTCTTCAGATTATGAGAGAAACGGAATAACCTGTAGACTTAAAGTACAGGTCAAGACTTTTACCTCTGAATCTTTGCCTAATATTGATAGAAACAAAAACTTCACCTATAGTCCCCAAGGACCGGTTTATTTTGATCATCAATGAATCGGTACTTAGAATTAAAACCGTCTTCAAAGTACTTAACACTCCGGTTTAACCTTGATAAACTTGCTGAACTGCGTACATTAGCCCCCAAGTGCCAAGTGCTGTTACTTTGTAAGGGACTTGGGACTTTAAATATGCTTGTAGAGTCGTAAAAATTTGATTTGGCATACATTAGCCCCCAAGTGTCAAGTGGTTTACTCGTAAAGTACTTTGAGACTTGAATCTTGAATTTGGATATTTGAATTTGAAACCAAGTCTTGACTTATCTGAACGTTTCACAGAATTCCTTGTTTGAATTGAACTCTCAATTGTCGGACGCAAAGACCCGGCTAGCAAGTCAGGAGTCCGAAATCAAATCTTCCACTTCCAAACTGCAAATGAGCCTTTCTGCAACGGAATATTTGAAGAACAGCCTTGCTACCAAGGAAAAGGCTTGGGAAAATGAGAAAACACTTCTGACCTGACGAGCTGAGACAGCCGAAACAGTTCTGAAAGAAATTTCAACAGAGCTGAACAGTTTAAAGGGCCGGGTGTCTCAGATGGTCGCTGCTATCTTTGGAAGCTGCCTGATTTGACCTTTCGTATAATTTTTGCCAAACCGGAATATAACCCGCCAACTTACTTTGTTAAAAATATATGCAGGTCCGCGAAGTAAAAATCTGAGCCAAGACCCGTTGATTAAACTGAAGGCAGTATACACCTTGGTTGAACAATTGTATATTGGTGCACAACAGGCTCTGGCCGCTATCTCTCCTGCAAATCAAGGACCCAACCGGCTCAGCGATGTCCTGAAGAAGCTGTCCATCCTGCCTGCCAGATTCCAAGAAGTAAAACGCTCCTGCGCGCGAGCCGGAGCTCTGACTGCCCTAAGCCGCTCCAAGGCTTGGGTGTCAGACCTAGACCCGGCGGACGTAGCAAGAGGTTACCCTACTGTGAAGGAGGACGGGTCTCCGTTTGATCAGGATGATTTCATAGCGTGCGTGCGCGAAGTCCGGCCTCAGGCGACTAGTCTTGGAGATGAAACAATGTTGACAAGTACCAGCCGAGTTTTGATAGTGAAAATAAGAAGATGGCCACTCCTTCACACAAAGTAGCAGATCTGATCCCACCAGTGCGAGAAGATACCTTTGCCCCGGAAATTGACCCGGTCGGCCTGATTGACGACGAAGCCGAATTTGTCGCCGTGAACGGCTTTGATTGGTCAAAATCCAACTTCCAGCAAACAGAAGGTGGTGAACTGGCGAGGGAGGGACGATGATCATCTTCGTGGGCTTATAAAGCCTTGTAATAACTTAGTTGCTAAAACACCGCATGTTTTCTTATGCCATCACGCATAAAATACTTCTATGTGAACCTGCTTCCAGATGTCAATGTATGCATCGTTTAATGTTTGTCTCTGCAATGTTTGAGTTCTGTTCTTGTGAATACAAGGAAAAGACTGGCAAGGCGGTTTAGAACCAAATGGGCTTAAACACCTAATTTACAGCCAATATATTTACCTCAATAAAAAGTAGAGACAAATATAAAGAAAGGATAAAGGTTAATACTAACTCTTGAGTTAACGCAGCGGGTAAGCGCGTATAAGTAAGAACCATACCTTGTCCTTGTTGATCCTTAGATCGCCGGTTTTAATAATCCGGGTGGTGAACTTTGGATCCTTGAGCCACCGGCTTGAATAACCCGGGCGGCTGTGTTGTCGAATAATTGAGCCGGTGAAGAAAACCAGGATATCTTATTTGTAATATTGAAACAACAAAAGCTAAAAGGCAAGCAACAGATAATAAACATAATTTTAACTCTGTATTCAAAAGGCTGGGGGTTTCTGATTCGAATACGATCAGTAAACCAGACCAAAGGGGTTAAGCTAAGGTTCGAATACGACCATATAGCCCCTAGTGGCTTTGGCGTTGCGCCGATCAAGAGGGTACCGACATCTATGTTCTCTTTGGTTCGAATATGACCTATGTTTGAACAGGAAGCCCCCAAATGACCTTGAGAGGTTTTTAATGACCCTGATTCGAATATGATCCAAGTCGGACTCAAAAGGGTTTAAGCTATGATTCGGATATGATCAAGAAGCCCCCAAGTGAGTTTGTCCTTGAGCCGATCAAGAGGGTTACGACGGCTATGTTCTCTTTGGTTCAAATACGACCTATGTTTGAACAGGAAGCCCCCAAGTGACCTTGAGATTTGCAGCTAGATTCGGATACGATCATAAGCTGGACCAAAAAGGTTAAACTTGATTCAAATATGATCAGTTCCTTAGTAGTCATTTGTAAGTAAGAAATAATAAAGATGAATAGTTTGTGAAAAGAAAAGAGACCGATGGTCTTACTTTATTGCTTATCATAGTATATACAACGTGAACGTATGTACATGTTGAGAGCCGGTGGCTCAGGTGTAATATGGCCGAAGTTGAGCAATGTTCCATGGCCGGCGGGTCTCCTCTTCCGACTTACGTGAGTCTGCATGCTCTCGAACGTCAATGAGGTAGTATGACCCATTGTTTAAATTTTTACTAACCACAAAGGGTCCTTCCCAAGGTGGGGATAACTTGTGTGCATCTGAAAGATCCTGGATGAGCCGGAGCACCAAGTCGCCTTCCTGAAAAGTCCTGGACTTAACCCGGCAGCTGTGATAACGATGCAGGTACTGTTGATAAATTGCTGACCGCGCCGCTGCCAAGTCTCTTTCTTCATACAACAAGTCAAGCGCATCCTGTCTGGCTTTTTCATTCTTAGCTTCAACATAAGCTGCCACACGGGGCGAGTCATGACGGATGTCACTAGGCAACACTACTTCTGCTCCATAAACCATGAAGAAGGGTGTGTAACCCGTAGACCTATTGGGCGTAGTATTGATGCTCCATAACACTGAGGGTAACTCCTCTACCCAACAACCCGGCGTTCGCTGTAAAGGAACCATAAGCCGGGGTTTTAGCCCTTTTAGAATTTCCTGATTGGCTCTCTCAACTTGACCATTGGATTGAGGATGAGCTACAAAAGAAACATCAAGCCGGATGTGCTCTCGCTGACAAAACTCTTCCATAGCCCCTTGGGACAGATTAGTGCCATTGTCTGTGATAATACTGTGTGGAAAACCGAAACGGAAGATTACTTTTTTCATGAACTGAACCGCCGTGGCTGCATCACACTTACTTACAGGCTCCGCCTCAACCCATTTGGTGAACTTATCTACTGCCACCAAGAGATGTGTCTTTTTATCCTTAGACCTTTTGAAAGGTCCCACCATGTCAAGCCCCCAGAACGCAAACGGCCAAGTAATTGGAATCATCCGGAGTTCTTGAGCCAGCACATGCGCCCGTCATGCAAATTTTTGACATCCATCACATCTACTGACCAGATCTTCTGCATCAGCGTGAGCCATCAACTAGTAAAAAACATGACAAAATGCTTTGGCCACTAAAGATTTTGACCCGGCGTGATGACCGCAATCGCCTTCATGGATCTCACGAAGGATTTCTTGACCTTCTTCGGGGGAAACACACCGTTGAAACCCTCCGGAAACACTGCGATGAAATAACTCTCCATCCGAAATCGTCATGGACTTAGATTGCCGGGTTATCTACCGAGCCAGGGTATCATCCGCCGGCAACTCTCCCCGGGTCATGTAAGCCAAAAACGGCACCGTCCAATCTGGGATGACATGAAGAGCCGCTACCAACTGCGCCTCTGGGTTAGGAATAGCTAAATCTTCTTCTGTGGGCAACTTGACAGAGGGGTTATGCAAAACATCCAAAAAGGTGTTGGGTGGCACCGGCTTACGCTGAGACCCCAGCCGGCTTAAAGCATCAACTGCTTCGTTCTTTCGACGGTCAATGTGTTCCACCTGATAACCTTTAAAATATCCTGCAACAGCATCAACCTCTCGGTGATAAGCCGCCATGAGAGGGTCTTTGGAATCCCACTTGCCAGATACCTGTTGAGCCACTAGATCTGAGTCACCAAGACATCTGACCCGGCTCAAGCTCATCTCCTTTGCCACTCGAAGACCATGGAGCAAGGCTTCATACTCTGTTGCGTTGTTAGTGCATGGAAACATCAACTGTAACACATAACAAAATTTATCACCTTGTGGGGAAGTTAACACGACTCCAGCCCCCGAGCCTTCCAATTGCCTGGATCCATCAAAATGAATAGTCCAATATGTGTTGTCTGGCTTCTCTTCTGGCATCTGCATCTCTGTCCAGTCATTGATGAAGTCAACTAGGGCTTGAGACTTAATTGCAGTACGTGGAACATACTTCAACCCATGAGACCCGAGCTCAATTGCCCACTTGGCGACTCGCCCCGTGGCTTCTCTGTTTTGAATAATGTCTCCCAAAGGAGCAGAGCTAACCACAGTGATTGGATGCCCCTGAAAGTAATGCTTAAGCTTCCGGCTCGCCATGAACACCCCATAAACAAGCTTCTGCCAATGTGGATATCGTTGCTTAGACTCAATTAGCACTTCACTGACATAATAAACTGGTCGCTGAACCGGATGCTCTTTGCCAGCCTCCCAACACTCTACCATAATAGCCACACTAATAGCTCGTGAGTTGGCAGCTACGTATAACAATAGTGGCTCTTTCTCAATTGGAGCAGCCAGGACCGGTGGCTTAGCCAGTTGTGCCTTCAGATCCTCAAAAGCAGCATTCGCAGCATCGCTCCAAACAAAAACATTTGTTTTCTTCATCAACTGATACAGAGGCATAGCCTTTTCCCCTAACCGGCTTATGAACTGGCTCAAAGCAGCCACATGACCCGCCAGTCGTTGAACATCATTGACGTAGGTTGGTATGGCTAGGGATGTAATTGCCTTGATTTTCTCCGGGTTAGCTTCAATACCTCGGTTAGACACCAAAAAACCCAAAAGCTTGCCGGCTGGCACTCCAAAAACACACTTGGCCGGGTTAAGCATCATTTTGTAAACCCGAAGATTATCAAAAGTCTCTTTCAGGTCTGTGATCAAGGTTTCCTCTTCCCTGGATTTCACCACTATATCATCCACATAAGCATCAACATTGTGCCCAATTTGATCGTGAAGACAATTCTGCACACACCGCTGGTAAGTCGCCTGGGCGCTCTTAAGCCCAAAAGGCATAGACACATAGCAGAAAGCTCCAAAAGGAGTTATAAAAGCTATCTTCTCTTGATCCTTGACTGCCATCTTAATCTGATGATAACCGGAATAAGCATCTAAGAAACTCAAGCGTGCGCAACCCGACGTAGCATCAATGATCTGATCAATACGGGGGAGAGAAAAAGGATCAGCCAGACAAGCCTTGTTCAAATCTGTGTAATCCACACACATACGCCAGGTGCCATTCTTTTTTAGTACAAGCACTGGGTTAGCTAACCATTCGGGGTGAAAGACCTCCACAATGAACCCGGCTGCCAAGAGCCGGGCCACCTCCTCTCCAATGGCCTTGCACCTTTCTTCATTGAACCGTCGAAGAAACTGTTTGACAGGTTTGAACTTTGGATCGATTTAAGAGTGTGCTCAGCGAGTTCCCTCGGGACACCCGGCATGTCTGAAGGTTTCCATGCAAAGATGTCCCGGTTCTCACGGATGAACTCGATGAGCGCGCTTTCCTATTTCGGATCCAAGTTTGCACTGATGATGAACTGTTTGGATGAGTCGCCAGGTACAAAGTCAACCATCTTAGTGTCATCAGCTGATTTGAATGTCAACTCCGGCTCATGCTCTGTTGTTGGTTTCTTTAATGACGTCATGTCCGCCGGGTCAACATGATCCTTGTAGAATTTTAACTCCTCTATTGCACAAACAGATTCAGCATAGGCAGCATCACCTTCTTCACATTCCAAGGATATCTTCCGGCTCCCATGTACTGTAATGGTGCCCTTATGACCCAGCACCTTGAGCTGCAAATATACGTAACACGGCCGAGCCATGAACTTGGCATAAGACGGCCGCCCAAACAGAGCATGATATGGGCTTTTGATCTTAACCACTTCAAAGGTTAATTTTTCCGCTCTGGAGTCATACTCATCCCCAAAGGCTACTTCCAATTCAATCTTACCAACTGGGTATGCCGATTTTTACCAGGTACCACACCGTGAAAAACAGTGTTGGATTGTTTAAGATTTTTATCCATCAATCCCATCCGGCGGAACGTCTCATAGTAGAGGATGTTGATGCTGCTGCCTCCATCCATGAGCACCTTAGTAAACTTGTACCCACCAACCTGAGGTGCCACTACCAAAGCCAAGTGACCCGGATTATCAACCCGAGGCGGGTGATCCTCTCTGCTCCACACAATAGGCTGCTCCAACCAACGTAGATAACATGGAATTGCCGGTTCAACGGCATTAACAGCCCTCTTGTGGAGTTTCTGGTCCCTCTTACATAAACTGGTAGTAAAGACATGATACTGTCTGCTACTCAACTGCTTCGGGTTGCTCTGATAGCCGGATTGCTGCTGCTACTGATTCCCTTGGCCGTGTTGTTGATTATATCCTCCTTGGTGACCAAGATAACCCTGACCGTGAAAACCTCCTCCGCTTGAACCGGCGCCTGGGCCCTGAAAGCCGCCTCCACCTGAGCCGCCACCTGGGCCGTGACCCACATCAAATGCATTTGAATTTTTAAATGCCTTCATGATCGGGCAATCCTTCCACAAGTGGGTGGCCGGTTTCTTCCGGGTGTCGTGCTTTGGACAAGGTTCATTCAACAACTGCTCAAGGGTGGGGCTTGACCCGCCCAATCGAGAGGGTTGTCTGCCCTTGCGCCGCTGATTACCACCCTGCGCATTAGTATTAGCAACAAACTCATCAGCCTTACGTTTATTACCTCCTTGATTCGCTAGGTTATGCTGGTGACCCTTGCCATTGCCGTTCTTCTTTCCCTTCGTTGCCTTTTCTTCGTCAGACACTGGGTCCTTGGTGGTATCAGAGTCAGCATACTTGACAAGAGCCGCCATCAACGTTCCCATGTCATTACAGTTGAAGGAAATATGCCCTAGAGGCAATAATAAAGTTATTATTTATTTCCTTATTTCCTTATTTCATGATAAATGTTTATTATTCATGCTAGAATTGCATTAACCGGAAACATAATACATGTGTGAATACATAGACAAAACTAAACGTCACTAGTATGCCTCTACTTGACAAGCTCGTTAATCAAAGATGGTTATGTTTCCTAACCATAGACATGTGTTGTCATTTAATTAACGGGATCACAATATTAGGAGAATGACGTGATTGACATGACCCATTCCATTAGCTTAGCACCCGATCGTTTAGTATGTTGCTATTGCTTTCTTCATGACTTATACATGTTCCTATGACTATGAGATTATGCAACTCCCGTTTGCCAGAGGAACACTTTGTGTGCTACCAAACGTCACAACGTAACTGGGTGATTATAAAGGAGCTCTACAGGTGTCTCCAAAGGTACATGTTGGGTTGGCGTATTTCGAGATTACGATTTGTCACTCCGATTGTCGGAGAGGTATCTCTGGGCCCTCTCGGTAATGCACATCACATAAGCCTTGCAAGCATTGCAACTAATGAGTTAGTTGTGAAGATGATGTATTACGAAACGAGTAAAGAGACTTGCCGGTAACGAGATTGAACTAGGTATTGAGATACCGATGATCGAATCTCGGGCAAGTAACATACCGATGACAAAGGGAACAACGTATGTTGTTATGCGGTCTGACCGATAAAGATCTTTGTAGAATATGTGGGAGCCAATATGAGCATCCAGGTTCCGCTATTGGTTATTGACCGAAGACGTGTCTCGGTCATGTCTACATTATTCTCGAACCCATAGGGTCCGCACGCTTAAGGTTTCGATGACAGTTATATTATGAGTTTATGAGTTTTGATGTACCGAAGTTAGTTCGGAGTCCCGGATGTGATCACGAACATGATGAGGAGTCTCGAAATGGTCGAGACATAAAGATTGATATATTGGAAGCCTATGTTTGGACATCGGAAGTGTTCCGGGTGAAATCGGCATTTTACCGGAGTACCGGGAGGTTACCGGAACCCCCCGGTAACCTAATGGGCCTTAATGGGCCTAGTGGAGAAAGAGGAGAGGAGGCCTAGGGGCTGCCACGCGCCCCTCCCCCCCCCCCCAAGTCCGAATTGGACAAGGAGGGGGCGGCGCCCCCC
>NC_041390.1:70903307-70904268 GCF_002162155.2 Triticum dicoccoides | reverse complement strand
TATGACTATGAGATTATGCAACTCCCGTTTGCCGGAGGAACACTTTGTGTGCTACCAAACGTCACAACGTAACTGGGTGATTATAAAGGAGCTCTACAGGTGTCTCCAAAGGTACATGTTGGGTTGGCGTATTTCGAGATTAGGATTTGTCACTCCGATTGTCGGAGAGGTATCTCTGGGCCCTCTCGGTAATGCACATCACATAAGCCTTGCAAGCATTGCAACTAATGAGTTAGTTGTGAGATGATGTATTACGAAACGAGTAAAGAGACTTGCCGGTAACGAGATTGAACTAGGTATTAAGATACCGACGATCGAATCTCGGGCAAGTAACATACCGATGACAAAGGGAACAACGTATGTTGTTATGCGGTCTGACCGATAAAAGATCTTCGTAGAATATGTGGGAGCCAATATGAGCATCCAGGTTCCGCTATTGGTTATTGACCGGAGACATGTCTCGGTCATGTCTACATTGTTCTCGAACCCGTAGGGTCCGCACGCTTAACGTTACGATGACAGTTTCATTATGAGTTTATATATTTTGATGTACCGAAGTTAGTTCGGAGTCCCGGATGTGATCACGGACATGACGAGGAGTCTCGAAATGGTCGAGACATAAAGATTGATATATTGGAAGCCTATGTTTGGACATCGGAAGTGTTCTGGGTGAAATCGGCATTTTACCGGAGTACCGGGAGGTTACCGGAACCCCCCGGTAACCTAATGGGCCTTAATGGGCCTAGTGGAGGAAGAGGAGAGGAGGCCTAGGGGCTGCCCCCCCCCCCAAGTCCGAATTAGACAAGGAGGGGGGCGGCGCCCCCCCTTTCCTTTCTTCCCTCTCCTCCTTCCCCCCCCCCCAAGTCCTAATCCAACTAGGGAAAGGGAGGGGAGTCCTACTCCCGGTAGGAGTAGGACTCCTCCTGCGCGCCTCCTCCTAGGGCCGGCCGCACCCCCCCTT
>NC_041390.1:70896471-70903266 GCF_002162155.2 Triticum dicoccoides | reverse complement strand
CTCCTGTGCGCCTCCTCCTAGGGCCGGCCGCACCCCCCCCCCATGGCTCCTTTATATACGAGGGCAGGAGGCACCCCTAGACACACAAGTTGATCTCTAAGATCGTTCTCTTAGCCGTGTGCGGTGCCCCCTTCCACCATAGTCCTCGATAATATTGTAGTGGTGCTTAGGCGAAGCCCTGCGACAGTAGAACATCAAGATCGTCACCACACCGTCGTGCTGACGGAACTCTTCCCCGACACTTTGCTGGATTGGAGTCCGGGATCGTCATCGAGCTGAACGTGTGCTAGAACTCGGAGGTGCCGTAGTTTCGGTGATTGATCAGACGGGCCGTGAAGACGTACGACTACATCAACCGCGTTGTCATAACGCTTCCGTTGTCGGTCTACGAGGGTACGTAGACAACACTCTCCCCTCTCTATGCATCACCATGATCTTGCGTGTGCGTAGGAAATTTTTTGAAATTACTACGTTCCCCAACAGTGGCATCCGAGCCTAGGTTTTATGCGTTGATGTTATGCACGAGTAGAACACAAGTGAGTTGTGGGCGATATAAGTCATACTGCTTACCAGCATGTCATACTTTGGTTCGGCGGTATTGTTGGACGAAGCGGCCCGGACCGACATTATGCGTACGCTTACGCGAGACCGGTTCTCCCGACGTGCTTTGCACAAAGGTGGCTAGCGGGTGTCAGTTTCTCCAACTTTAGTTGAGCCGAGTGTGGCTTCGCCCGGTCCTTGCGAAGGTTAAAACAGCACCAACTTGACAAACTATCGTTGTGGTTTTGATGCGTAGGTAAGAACGGTTCTTGCTAAGCCCGTAGCAGCCACGTAAAACTTGCAACAACAAAGTAGAGGCCGTCTAACTTGTTTTTACAGGGCATGTTGTGATGTCATATGGTCAAGACATGATGCTAAATTTTATTGTATGAGATGATCATGTTTTGTAACTGAGTTATCGGCAACTGGCAGGAGCCATATGGTTGTCGCTTTATTGTATGCAATGCAATTGCGCTGTAATGCTTTACTTTATCACTAAGCGGTAGCGATAGTCGTGGAAGCATAAGATTGGCGAGACAACAATGATGCTATGATGATGATCAAGGTGCCGCGCCGGTGACGATGGTGATCATGACGGTGCTTCGAAGATGGAGATCACAAGCACAAGATGATGATGGCCATATCATATCACTTATATTGATTGCATGTGATGTTTATCTTTTATGCATCTTATCTTGCTTTGATTGACGGTAGCATTTTAAGATGATCTTTCGCTAATTATCAAGAAGTGTTCTCCCTGAGTATGCACCGTTGCGAAAGTTCTTCGTGCTGAGACACCACATGATGATCGGGTGTGATAGGCTCTACGTTCAAATACAATGGGTGCAAAACAGTTGCACACGCGGAATACTCAGGTTATACTTGATGAGCCAAGCATATACAGGTATGGCCTCGGAACACGGAGAATGAAAGGTCAAGCGTGAATCATATAGTAGATATGATCAACATAGTGATGTTCACCAATGAAACTACTCCATCTCACGTGATGATCGGACATGGTTTAGTTGATTTGGATCACGTGATCACTTAGATGATTAGAGGGATGTCTATCTAAGTGGGAGTTCTTAAGTAATATGATTAATTGAACTTAAATTTATTATGAACTTAGTCCTGGTAGTATTTTGCAAATTATGTTGTAGATCAATAGCTCGCGTTGTTGCTTTCATATGTTTATTTTGATATGTTCCTAGAGAAAATTGTGTTGAAAAATGTTAGTAGCAATGATGCGGATTGGATCCGTGATTTGAGGTTTATCCTCATTGCTGCACAAAAGAAATATGTTCTTGATGCACCGCTAGGTGACAGACCTATTGCAGGAGCAGATGCAGACGTTATGAACGTTTGGCTAGCTCAATATGATGACTACTTGATAGTTTAGTGCACCATGTTTAACGGCTTAGAATCGCGACTTCAAAGACGTTTTGAACGTCATGGACCATATGAGATGTTCCAGGAGTTGAAGTTAATATTTCAAGCAAATACCCGAGTTGAGAGATATGAAGTCTCCAACAAGTTCTATAGCTAAAAGATGGAGGAGAGTCGCTCAACTAGTGAGCATGTGCTCAGATTGTCTGGGTACTACAATCGCTTGAATCAAGTGGGAGTTAATCTTCTAGATAAAATAGTGATTGACAGAATTCTCTAGTCACCATCACCAAGTTAGTAGAACTTCGTGATGAACTATAATATGCAAGGGATAACGGAAACGATTCCCAAGCTCTTTGTGATGCTAAAATCGACGAAGGTAGAAATCAAGAAAAACATCAAGTGTTGATGGTAGACAAGACCACTAGTTTCAAGAAAAGGGCAAAAGAAAGAAGGGGAACTTCAATAAGAACAGCAAGCAAGTTGCTGCTCCAGTGAAGAAGCCCAAGTCTGGTCCTAAGCCTGATACTAAGTGCTTCTACTGCAAAGGGACTGGTCAATGGAAGCGGAACTACCCCAAGTGATTGGCGGATAAGAAGGATGGCAAAGTGAACATAAGTATATTTGATATACATGTTATTGATGTGTGCTTTACTAGTGTTTATAGCAACCCCTCGGTATTTGATACTAGTTCAGTTGCTAAGATTAGTAACCCGAAACGGGAGTTGCAGAATAAACAGAGACTAGTTAAGGGTGAAGTGACGATGTGTGTTGGAAGTGGTTCCAAGATTGATATGATCATCATCGCACACTCCCTATACTTTCGGGATTAGTGTTGAACCTAAATAAGTGTTATTTGGTGTTTGCGTTGAGCATGAATATGATTTGATCATGTTTATTGTAATACGGTTATTCATTTAAGTAAGAGAATAAATTGTTGTTCTGTTTACATGAATAAAACCTTATATGGTTACACACCCAATGAAAATAGTTCGTTGGATCTCGATCGTAGTGATACACATAATCATAATATTGAAACCAAAAGATGCAAAGTTAATAATGATAGTGCAACTTATTTGTGGCACTGCCGCCTAGGTCATATTGGTGTAAAGCGCATGAAGAAACTCCACGCTGATGGGCTTTTGGAATCACTTGATTATGCATCAGTTGATGCTTGCGAACCATGCCTCATGGGCAAGATGACTAAGACTCCGTTCTTCGGAACAATGGAGCGAGCAACAGATTTGTTGGAAATCATACATACTGATGTATGTGGTCCGATGAATATTGAGGCTCGCGACAGGTATCATTATTTTCTGATCTTCACAGATGATTTGAGCAGATATGAGTATATCTACTTGATGAAACATAAGTCTGAAATATTTGAAAAGTTCAAAGAATTTCAGAGTGAAGTGGAGAATCATCGTAACAAAAATAAAAGTTTCTACGATATGATCGCGAAAGTAAAATATTTGAGTTACGAGTTTGGCCTTCAGTTAAAACAATATGAAATAGTTTCACTACTCATGCCACCTGGAACACCACAATGTAATGGTGTGTCCGAACATCAAAACCGTGCTTTATTAGATATGGTGCGATCTATGATGTCTATTACCGATTACCACTATCGTTTTGGGGTTATGCATTAGAGACAGCTACATTCACGTTAAATAGGGCACCATCTAAATCCATTGAGATGACACCGTATGAACTATGGTTTGGCAAGAAACCTAAGCTGTCGTTTCTTAAAGTTTGAGGTTGCAATGCTTATGTGAAAAAGTTTCAACTTGATAAGCTCAAACCTAAATCGGAGAAGTGCGTCTTCATAGGATACCCAAAAGAAAAATGTTGGGTACACCTTCTATCACAGATCCGAAGGCAAGATATTCATTGCTGAGAATGGATCCTTTCTAGAGAAGGAGTTTCTCTCGAAAGAAGTGAGTGGGAGGAAAGTAGAACTTGATGAGGTAACTGTACCTGCTCCCTTATTGGAAAGTAGTTCATCACAGGAATCTGTTCCTATGACTACTACACCAATTAGTGAGGAAGCTAATGATGATGATCATGTAACTTCAGATCAAGTTACTACCGAACCTCGTAGGTAAACCAGAGTAAGATCCGCACCAGAGTGGTACGGTAATCCTGTTCTAGAGGTCATGTTACTTGACCATGACGAACCTACGAACTATGAGGAAGCGATGATGAGCCTAGATTCCGCAAAATGGCTTGAGGCCATGAAATCTGAGATGGGATCCATGTATGAGAATAAAGTATGGACTTTGGTTGACTTGCCCGATGATCAGCAAGCCATTGATATTAAATGGATCTTCAAGAGGAAGACAGACGCTGATAGTAGTGTTACTATCTACAAAGCTATACTTGTCGAAAAAGGTTTTTGACAAAGTTCAAGGTGTTGACTACGATGAGATTTTCTCACTCGTATCGATGCTTAAAGTCTGTCCGAATCATGTTAGCAATTGCCGCATTTTATGAAATCTGGCAAATGGATAACAAAACTACAATCCTTAATGGATTTCTTAAAGAAGAGTTGTATATGATGCAACCAAAAGGTTTTGTCAATCCTAAAGGTGTTAACAAAATGTGCAAGCTCCAGCGATCCATATATGGACTAGTACAAGCATCTCGGAGTTGGAATATACGCTTTGATGAGTTGATCAAAGCATATAGTTTTATACAGACTTGCGGTGAAGCCTGTATTTACAAGAAAGTGAGTGGGAGCACTACAGCATTTCTGATAAGTATATGTGAATGACATATTGTTGATCGGAAATAATGCAGAATTATTCTGTAAAGCATAAAGAAGTGTTTGAAAGGAGTTTTTCAAAGAAATACCTCGGTGAAGCTGCTTACATATTGAGCATCAAGATCTATAGAGATAGATCAAGACGCTTGATAAGTTTTTTTTCAATGAGTACATACCTTGACAAGATTTTGAAGTAGTTCAAAATGGAACAGTCAAAGAAAGAGTTCTTGCCTGTGTTACAAGGTGTGAAATTGAGTAAGACTCAAAGCCCGACCACGGCAGAAGATAGAAAGAGAATGAAAGTCATTCCCTATGCCTCAGCCATAGGTTCTATAAAGTATGCCATGCTATGTACCAGATCTATTGTATACCCTACACTGATTTTGGCAAGGGAGTACAATAGTGATCTAGGAGTAGATCACTGGACATCGGTCAAAATTATCCTTAGTGGAATAAGGATGTGTTTCTCGATTATGGAAGTGACAAAAGGTTCGTCGTAAAAGGATTACGTTGATACAAGTTTTTGGCAACTGATCCGGATGACTCTGAGTCTTCATCTGGATACATATTGAAAGTGGGAGCAATTAGCTAAAGTAGCTCTGTGCAGAGCATTGTAGACATAGAAATTTGCAAAATACATACGGATCTGAATTTTGGCAGACTCGTTGACTAAGCTTCTCTCACAAGCAAAACATGATCACACCTTAGTACTCTTTGGGTGTTAATCACATATAGATGTGAACTAGATTACTGACTCTAGTAAACCCTTTGAGTGTTGGTCACATGACGATGTGAACTATGGGTGTTAATCACATGGTGATGTAAACTATTGATGTTAAATCACATGGCGATGTGATCTAGATTATTGACTCTAGTGCAAGTGGGAAACTGAAGGAAATATGCCCTAGAGGCAATAATAAAGTTATTATTTATTTCCTTATTTCATGATAAATGTTTATTATTCATGCTAGAATTGTATTAACCGGAAACATAATACATGTGTGAATACATAGACAAAATTAAACGTCACTAGTATGCCTCTACTTGACTAGCTCGTTAATCAAAGATGGTTATGTTTCCTAACCATAGACATGTGTTGTCATTTGATTAACGGGATCACATTATTAGGAGAATGATGTGATTGACATGACCCATTCCATTAGCTTAGCACCCGATCGTTTAATATGTTGCTATTGCTTTCTTCATGACTTATACATGTTCCTATGACTATGAGATTATGCAACTCCCGTTTGCCAGAGGAACACTTTGTGTGCTACCAAACTTCACAACGTAACTGGGTGATTATAAAGGAGCTCTACAGGTGTCTCCAAAGGTACATGTTGGGTTGGCGTATTTCAAGATTAGGATTTGTCACTCCGATTGTTGGAGAGGTATCTCTAGGCCCTCTCGGTAATGCACATCACATAAGCCTTGCAAGCATTGCAACTAATGAGTTAGTTGTGAAGATGATGTATTACGAAACGAGTAAAGAGACTTGCTGGTAACGAGATTGAACTAGGTATTGAGATACCGACGATCGAATCTCGGGCAAGTAACATACCGATGACAAAGGGAACAACGTATGTTGTTATGCGGTCTGACCGATAAAGGTCTTCGTAGAATATGTGGGAGCCAATATGAGCATCCAGGTTCCGCTATTTGTTATTGACCGGAGACGTGTCTCGGTCATGTCTACATTGTTCTCGAAGCCGTAGGGTCCGCACGCTTAAGGTTTCGATGACAGTTATATTATGAGTTTATGAGTTTTGATGTACCGAAATTAGTTTGGAGTCCCGGATGTGATCACGGACATGACGAGGAGTCTCGAAATGGTTGAGACATAAAGATTGATATATTGGAAGCCTATGTTTGGACATCGAAAGTGTTCCGGGTGAAATCGGCATTTTACCGGAGTACCGGGAGGTTACCGGAACCCCCGGTAACCTAATGGGCCTTAATGGGCCTAGTGGAGAAAGAGGAGAGGAGGCCTAGGGGCTGCCGCGTGCCCCTCCCCCCCCCCCCAAGTCTGAATTGGACAAGGAGGGGGGCGGCGCCCCCCTCCCCCTTTCCTTTCTTCCCTCTCCTCCTTCCCCCCAAGTCCTAAT
>NC_041390.1:70868186-70896183 GCF_002162155.2 Triticum dicoccoides | reverse complement strand
TCCTAATCCAACTAGGGAAAGGGAGGGGAATCCTACTCCCGGTAGGAGTAGGACTCCTCCTGCGCGCCTCCTCCTAGGGCCGGCCGCACCCCCCCTTGGCTCCTTTATATACGGGGGCAGGAGGCACCCCTAGACACACAAGTTGATCTCTAAGATCGTTCTCTTAGCCGTGTGCGGTGCCCCCTTCCACCATAGTCCTCGATAATATTGTAGTGGTGCTTAGGCGAAGCCCTGCGACAGTGGAACATCAAGATCATCACCACTCCGTCGTGCTGACGGAACTCTTCCCTGACACTTTGCTGGATCAAAGTCCGGGGATCGTCATCGATCTGAACGTGTGCTAGAACTCGGAGGTGCCGTAGTTTTGGTGCTTGATCGGACGGGCCGTGAAGACGTACGACTACATCAACCGCGTTGTCATAACGCTTCCACTGTCGGTCTACGAGGGTACGTAGACAACACTCTCCCCTCTCGTTGCTATGCATCACCATGATCTTGCGTGTGCGTAGGATTTTTTTTGAAATTACTACGTTCCCCAACAACAGTCACGTTTAAGCCGCCCCAGCTTCTGCTTCAGAGGTTCAAAACGACAATTTTTCTCCAACATCAAAACTGCTGAGCCGGCGTCCATCTTATCAGACGAATGTATTATCTCCTTGACCCGGCGCACCCAATGGGTTGTAGATTCACCATCCTCTTGTTTGCAATTGGTCAGGTCCACAATCGACATTGGCTGCTTACACATGTCCTTAAAGTTCTGGATGAACCGTGCTTTCAACTCTGCCCATGAGCCGATAGAATTGGGTGGCAATCCCTTCAACCAGGTCCGAGCCATTCCATCCAACATCATGGTAAAATACTTGGCCATTGCAGCATCGCTAATCTCCAACAGCTCCATAGCCATCTCATAACTCTCAATCCAAGCCCCCGGCTGTAGGTCAGCCATGTAATTAGGCACCTTACGAGGCCCCTTGAAGTCCTTGGGCAACCGCTCATCGCGTATGGCTGGGACCAGGCAAGGCACACCTCCGGTTCTTGTGGCCACTCCTGCCTTAATCGAGGTTGCGTGATAAGCCGGAAAGGTTCGGTGAGCCGCCTGCTCTGCTGCTATCTGAGCCGCCCGTTCCGCCTCCTGATGAATTCTCTCCTGATCCGCCAAGTTAAGGGCTCCAGCTCGCACCGGCTCATGCCTATATGGCCGGTTGTGGCGTTGAGCATTACTTGACATCTCTGCGGACTCCATGTGCCTACTGTAACTTGGGCTCCGGCTTGGGCGAGGAGTTGAATGAATCCTGTCTCGACTGTAGGAGTATGCATCCTGCTGGGCCAAAGTTGTCTGAAGTAGTTCTCTTAGCCTCCGGGTTTCAATTGCTGCTGGCGAGTCGCCTTCCATTGGGAGAGCTGCCAAACGAGCCGAGGTTGCGATGAGATTTTCCATAGAGTTGGAGAAATGACCCGGAGGTGTTGACACATAACAAGGAGGAGATGTATTCATGTGAGGTGGCTCCATGGCGCGTGGCTGAACTGGTGCACCGGGTGTCGTGACCCGGTTTGCCTCCGGCGGGTTGCTTCCCCCAGCCCCGGGTGTATGGAACAGGTTCCTCGGATCCAGCGTTAGAGGCAGACGCGACTGAGTTTTCTGATGCCTCCTCCTCATGGCCTTGTTTGATGCATTAAGATCTACCGAGAGCCGGAAAGTTTCTGCTTGAAGTTGCTGAGCATGAGCATCCAGAGCTGCTCGTTCTGCTGCCATCCGGGTTTCCTCCGCGGCTAGATTTTCCTTAGCTTGCACCATCTCCTCCCGCACGTGTGCCACTTCTGCGTCATGTTGGGCTTTATCCGTTGGTTCTACCACAGCGGTTAACAGAGTCGTTAGCCTATCCATGAGGTCCATTAGAACCTGAGCCGGGGGGCACACGGGGTCTCCTGACCCGGCTGCTGTCGACCCGGTAGCTGCAGCTGCCGCTGCGGCGGAGTTCTGCCCGGGCTGCATCCCCACCATGAAGACTCCGGCCCAATTCGGTGGCTCAAGGGGGGTCCGGAATACTGCTGCCATCGGAACAGCCCCCGAGCATGCCGTCTTGCAGCTGGTACAACGAGTCTGTCTCACCTGTTGATGATGTGGTATCAGAGCAGATGGTCGTCTCCCCGCCTTCCATCGATCCTTCAGAGTATTCACCGCCATGGATGCAGCCAACGAAGGCATGTTTCACGACAGATTGAACACGGGCGGACCCGGCGCATTGAGCCGTTTCGATGAGGTTGGTGTGGACGTTCGGCTCAGGGCCTGACTCGCCGATCCGACCGATGAAGACGTGAATTCCGCCGAAGGGGACCCGATACCCGTACTCGATCGAGCCGGCCTCGGGGCCCCAGCCTTTGTCGTTGATGTAGAGTTTGCCGCAACGACTCTTGGTCATCCGGCCCACAGCGTATCCCTTGAGCCCTTCGAAGTTTCCCTTCAAGAACTCAAATCCACCATGCGCTGGCCCCACGGTGGGCTCCAACTGTCATGGAGTTGACACGGCAGATGTCCTAGAGCAAGGACTTAGTCGTAGGGCCATCGCACTAGGAAGCTTAAAGGGGTTAATCGGGACAAAGGACACACGAGAGAGTTTTTATACTAGTTCGGCCCCTTACGATGAAGGTAAAAGCCTACGTCTAGTTGGAATTGGTATTGCTGAAGTTTCGATCTCCAAGGGGCTCAACTCGCCGACTTGGTTCTCGACTTGGTTTTTTTTCCTAAACCGCCACCGGGTCATCCCCTTATATACACGGGCTGACGCCCGGTGGCCTACAGAGTCCCGGCCGGCTCATAATCGTGTCCGTCTCGGTGACTTCCTTTACATGCCTTTCTTTACAAGTCTTTCCTTACATACGACGGTTTACAATATCAGGCCTTAAGCTGGCCCCAGGCCTTTGGGCCTTCTATACGTTTAGTAAACTATCATCTTGAATGTTTATTGGGCTTCTTATGTAACCCGCCATTAGGGCTGACCCGGCCCCTCCTGGGCGGGTCATACTGGTAGTAATATCCCCAACTGTTTGAGCTTATCAAGATGAAACTTTTTCACATAAGCATTGCAACCCCAAACTTTAAGAAACGACAACTTAGGTTTCTTGCTAAACCACAGTTCATACGGTGTCGTCTCAACGGATTTAGATGGTGCCCTTTTTAATGTGAATGCAGTTGTCTCTAATGCATAACCCCAAAATGATAGTGGTAAATCGGTAAGAGACATCATATATTGCACTATATCAAATAAAGTATGGTTATGATATTCGGACACACCATTACGCTGTGGTGTTCTAGGTGACATGAGTTTGTGAAACTATTCCACATTGTTTTAATTGAAGACCAAACTCGTAACTCAAATATTCGCCTCTGCGATCAGATCGTAGAAACTTTATTTTATTGTTACAATGATTTCCACTTCACTCTGAAATTCTTTGAACTTTTCAAATGTTTTAGACTTATGTTTCTTCAAGTAGATATACCCATATCTGCTCAAATCATCTGTGAAGGTCTGAAAATAACGATACCCACCGTGAGCCTCAACACTCATCGGACCTCATACATTAGTATGTATTATATCCAATAGTTCAGTCGCTCACTCCATTGTTCTGGAGAACGGAGTCTTAGTCATCTTTGCCCATGAGGCATGGTTCGCAAGCATCAACTGATTCATAATCAAGTGATTCCAAAAGCCCATCAGCATGGATTTTCTTCATGCGCTTTACACCAATATGACCTAAACGACAGTGCCACAAATAAGTTGCACTATCATTATTAACTTTGCATCTTTTGGCTTCAATATTATGAATATGTGTATCACTATGATCGAGATTCAACAAACCATTTTCATTGGGTGTATAACCATAGAAGGTTTTATTCATGTAAACAGAATAACAATTATTCTCTAACTTAAATGAATAACCATATTGCAATAAACATGATCAAATCATATTCATGCTCAACGCAAACACCAAATAACACTTATTTAGGTTCAACATTAATCCTGAAAGTATAGGGAGTGTGCGATGATGATCATATCATTCTTAGAACTACTTCCAACACACATCGTTACTTCACCCTTAACTAGTCTCTGTTCATTCTGCAACTCCTGTTTCAAGTTACTATTCTTAGCAACTGAACTAGTATCAAATACCGAGGGGTTGCTATAAACACTAGTAAAGTACACGTCAATAACATGTATATCCAATATACCTTTGTTCACTTTGCCATCCTTCTTATCCGCCAAATACTTGGGGCAGTTCCGCTTCCCGTGACTAGTCCCTTTGCAGTAAAAGCACTTAGTCTCAGGCTTAGGTCCAAACTTGGGCTTCTTCACTTGAGTAGCAACTTGCTTGCCGTTCTTCTTGAACTTCCCCTTCTTCCCTTTGCCCTTTTCTTGAAACTAGTGGTCTTGTTAACCATCAACACTTGATGCTTTTCTTGATTTATACCTTCATCGATTTCAGCATCACGAAGAGCTTGGGAATCATTTCCGTTATCCCTTGCATATTATAGTTCATCACGAAGTTCTAGCAACTTGGTGATAGTGACTAGAGAACTCTGTCAATCACTATCTTATCTGGAAGATTAACTCCCACTTGATTCAAGTGATTGTAGTACTCAGACAATCTAAGCACATGCTTACTGGTTGAGCTATTCTCCTCCATCTTGTAGGCAAAGTAATGTCAGAGGTCTCATACCTCTCGACACGGGCATGAGTATGAAATACCAATTTCAACTCTTGGAACATCTTATATGCTCCGTGGCGTTCAAAACATTTTTGAAGTCCCGGTTCTAAGCCGTAAAGCATGGTGCACTAAACTATCAAGTAGTTATCATACCGAGTTTTTGTCAAAACATTCAAAACGTCTGCATCTGCTCCTGCAATAGTTCTATCATCTAGCGGTGCATGAAGGACATAATACTTCTATGGAGCAATGAGGATAATCCTCAGATCACGGAGCTAGTCCGCATCTTTGCTACTAACATCTTTCAACTTATTTTTCTCTAGGAACATATCAAAAATAAAACAGGGGAGCTAAACACGAGCTATTGATCTACAACATATATATGCTAATACTACCAGGACTAAGTACATGATAAATTAAAGTTCAATTAATCATATTACTTAAGAACTCCCACTTAGATAGACATCCCTCTAATCATCTAAGTGATCATGTGATCCAAATCAACTAAACCATGTCCGATCATCACGTGAGATGGAGTAGTTTTCAATGGTGAACATCACTATGTTGATCATATCTACTATATGATTCACGCTCGACCTTTCGGTCTCAGTGTTCCGAGGCCATATCTGCATATGCTAGGCTCATCAAGTTTAACTCGAGTATTCTACGTGTGTAAAACTGTCTTACACCCGTTGTAGATGAACATTGAGCTTATCACACCCGATCATCACGTGGTGTCTCGGCATGACAAACTTTGGCAACGGTGCATTCTCAGGGAGAACACTTTTACCTTGAAATTTAGTAAGGAATCATCTTATAAAGCTACCGCCGAACTAGGCAAAATAAGATGTATAAAAGATAAACATCACATGCAATCATAATATGTGACATGATATGGCCATCATCATCTTGTGCTTTTGATCTCCATCTCCAAAGTATTGTCATGATCTCCATTGTATCAGCATGACACTATGATCTCCATCATCTTGATCTTTTATCAACATGTCGTCACACCAGCTATTGCTTTTGCAACTATTCCTATCGCATGGCGATAAAGTAAAGCAATTACATAGCACTTGCATCTTATGCAAATAAAGAGACAACCATAAGGCTCCTGCTAGTAGCCGATAACCATAACAAAACATGATCATCTCATACAACAATTTATATTTGATCACGTCTTGACCATATCACATCATAACATGCCCTGCAAAAACAAGTTAGACGTCCTCTACTTTGTTGTTGCAAGTTTTACGTGACTGCTACGGGCTGAGCAGGAACCGTTCTTACCTACGCATCAAAACCACAACGATAGTTAGTCAAGTTAGTGTTGTTTTAACCTTCACAAGGACCGGGCGTAGCCACACTCAGTTTAACTAAAGTTGGAGAAACTGACACCCGCCAGCCACCTGTGTGCAAAGCACGTCGGTAGAACCAGTCTCGCGTAAGCGTAAGCGTAATGTCGGTCTGGGCCGCTTCATCCAACAATACTGCCGAACCAAAGTATGACATGCTGGTAAGCAGTATGACTTGTATCGCCCACAACTCACTTGTGTTCTACTCGTGCATATAACATCTACGCATAAACCTGGCTCAGATGCCACTGTTGGGGAATGTAGTAATTTCAAAAATTTCCTACGCACACGCTGGATCATGGTGATGCATAGCAACGAGAGGGAGAGTGTGTCCACGTACCCTCGTAGACCGAAAGCGGAAGTGTTAGCACAACGCGGTTGATGTAGTCGTACGTCTTCACCATCCGACTGACCCAAGTACCGAACGCATGGCACCTCCGAGTTCTGCACAGGTTCAACTCGATGACGTCCCGTGAGCTCCGATCCAGCAAAGCTTCACAGGAGAGTTTCGTCAGCACGACGGCGTGGTGACGGTGATGATGATGCTACCGACGCAGGGCTTCGCCTAAGCACCGCTACGATATGATCGAGGTGGATTGTGGTGGAGGGGGGCACCGCACACGGCTAAGAGATCAATGATCAATTGTTGTGTCTCCAAGGGGTGCCCCCTCCCCGTATATAAAGGAGTGGAGGAGGGGGAGGCCGGCCCTCTCTATGGCGCGCCCTAGGAGAGTCCTACTCCCACCGGGAGTAGGATTCCCCCTTTCCTAGTAGAACTAGGAGCCCTTCCAAGTAGTAGGAGTAGGAGAGAAGGAAAAGGAAAAGAGAAGAGAAGGAAGGACGGGGCGCCACCCCTCTCCCTAGTCCAATTCGGACTAAACATTGGGGGCGCGCAGCCTCTCCTCTCTCTTTCCCCTAAAGCCCAATAAGGCCCATATACTCCCCGGCAAATTCCCGTAACTCTCTGGTACTCCGAAAAATACCTGAATCACTCGGAACCTTTCCGATGTCCGAATATAGTCGTCCAATATATCGATCTTTACGCCTCGACCATTTCGATACTCCTCGTCATGTCCCCGATCTCATACGGGACTCCGAACTACCTTCGGTACATCAAAACATATAAACTCATAATACAAATCGCCACCGAACGTTAAGCGTGCGGACCCTACGGGTTCGAGAACTATGTAGACATGATCGAGACACGCCTTCGGTCAATAACCAATAGCGGAACCTGGATGCTCATATTCGCTCCTACATATTCTACGAAGATCTTTATCGGTCAAACCGCATAACAAACATATGTTGTTCCCTTTATCATCGGTATGTTACTTGCCCGAGATTCGATCGTCGGTATCTCAATACATAGTTCAATCTCGTTACCGGCAAGTCTCTTTACTCGTTCTGTAATACATCAGCCCGCAACTAACTCATTAGTTACAATGCTTGCAAGGCTTATAGTGATGTGTATTACCGAGTGGGCCCAGAGATACCTCTCCGACGATCGAAATGACAAATCTTAATCTCGAAATACGCCAACTCAACAAGTACCTTTGGAGACACCTGTAGAGCACCTTTATAATCACCCAGTTATTTTGTGACGTTTGATAGCACACAAAGTGTTCCTCCGGTAAACGGGAGTTGCATAATCTCATAGTCATAGGAACATGTATAAGTCATGAAGAAAGCAATAGCAACATACTAAACGATCAAGTGCTAAGCTAACGGAATGGGTCAAGTCAATCACATCATTCTCCTAATGATGTGATCCCGTTAATCAAATGACAACTCATGTCTATGGTTAGGAAACTTAACCATCTTTGATTAACGAGCTAGTCAAGTAGAGGCATACTAGTGACACTATGCTTGTCTATGTATTCACACATGTATTATGTTTCTGGTTAATACAATTCTAGCATGAATAATAAACATTTATCATGAAATAAGGAAATAAATAATAACTTTATTATTGCCTCTAGGGCATATTTCCTTCAATAAATGATGTTGCGGCATGATCAGACTCCTTCATCTTAATCTGATGGTAACCGGAGTAGGCGCCAAGGAAACATAATGAACCGTGTCCGGCAGTTGAGTCAATGATTTGGTCAATACGGGGCAGCGGGAAGGGGTCCTTAGGGCAATCCTTATTGAGGTCTTTGAAATCGACACAAAGGCGCAAGGATTTATCCTTCTTTGGCACCATAACCAGGTTTGCGAGCCAGTCCGGGTGCTTGATCTCTTTGATGAACCCTGCTTCAAGTAGTTTGGCTAGCTCCTCCCCTATAGCTTGTCGTTTGGGTTCGGAAAATCGCGGCAGCGTTTGCTTGACTGGTTTGAACCCCTTTATTATGTTGAGGCTATGTTCGGCTAGTCTGCGTGGGATTCCTGGCATATCCGAAGGGTGCCAGGCGAAGATGTCCCAATTTTCGCGAAGGAACGCTCGTAAGGTGACGTCGACCGTCGGATCCAGCTGTGCTCCAATGGATGATGTCTTGTTAGGATCTGTCGGGTGCACTTGAAATTTGACTATTTCATCTGCTGGTTTGAAGGAGGTGGATTTGGACCTTTTATCAAGGATTACATCATCGTTGTCCACTGTGGAACGCGGGATGGTTAACGCTTCGGCCGTGAGGGCTTCGGATAGTGCCTCGAGGGCCAAGGATGCGGTTTTGTTTCCGGCGCGGAGTGATATATCCGGATCGCTAGTGATAGTGATTACTCCGTTGGGCCCTGGCATCTTGAGCTTCATGTACCCATAGTGGGGTATGGCTTGAAAGCGTGCGAAGGAATCCCGCCCCAGAAGGGTGTGGTATCCACTATTGAAAGGGGCTACGTGGAAGAGCAACTCTTCGGACCTATAGTTATTAGGCGTACCGAATACTATGTCAAGTTTAATTTTCCCCGAGCATCGTGCTTCTCGACCGGGGATAATACCTCGAAAGGTGGTAATGCTTTGCTCGATGCGACTCTTGTCCATTTGCATTTTGTTGAGCATATCTTCGTATATAAGGTTAAGTCCGCTTCCGTCGTCCATGAGCACCTTGGTGAGTCGAAAGACGTCCACACTTGCATTTAAGACCAAGGCGGATGGTGCTTGGACTGATCGGGCCCTTGGTTCGTCGTCGGCGGTGAAAGTTATGGCCGTATGGCTCCAAGGGTTCATTGCAGTTACTTGATTGACTTCGGCGAGGTCGCGGAGAGCCCGTTTACGCCAATTATTTGAAGGAAAGGTCTCAAAGACCATCAAGACATTGACATCATCATCCTCCGAAGAATGCTTCAATGGAGTAGTGTTGGTGAGGATAGCCTCGCCGCTCTTAGCCACTTGCCGGAGTACCCAACATGCTCGAAGGCTATGTGTTGGTTCGGTGCTCGGCGTCGTATGTATCTGACAGGGCTTGTCGAGCAGTTTGTCAAGGACGGTTTTATATCCCATGAAGGGCTTGTTTTTATTGTCACTTGGCGTATGATCGGATGCCTCGTAAGCATGCATCCGTTTTGCCCATCCGGTGGGCTGCTTAAAGGCAGGAGGTTCCCATCGGGCTGTCTGGGCCTTCCAGGCGCTCTCCATCGCGCAGTACTTCTATACTATGTGCGTCAGGTCTGCAAAGTGCTGAATGCGGCGGCGGTTGAGGGTATTGAGAGTTCCCTCGTCCGTACAGTTGCGGCAAAAAACTGAAACCGCGTCGCCGTCGCAGCAATCTTTAATCTTGTTTTTTATAAGGAGGAATCTGGCCCAGAAGTGATGGACCGTTTCCTTAGGCTATTGCCATATGTACATTAGGTCACATATGTCTGGAGGGCCTGAATTGCTTGGGGAATATTGATCGTGGTGGGTGGGTGGAACAAAATCCAAATCCCGACCCATAATTGGATCCGGAGCTTGAAGGATCTCCGAGGTCACTGGTTCAGGACCAGGAAGGTCTTGACGATTTCTGAGCTTAATGTCTGGTCCTATGTTTGGAGGACATGAAGTCTCTTCCCGAGGATGGGTATCCGGCTCGCAGGGCTCGGAAATTCGAACATAGCTGGTCCTTAATTTAGGGGAAGAAGCGTTCTCGGCTCGCTCCTCCACGACCGCTACCAAGTGGGTGATCGGTAGGGGGTTGATCTCCCTCTGATCGGATTTGAGCCCAATCCGATCATAGTCTGTTGCGACCCCCAGGGCGGTGATGCGATCTAGCAGCTCGTTCAAGGACGAGACCTCTGCCGGGTCAATACGAAGATGATGTTTGGCGATTGTGGGGGCCGCTGTTGGCTTAACGGTTGGGTGAATGCCCATGGTAAAACTACCGAGCTGGAGGACCTGTCCTGGAGCTAGGGTCCTTCCAGAAGTAATGTCATCATTAATGCCAAGGCGAGCCATCGATCCTTCTATCGACAACACAAAGGAACTCTCAATGAAAGCACCAATGTCGGTGTCAAAATCGGTCGATCTCGGGTAGGGGGTCCCGAACTATGTGTCTGAGGATCGAAGGTAATAGGGGACAAGGGGAACACAATGTTTACCCATGTTCGGGCCCTCTTTATGGAGGTAAAACCCTACGTCCTGCTTGATTGTATTTGATGAGTATAGGGGTTACAAGAGTTGATCTACCTCGAGATCGAAGTGGCTAAACCCTAGATGTCTAGCCTGTATGAATTCTGATCCTCTCTACGGACTAAACCCTCCAGTTTATATACACACGGAGGGGCCTAGGGGTGTACAAAGTCGGTTCGTGGAAGAAGGAGATTACATATCCGGACACCAATCTTGCTACCCACGCAAAGGAGAGTCCTACTCGAACGCGGGGGTAAGCCTTCTGCTTTGTGTCTCCACGGCCCATCAGTCCGGCCCACATCCAGTAGTCCGGACACCTGAGGACCCCCTAAGCCACGACTCCCTCACTCATCAAGCATGGGCCACGACAGCCTTCTGGGCGAGGAAACGCTGGCTACTTACCAACAACACACACCCATGCCCCTTCTAAAGTGGCATGCAGATCTTCATCAAGATCGAAGATGAATAAAACCTCTCTCAATGGAAAAAGTTGTCACCTATATGCTCCCAAGCAGCTTGAGGTTGGCAGCACCTTTGCTGACTACAACACCTAGAAGGAGTTCATACTCCACTTTGCCTCGCGACAGCGTGGTGGTATGCAGATCTTCGTCAAGACTTAACCTCAAGATGCAGAACTTTGTGAAGACATTCATTGACAAGACCATCACACTAGAAGAGGATTCCCATGACACTATCAGCGATGTCAAGGTCAAGACTGCAGTAGGAAATGTTTCCACCAACCCATTGTTGGAAATATGCCCTAAAGACAATAATATTGTATTGAGAAAATACATCCTACCACCCATGGATAGTTACCGCACATGTCCTATATAATATTTTATCATTTAAATATGTTCATATACCATATCTAAGATATTTCAAAGTAAGCTATATGAAAAAATTGCATGTAAGTCCATAGTTTTTTTGTATATTTTGAAAATACCTTCATATTTGTATGTATAAAACAGTATATAAAATAACAGTGCATACTACCTAAAAATAGGATATATATATATATATATACTATTCAACTATTCTTATATACTACATATTACACGTACATACTCTCGATTTTGATAGATACTCCCTCCATCCACATATATAGGGCCTAATGTGTTTTTCGAGATTGCTTTTAACTATTGATAAGATTAATACTATATGAGTTGTATAGTATGAAAGTTATATCATTGGAAGCCCCCTTCACGTATGAATTTGACGGTATGCTTCGTGTATCTTGCATGTCATGTATTATTGCTCTAATATGTGGTCAAAGTTAGCCTCGAAAAACGCATTAGACTCTGTATAGATGGATAGAGGGAGTACTACATACAACATACCAAACTCATGTTACGCTGACTACCACTGGTGATAGGAAACATTTGTCCATATTGTATTATTATATTTCTCAGTTTATATTTCTACTAGTCATCTTGATAACATGATTTCAGAGATATATGTGCCTGTTTCTTCTTTTGATACCAACCTTATATATTTTCTCTCTATATATTATAGTTTTTTAAGGAACGGGCCTAATTTAAATGTGTTTTGTGTCTAAAAACTGTCATCATCATATCTTGATCCTGTGACAATGAGAGGGTTCGCTGGGATTTTTTTAATGGAAAACGGCCGCCAGATAACATTTTCACTAGAGAAGATATAATATCATGGAATGAAATATTTATTTATTCCATGTATCACGACAGATATAAACTACTCCCTTCGTTCATTTTTATAAATCGTTTCAGATAACTGAAAATGAGCTATTTTGCACCTTGTATAAAACGTCTTGAAGGTTTTATAAAAATGAACAGAGGGATCGTTGAATCTCTCAGAAGCTTGCCGGTGATCTCCACCACGTGGCCCTCCGGCGGAGCACGTGGCCTCCGGTGGAACGGCGGAAGCCATAGGAAGCACACGGAGAGGCATCTGGTCCATTCTGTCCCCATCCCCAAGCAAGGAACCAAATCCAGGCCAGAATATTAAACGCAACACAAATCTCCACACACTACCCGCTGCCAATCTATCTGCGTGGCACGTGCCCCGCACCGTGGTCGACGCCCTACGCAAAGCACATCCCAGAGCAGAAACGAATAGGTGTTGTCCACTAGAAAGGGGAACATAATTCAGGGCGGAAAGGGGAGGGAGCGGCACTGCTCCGCGCACGCACCTTCTCCGCATCCACCGAGCAATCCGGCCCGTGCGCCACCGCCCACCACACGCGCGCAGCTCGACCTCGATCGCGCGCCAGGGCGGCGGGCCATGGCGTTCCTCTTCGGCGCCCTGCTGGGGCTGGTGCTCGGCGTCGGCGTCGTCATGGCGTTCGCGCGCATCGAGAATTCCCGCGCCGAGCAGCGCCGCCAGCTGGTACGCGCCACGAACCCCGCCCCCTCCTCGCGTTTCCAATTTCTCGTTCCCTCGCGCGCGATTGCGGTGGTCCGATTCCGACGCGATTCGGTTGGCCGCTGGGTTTGTCCGTCAATCTGTGCCTCTGCAGGTGCTCGAAATTAGGAAATGTTGGGTTAGGACGCTGCTGATTGGAAATCAATTGCTAGTATTCATGTTGGGCGGTGCGGATTAATTGTGGAGGCATGGGTGGTTCATTTATACGGGCCATAATTGCTACTAGGCTTTGATCCTGATCACGCTTGTTGTTTCCAGTTCGGGTATATTTACGGCTGCGGCTTCGCCATTAGCTGCATTCAGTCTAACTCAGCTGGGCATTTTGACGAGCAGTTGGCGCGCGTCTAGCAGCAGGGGGAGGGCGCGGGCATGGAAGCCTCCGGCGAGTTGGCTCTGGTCCTTGCCGGAGGCCGGCCGTAAGGCTGCTCCGCTCGACGACTAGGCGACACGAGCAGCAGCCCTGTGCCCTCTGTGCTGCTGGCCAAACGTACAGCTCCGCCCCGGGTCTGCTGGCCTCTTCGTGCCTCGGCTCCCTGGCCCCTGTCAGCCTCTGTGCGCTCCGCTGCGAGCCGCACAAGCTCCGTGATGGCCGACGCGCAGGTTGTAGCCGTTGTCGGCGACCGCAGCAGTGCCCTCCGACGCGCCGGGCAGCACGTTGGGAGAGGTGGTGGCCTGGTGGGGTACAGGGCATCTGCCAGCAGTCGTCAGCAGCATGATGCGCATGCACAAGTAACTCGGGGCGGTGCCGTGCGCAAGACTGAACACGATGATGGGGTCCCATGGTGGCAGCGTCCACATGCCACACCTTAGCCGCTAGGTGCTTCATCTCGGCTTGCACAAGGCGGTATTGCTTGTCCGCCGCTAGGTGCCCTGTGTGAATTGTGCACTTTGAATACGTCCTTACATTGAGATGAGCATTCCAAAAAGTGAAAACACCTTTTTTTAAAAGTAATTAATGCTTTGGTTTACTGACTACCCTGTGCAACTCTTAGGTGGTGTTTGGTTCTCTAGTCCTAGGACTTTTTCTAGTCCCAACTAAAAAGTCCCTAGTCCCTAAAAAGTCCCTCCCTGTTTGTTTCCAGAGACTAAAAAGTCCCTAGTCCCTTGCTAGAGGTTATTAAATGACCATGTTGCCCCTAGTATATATAAAAATAACACTCAAACAACACCATGGGGTGGCGGGCCAATGGGTGCATGGAGGGACATTGTTGGAAAAGTCCCAAAAAGTCCCAAAAAGACTCTCCTTGAGAGTCTTCTTCATTTAGTCCCAAATGCCTAGTTTAGTCCCTAAAAAGTCCCTCCCGTTTGGTAAAAAAGTCTCTAAAGGGACTTTTTCTAGTCTCTACACAAAAAAGTCCCTGGAAACAAACACCCCCTTAGTTCCACCACTCCCACTTTTAAATTTTGGTGAGCTGTGAAAAAATTATCTTGAGAACCTAGCAACTATTATTTGCTGACAAGAATATCTTCCTACAGCAACACTTGTTTGTGGACTGGTCAATTCTCACCATAATTTTACCTGTCTGCAGGCTGCTACAGTTTCATCTTTCTCAAAATTGTCTGTTCAAGATCTGAAGACACTTATTCCTACTGAGGCCTATCCATCGTGGGTATCTTTCAACCAAAAGCAGAAGTTGAGCCTTTCTCTCTCTTAACATTCTATTAAGCTTTGACCTTGGTGTTTCCCAATGTTGTGCTGATACCTTAGTTTTCTGTTTTTCATAGCTTAAATGATTGAATGACCTTGGCCTTATCTAATGTTGTACTGATACCTTATTTTATTTAACTTCTACAGCTTAAATGGCTGAATCAAGAATTGGTGAAAATCTGGCCATTTGTCAATGAGGTGCTATTCCAGCTTCATTTAAGTATCTACTATAGTTCTGATACAAGATACTGAGTTTTCCTACTGCGTCTTCTGGATATTGGAAGTTTACTTAGGATGGCAAGTCTGGTTATTGTAGGCTGCATCGGAACTGATAAAATCTTCTGTGGAGCCTGTATTCGAGCAGTACAAGTCATTCATTTTGGCCTCCATCCATTTCTCAAAGTTGACACTTGGTACTGTTGCTCCTCAGTTTACAGGTAGGACATTGTTATAAAATCTTGATAATTTGTTGATGGATAAATGGTCATTCTTTTTGTATCGGACAGTATAATATACCGGTATAGTATGGTATAGTTTGCGTAGACAAGCCTTTACTTTTGCGCACAAGAATTAAGGAGTAAAGTCCGTCACCTTATTTATCCCCATGCATAGTAGATTTTTTCTCTTAAGAGACATAATTAGTTCTCACACGCATGCCCTTTTCACCATGTAAATTTGAGTGCCACACTTACAAGAGAGTAAAGTATGCCTAGAGGTTGTCAAACGACTTACACAGAGAACGGTTCACTGTCTACTTAAAGAAGCTGGAAGAGGACATCAATTGCCAGCCAGAAATCATTTTATTTATTGTTTTGCTAACATTTTGTTTGATTTGGCTATGTTCTTTTGATACAGTAGCCATAAGTGAAATATGTAGTTCAATTTGGTTTAATTTTTTTGGACAATGCTGCTAGTAAGAAAGCGGCCAGGACTTAATTCTCATTTTCAATGGAAGGATGAAGCAACACATTGTCATTTGGCTTCCTATGCCACCCCCACCCCCAACCCCTTGTGCTCTTGTTCGGCTGCAGGTGGTAGTTGTTCGCTCCTTGTATTTATATAATCTATGCTCCTAGACTCGGGCATACTTCAAATAATTCTCTTTAATAGGCACTTAGTCTTTGAACTGATATGACAGGTTCTGTAGAGCTTCCAATTGCTGGGTAAATGACGACTTAGGTCGCATGTGATTTTAACTAATGCTTGCATTATAACAAATACTATCTATGATGACAGTTGGAAAACTCAACTGTGTCATAAGGATGGCATCTCTAAAAAGTACGTTGCTTTGTGGTGTTCACGTTGGTGGCCAGGTCGGCCGGTGGTGCCATGTTCTTTGTAATATGGATTGGGTTGTAACGGATTTAGCTCGGTTTTCTGCGAGTTAACCGGGCAACTCTTACTCTCTTCTTAATTAATGAAAATGGCAAGTCTTTTGCCTCATTTCAAAAAAAGGAGGATGCATTTAGTATATCTGTGTCAAGCTCATCATAATTTGTACATATCACACTGGGGGTGCCTTTATGACAATTGGTGCCCGTCTAATGTTGGAGGAGGGAGGAATAAGTAGAGTGGCACATTATCTTGTTAAAAAATGATAAGATGGAGCTGGAGTTGAAACAAGAGGGGATGATTTGCTGGGGTTAGATATGTAGAGTGATTGTGTCACCAGTTATGACCAGGCATTTAGTTGGATAGTGATGAGATGATTTGATTGATAATTTTTGTAGCTCTGTCAAACAATTTTAACATGTTCACTCTTGTCATAATTGTTGCATGGCTTTGTTTCTCCAAACAAACCCGGTAAGAGAATCATAATCTTTGTTTGCACTCCTGTTTTAGCAATAAATCTTTTCATGCTCCATGAACCAAAGCTCTGTGCTCAGCTTTTACACATGCCCAGGCCAGAATGCCCTGTTTTGCTACTGCATCGTACGTCGTGGATACTTCTTTATTTGAAAAAAAAAAGCCCTGAAGTATTCTGCATATCTCAAATCATTTCATATAATCAAATAAGAAGACATCTCATGCTTCAGCTTAGGTTTACGATGATTTGCTGCATCTTATCGAAATTATGATACAATGGTTGATGTTCTCCTACAAATAAACATCCTTGGTTTTTGTTGATCATTCTAGCAAAACTTTTCAGGAGTTCAAATTCTGGATAGCGACAGTGCTGGTATTACTATGGAGCTTGATATGCAGTGGGATGGTAATCCCAATATAGTACTTGACATTCAAACAACTCTGGGAATTTCACTTCCTGTACAGGTAACTTACAAATGTTGCAAATGGAAATTAACACAGATTTTTTTAGTACCATGCAGTACCAAAACATGATCTTATCTTACTATGGAGTACCCTTATTGTTTGTCAAGAAAAAAGCAAGGACCGATTGTATTTAGTCCTACCAATTGCAGTTTGAAGATTCAGTTTCCTTCAATTAGAAGTGCATGCGCGTAGTACTATTGGTTCAGTTTTTGGGAGGGAAAAGAAAGAACACTGTCTCAGTTTACAAGTTTCATCACTGAAGCTTTACTTTGTGTAATGCTACACATTAACCTTGTTTTCTTATTAGTTTTTATTGCACCATGGTATAACCTTATATCGAGTACTAATTATCATTCTCTAAGTCCTTTCATCTCTAGGTGAAAAATATTGGATTCACAGGCACACTACGGCTACTCTTTAAGCCTCTGGTAGCCGAACTCCCATGCTTTGGAGCTGTTTGCGTTTCTTTGAGAGAGAAGGTATATCTGTTCTATCCAATCTTGTGATCTTGAGGAAAAAAATCACAGGTTGCATGATATCATTGATTTGATTGTAGAGCAAGGTGGATTTTACCCTCAAAGTTGTTGGTGGCGAAATGACAGCAATTCCTGGAATTTCTGATGCAATTGAGGTTTGGTAACCGTACATTATCAACTAAACTACATTATACATACTGTTTTGCACATCTCAGCTCAGGAAACAATTCAGGGAACAATACGTGATACCATCGAGGACACACTGACATGGCCTAATCGCATAATTGTCCCCATTGTGCCAGGAGATTATAGGTAATTAACTGCTTTGATAATTTGGGAGTATAACTTACATGCCTGTTTCCATAGTAGTGATAATAGGCCTGCTATTTTCAGTGATCTGGAGCTAAAACCTGTTGGATTATTAGAAGTAAAACTTGTGGAAGCTAGGGATTTGAAGAACAAGGACCTCGTTGGGAAGTCTGACCCTTTTGCTGTGCTATACATACGTCCACTGAGTGCAAAAACGAAGAAAAGCAAAACAATAGTAAGTGAGTTGTGCTCATCTGGTCAAATCAAAGAAGATATATCCTTACATATATTGTGCTGCAGAACAATGATTTGAACCCCATCTGGAATGAACACTATGAATTTGTGGTGGAGGACTCATCTACCCAGCACCTGACTGTGAAAATTTACGACGACGAAGGGCTCCAGCCGTCAGAGATTATTGGCTGCGCTCGAGTAGACTTATCGGATGTTACGCCTGGAAAGGTCAAGGATGTTTGGTTGGAACTTGTGAAAGACCTGGAAATTCAGCGTGATAAGAAACCTCGTGGTCAGGTCAGTTGTTACACTTTTCAGCATAACTTTTCTACTCCATATACGGAGTTATAATATGTGGTGAAACCATAACATTGCTGTCATGGTTTCCTGTTATTTTCTTTTTTACCATTATGAATGTGTGGCTGATTAGTACTACGATTCTCAGTGTAAGATTGTAAGGAACATATCCTGCCACTTTTGCTGTTCATTTATTTTTTATTTTGATAAAAATTAAGAAAGCGATTTAAGTGAGGTGTTGATATAACCAAGTCCTGTGAACCCATCTTCCTAGCATTTTCTGAATGTTACTCCAAGCATCCACTGTTTGCCCTTCCCCACCAGTTAGCTGGACGACGAAGATGGCCTCCGGTCATATCATGCCTGACACTGGGAACACTGGGTCGGGTCATCCTTATCCACTGTCTCTGCCCGCTTTCCAAGCAGGCCTTGCTGCCTGGTAAATTTGGTCTTCTTGTCTGACGACACCACTGCCTGAACTGACGACAGCGTGGCACTGTCAGCCTAATCTGCTATCTCTCCCTTCTCTTATGTCCTTGGTTCGATTCAAATTTTCTGCCAGGAAGTTACAACAACAACAACAACAAAGCCTTTAGTCCCAAACAAGTTGGGGTAGGCTAGAGGTGAAATCCATAAGATCTCGCGACCAACTCATGGCTCTGCCAGGAAGTTAACAGAATTAAATCCAATTTTGTCTCCCTCCACATACTTCTACTACATTCTAGATAACTTGGTCCGTAAGTCATATTTTTCCTAACCTTTACGCAGTGTTTTCTAGAGTCTTCTAGCTATGAGTGGAACTGAGCTGTTAAGACTTCATAAAGCCTATAAATATGTTATTTAGGATATATTTGGGTTGTCAATGTTTGTTACTTCTTTTACGATTACAAGTAAATCATTACACTTACACACACGTGAGTACGTTGCTTATCATTGAAAAGTACTCCCTCCGTCCCATAATATAAGAACGTTTTTGACATTACTGTAGTGTGAAAAACGTTCTTATATTTGGGACAGAGGGAGTACATCATTTTTGTCAAAAGAACAATACGTGTCGGTGACATGGAAGATGTTAAACCTAGATTGATATGCCTATCAATGAAGTGTTAGTAATGACTTAAATTTTCAAGCATCACAATGTTTGTGTTCAGTATACACTTCGTCAATGTGTATGTGTAGCGATGGCAGTGTGTGGTATGTGCATGTGTGTGTGTGTGTGTGTGTGTGTGTGTGTGTGTGTGTTGAGATCGTCATTTTAGGAAAATGTATTATGTCGCCGATATTCAGCGACATTGACACTATAATTCAGTCAAATCTACAAATTCAGAGTGTATTAGATTTGTCTAGCAAGTTATCGAGATTGTCAATGAACCAAGTCGCCACAAATACATATTTCGCAGTTTTCCTATTTGTGGGCAGTACCAGAAGGATAGAGAAACTTACATCAACAATTTATCACAATTTTGTATCTAAGAAAAATATTATATTTCAGCTTATTTGTCGGTATAAATATTTTTAAAATGGGTTTTTATCATTTATGCCACTAGTTGTGTCCCACTACTCTGTTTTGCCATTAGAAATTACAACTGCTAAAAAGTGCCATCGTTACGTGAGATGCTTGCTCAAAATGCCATTAGATATCTAAAAAATGCCATCATTTCATTAGATGTTTGCTCAAAAATGCCATTAGACATCGTTATTGTGAGGTCAAACTCGTTGACCATGTTATATGACAAAAATTCCCCTATACCCACATGTCAGCTCTCTCTATCTCACAATGATAAGTGTGGACCCCACTTGTCAGGAGTAAGTAAGCGAATAATTTTAGAGGGAAATAAGAACGCTGTTGGGATCAAGTGGGACCCATACTTTATTGTAGTGAGATAGAGGGAGAGCTGACATGTTGGTCTATAGGTATTCTGGTCATTATAACATGGCAAACGAGATTTGAGCTGACAGTAAAGGTGTCCAGTGGCATTTTTTTAGCATGCACCTAATGAAGCGATGGCATTTTTGAGCAGTTGAAATTCTTAGTGGCAAAACTGAGTAGTGAGACTTAACCAGTGGCATAAATGATAAAAACTATGTACATGTGATTGATTTAATATTATATTGGTATATATAATATAGGAGTATAGATATACACTTACAATTTTTGTCAACTTTATTTCCTTAATGCCTAAACTGGCAGGAAAGGTGACTGCTGATTAGTATGATGGGTATTTATAGTTGCAATGTTATCCATAATTTCCTTCTGAATACACTGATTCTTAGAGTAGAGGCATCAGAGCTTCATTTTCACGGCAATACCATTGGTATTCTTTTAATAAAGAAACTAATTTACTAGTAATTGTCAGACGTTGTTCTCACCTACCAAGTTAACAATCAAAGAGGAGTACTAATCATCACGCATCTTGGCTTTGCTTCTCTTGGCCAATCAATATTGACAACAAAGTACTCCCTCCGTTCACAAATATAAGATGGTCTAACTTCTTTCTGAATCGGATGCATATGGACACGTCTTAGTGTGTTTGTTCATTCATTTCAGCCCGTATGTAGTCCATATTGAAATATCCAAAACATATATATTTGTGAACGGAGGGAGTATCATATACCGGGACATAATCCCCTAAACTGTGGTGATAAAGATTTGTTGTGGAGAGGCTAAAGATATGTTCACTCTTCATTTTCTGTAATTATATCATCATGAAAATATCTCTGTTGGGTTTCTTGTGGAGAGGCTAAAGATTTGTTCACTCTTCAGGTCCACCTAGAGCTCCTGTACTACCCTTTTGAGAAACAAGAAGGGGTTTCCAATCCTTTTGCTGGTCAGATCCAGTTAACTTCTTTGGAAAAGGTCCTCAAGACGGAATCTAATGGATATGATGTCAACCAGAGGAAAAATGTTATTACGAGAGGAGTCCTTTCAGTAACTGTTATATCTGCAGAGGACATACCAGCAATGGATGTGATGGGGAAGGCTGACCCGTTTGTCGTCCTGTACCTGAAGAAGGGGGAAACCAAAAAGAAGACTAGGGTACTCTCTTATCTCCATCTGCAGTGCTGTTCTTATTTTTTTCCCACATATGATTCCAATGTATTTGCAGGTTGTGACTGAGACGTTAAATCCAATATGGAATCAGACATTTGATTTTGTAGTAGAAGATGCCCTGCATGATTTGCTCATTGTGGAAGTATGGGACCATGATACATTTGGAAAGGTGTGTTTCTGTCTTTATCTTGTGTAGCTCGTGTACACTTATTTTCTCCTTATATTGTTTCCGTTTGGCTTTGAGATTGTCCTGCTTGTGTTACTACTGCCTTTCCATAGTTATATCAGATAGGTTTTGTCTGTGTAACATACTAAAATATGCGTTTAATTTTTGACTGGGCATATGAATATATGTGTTTTCATAACGCTGATTGTATGACGGGTTTTTCATGCTGGTCATTGGATAAAAAAGTGCGGATATAAAATGAAGGGACTATGTTTCTTTTTAAATACTCTCTCCATCCGAAAATAAGTGTCTCGACTTTGTACTAACTTTAGTACAAAGTTATACTGAAGTTGAGACACTTGCTTTGGGACGGAGGGAGTATTAAGAAAGAATTAAGAAAGCCACCACAATTTGATTTGAGCCAGGTGGTGGGGTTGTACACCAGCATCTCCTTAATTTACTCATACAACTTTTTGTGTGGTTTTGCAATGTGTTTGCCACAACAGGTGAGATTTTTGTGCGTCAACCATCAAATCATGGGAGTGTAGCTGCATCCTTTTCAGAAATGATCTTTGTGGATCCCAGAAAAATGCGAAAAAATCCGTAGTAACGAGAATACCGTGCTACAACGGATTGGTATTTGATGCACATGATCTGTGCTACCAGTGATGAGGGGATAAAGCGCGAGAAATAATTAATCAGGGGGTTACTCGTAACTTGTTTGGGGGGAGGGGCAACACCGCAACAATGTATCTAATCTGGCTTTCTGTGTGATATCTCCTTCCAAAAGGTCTATCTCTCATCTTTCAAGGTGTACTTCCATTCCTTCATCCCCTGAAAAGCTCACATAGAATGGCGTATGATTAAGGTTTTGAAACATGCACCGGCTCAGTCTCTCGAAGGTGCTCATAGGGGTAGGGTGGGGGAGCATGTGTTCATATTTGTGAGTGCCTGCGTTTATACTGTGTTTTTCAGAAAAAAAAAAGTCTTGGTCCAACTAACTAGCTCAAAACTTTACCCTCCAGTAGTAGCAATAAGATGTGGGAAGTTTTGGCCCGAGTACTGCACTAAAAATCCATGTGTGGTTTTGAGCTAATTTTGTGCCCTATAAGCTCAAAGCTGTTGATCGGATCTGTGGTTCTGTTTTCTCAGACTAAACTCGTTATCAATAAGCTCGAACCTGTTGATCAGATCTATGGTTCTGTTTTTTCAGACCAACTCCTTATCCGTTGAAATTGCAGGATTACATAGGGAGATGCATCTTGACACTTACCAGGGCGATACTCGAAGGCGAGTTCCAAGATACATATGTGCTGCAAGGTGCTAAATCTGGAAAGCTGAACCTGCACTTCAAGTGGACGGCACAGCCAATCTACCGTGATCGTGACAGGGACCAGTGAAACCTGCATAGCTTCACACGATAAGACTGCCTTCTTCCTCTACGATGCCTGTATATTAGCCTTTCAATACACGGATCCGCTTGGGTCTTGTAAGTTGTAACCGTGTATAGAGACCACTTTGTGATTAGTCATAAATATCGTTCTACATATGTCCGGATCTATATAAAAAGTCACGTTTTCGTCCAGAAGCGAGGGGAAAAAAAACTCAACGGTGCTGATGCTCGCGTGCAACTCTCTGGCCTGCGGAGCTGCTGCTCGCGCGGGTCGCCGAAAAAGGAAGTTTGCTTGGTTACTTGGGTTGTTATTTCTTCTTGTTCGTTCACTTGCTGCTCGTTCGTTATGTTTTTTGTTTGATAGATTTGGAGAAAAATAAGGAACTAAAGAAATGTTCGTAAATTTGAGAAAGAGTTCACAGATTAAAAAAAATATGAATGTGAAAAAGAGTTCGTAAATTTAAAATATCCATGAACTTGAGAAATGATTACGGAATTTGGAAAAAAGTTTTCGATTTTTTTAAAAAAATATGGAAATTGAAAGATAGATTTGGAAGAAGTTAAGGAGTTAAAAAAATGTTAGTCAATTTGTGAAAGAGTTCACAATTTTTTTATAAATTTGGAAAAGAGTTCGTGAATTTAAAAGTATTCATGAACTTCAGAAGTGATAACGGAATTTGGAAAAAAAGTTTGTGAATTTTAAAAATTTATGGAATTTTTAAAAAACATGAAACTAAAAAAATCACAAATTTGGAAAAGTTCATAGAATTTGAAAGAAAGTTCATGGAATTTGTTTTTTAAATGGAAAAAAGAATAAACAAGAAAACGTAAAAAATATACAAAAACATGTTTAAAAAACCGCACATGGGAGAGAGAAAATTCATGTCCTATATTTTTTTCATTTACACCCTCTTTGAAGTTTTAATTCCCTTCATATTCTTCCAACTCCACTTGTGTATTACTATAGTGCGTGGTATTCTTTTTATGTTGTTTATTCCGTTGCATATGTTCTCCTCATATTTTCTACAATAGATATAGATGTGACGTGTAAAACTCGCATGCACACAATTGGTAGCTATTCCCAAATTATATGCTAATTCATTATTGCGTACACATGAGTTGTATTATCTTGATAAGCAATTTTTACATGTATTCTTTTATTGGCAAAAATACACTTAAACAATACTTTTATTGTTCTATGTCTTTGTTTTTTCTTAATCAAGATATGCCTAAGTGTGCGCCGTTGCTACCGCGAGGATATCTAAAATTACTTTTGTGTTCTACCGGCTTGGAACCTAGGTTTTGAAAAAAAAAATAAGTCTGGATTTGAAGTTTAGAAAAATCTTATAAAAGCACACATGTACATAGGTATGTTTTCTACTAGTGTGCAAAGTTTCATGACCTAATACCTTCATATGCGAGCAATAGAAAAAAATAAATTCGTGTGTGTATTTCATCGTGAAAAATAACATAGTATTACATCCGTATGTAGGTGTGTATTTTGTTTCAGATCATTTTAAAATTTTAAATTTTGATTTTCAGAATTTGTTAGCCCAGGAGCAAGAAATCCGCGCTCAATCATAATGTATTACATTTGTAAATAATTATAAAAGGTAAATAAATAAATGGGATTGCTAAATCTCAGTCGAATTTAATCAAGTCTCCATCTAAGTTGATGCTTTATTTGTGAGATTTATGTAAAGACCCATGTAAAATTTTAATTTTTTTCTTTCTTTGTTCTTATCCTCCCTCCGTCGTATGATACAGGAACGTTTTTCAATCTATGTTAACTCGAAGAACATTCTTTTTTTTTAAGTTCAGACCTTCACTTTATTATACTAAAATAGCAATCTCGTCTGATACAATGCTAAGGATGCAATCAGGGGGGACTGAATCCCAAAAAACTGAAACTCTACTACTAACCCCTACACGCGTCAGCATATGGGCAGCCCCATTTGCTGTCCTACGTACCCAGGTAATCTTGAACTCATTCAACATAGCGATCAGGCCCTTCACCCCCTCCACCACTTGTCCTACATATGACAGGTTCCACTCCCGCTCCTTGATCATCCCAACTAGTGCCTGGCAATCTGTCTCAGGTGCAGCCTGTGAATATCTCGTTGTAGTGCGAGCAGAATCGCTCTCCTACACGCTAGGAGCTCGGCAACTAACGGCTCGAAGACATTCGGAAAGAAATCCGATGTTGCCCCTCTGAACGCCCCAGCTTCATCTTTGAATATCACCCCCCCTCCCCCCCGCCTCCACCCAGTCCTGTTCGAGCCTTAGCTCTGTCGACATTGACCTTCATCCACCCTTGGTGGGGAGGCAACCATGAATAGTCTTTCACTCCTCCATTAGTGTGGCCACTCTTCTTGCAATCTGCTCTGGGTTCTCAATCTTTTTTCCGTCGCGTGTGTCGTTCCTTGCTAACCACAACGCATAGAGACCCCGAATCAGCATGACCTTTTCATCCTCCGCCGCCTCCGTCAGCCATTGTAGCATCCACGACGCGAGTGAGCTCTGGGTGCTCATCGATATAGGTGGGATCGCCACCCACGCCCCCAATACCGAGCCATCTCCTTCCAAAACAAAGTCGAGTGGTAGCAGGACCAAAAACGATGATGCAGCGTCTCTTCTCTGCCACACGCTGGGCAAAAGACACCATCCTTGATATGTCGCCGGCGCAGCTCGACACCAACGGCCAAATCATTTTTGATCAATCTCCAAGTGTGAATCAGCTCTTTACCAGGGCATTGGTTCCCCACAGCGCAAGCCAACCCCGACGAGTCGCCACTGACGATGAAGAGTCCGATTGTCCTGCTCTTGCATGTTTCTTTTCCATGCATAGATGGTAGGCAGATTTGACCGAGAACTGTCCACTCTTGGTAAAATTCCATGCCATGAAGTCTTCTGATCCATGTCCATCCACGGAAATTTGGAGAATGTCCTGTATATCATCCGGCGTGAACATGCCCTCAAGCTTGTCCCTGTCCCATGTGTCACTCGTATCATTTAGCAGGTCACACACGCGCGTTACACCATGTACGTATACCTGGCCCAGTGGCCTCAGGCTTCCTTTGCGTGGTATCCAGCTGTCGTGATGGATGTGGATTCGTGTACCGTCGCCCACTCTCCAAGTCAGTCCTTCCAGCAACAAGTCCCTACCATGCAGAATACTTTGGAATGTACACTAGTAGAAAAAGGGTCAAATGTAAAGCACATTAGTGTCGGTTTGAATTTGAGCCGGCACTAATGTGACCATTAGTGTCGGTTCGAACGGCTAGGCGGGCGGGCATCATTAGTACCGGTTCGTGGGCAACCTTTAGTACCGGTTCATGCCACAAACCGGTACTAATGAGGCTGTGTCAGGCTATGGTCAGGCTGGGGCCCCCACGAAGACCTTTAGTACCGGTTCATGCCATGAACCGGTACTAGAGTTTCTTTGTAAGCTGATTTTTAGTCCCACCTCGCCAAGAGAGAGGCAATATGAGCGGTTTATAAGCCGTGAGTGCACAGACAATGACGAAGAGTTGCAATTCTCACCTGCATGTTGATTAGCTTCAAGCCTTGCGGAATAGTATAGATTGCACTGAGCTATGTGCAGTGCAGTCTACACTATTCCGAATGGCTTGAAGCAAATTAACCAGCATTGCACCTTTTTTTTTATTTTTAATAACTTATTTGAACTCCGGACTTCTTTTGTGTTCAGTATGCAGCATTCAAAGCGACATCATCAATTTCCAACATGTTCTGACATCATTTGTTGTTTTTCGGTCATTTACCTAATTGTTTAGAGAGCTAAATGACCGTGAAATTGAAAATCACTACAAAATGAATTCTGAAAATGTTGAAACTTGGCATGGTATCATCATATCATCCGCATAGCATGCGCTAAAGAGTAGAGAGGGTCATGGCAAAAACTGGACGCACTTCGTGTACAAACTGGACAAACTCTTTCGGAGTATCAGGGTTTCGGACGAGAACTCATCTGTTACACGGCCACTTCAATGTTTTTTAAACTTATTTGAACTCCGGACTTCTTTTGTGTTCAGTATGCAGCATTCAATTTCCAGAAGACAATAAATAGAAGAAAATAAATAATGCAGAAAATAAAAAAACTATACAAAAAATTACTCAAAAATAAATAGAAGAAAATAAATAATGCAGAAAAGAAAAAAAACTATATAAAAAACTACTCAAAAATAAATAGAAGAAAATAAATAATGCAGAAAGAAAAATTCATCTGTTACACGGTCATTTCAATGTTTTTTAAACTTATTTGAACTCCGGACTTCTTTTGTGTTCAGTATGCAGCATCCAATTTCCAGAAGACAATAAATAGAAGAAAAGAAATAATGCAGAAAATAAAAAACTATACAAAAAAATTACTCAAAAATCAATAAAAGAAAACAAATAATGCAGAAAAGAAAAAAACTATATAAAAAACTACTCAAAAATAAATAAAAGAAAATAAATAATGCAGAAAAGAAAAAACTATATAAAAAATTTGTTGGCGCGCTGCCCAGTGGGCCTGCCAGACCTAGGGTGTGCAAATGCAGGCCAGAAGGGCCATCAGGCTCATAGGGCAGCGCGCCCTAGTTAATTAGGCCCAAAAGCCTGCTATATAGAGAATCTCAAAGGAGCAGCCGCGGCTGGGTTTATAAACCAGTGCGGCTGCCCTTCGCTCGGCGAGGTGGGACTAAACATTGTGCACCGCCGGTGGCAGCGCACAACCTTTAGTACCGGTTGGTGGCTCCAACCGGTACTAAAGGGGGGAGGGTCTTTAGTACCGGTTCGTGGCACGAACCGGTACTAAAGGGGCCGTTTCCCGCCCCTTGGCCTGGCGAAAATAGGCCTTTAGTACCGGTTGGTGGCTTCAACCGGCACTAAAGACCCATCCTATATATATGGAACCTACGAAAAAATCAGTTTTACCCACCAGTAGTTCTTCTCGATCCAAACTTCTTCGCCGCGCCCGTCGCCCCATCACGCGCCGTCCTTGCTGCCCCCGCAGTCCGTCGTCGCCGTCACCGCCGTCGCCCACGCCACCCGTCGTCGCCGTCACCGCTGTCGCCCCCGCCACCCGTCGTCGCCGTCACCGCCCGGCCCGTCGCCCCCGCCGCGCCCGTATGTCGCCGCCGCCGCCTCTCGC
>NC_041390.1:70857706-70867833 GCF_002162155.2 Triticum dicoccoides | reverse complement strand
GGCCCCGTCGTCGCCCGCCGCCGCCCGTACGCCGCCGCCCCCCGGTCGTACACACACACACAGAGAGAGAGAGAGACACACACACACCACACACATACACACACAGACACACACACACACACACACACATACACACACACACATTGTTTTTACTTATTCTATTTTCTGTTGTTTAGATTAATGTTAGATAAATTACGTAGATAATAATGTTAGATGAATTATATGGAAAAGATGTTAAATATTAATGTAAAATGTATTCTACATGAATTAGAACAAGTTGAACTAGTTGAATTAGTATAGCTAGATATTAATTAGGCATATATATAAGATTTGAACTAGTTGAATTAATATAACTAGTTTATTTTTAGTATGAAAATTAATAGAACAAGTTTATTTTTAGTAAGAAAATTTAGGTATATGAGATTTGATGATCTAATCAAAATATTACTATATAGAACTACCTACTTTATTTTAGTAAGAAATTAATAGAATTAGTTTATTTTTAGTAAATGCTTAGTTGAATTAATAGAACTAGTTTATTTAGTTGAATTAATAGAACTAGTAAGTGTTTAATGTTTCACCTATATATGAACATATATGTTAGATATTAGATATAAATTATATGTTAGATATATATTTAATTTAGTTATATGAGATTTCATTATCTAATTAACAGAACTAGTTTAGTTGAATTAATTAGTTGAACTAGTTAGTTGAATTAGTTCAATTAATTAGGTATATTCTTCGTAAGTGCTTAGTTGAACTAGTTGAATTAACAGAACTAATAAGTGCTTAATGTTTCACCTATGAACATAGGAATGTCGTCTGACGACGAACACGATTTCATTATGTGCGAATACTGCGAAGACCAGCGCGGCCTGTGCGGCAGAAATTTTCTAGTTGATGATAGACGCTTCAGCATCAAGCTGGATGAAAACTTCGAAGTGGATACAGTAAGTCACAACGACAAGTCTTTTTTCGTAATTAAGCATGACTTATGCTTTATTTGCTTCACCTTTTAATTTTAATTTTTCACTATTCTACTAGCGTATCCCCTGCCATGCAAGAATTTTTGTCTTGAATAAAATATGTTTCAGTCCTAACGAAACTATGGAGGTAAAAAGAGTTTACTTGAAGACCGAGCATGGTTATACCTTCAACGTCAAATTATACAATGCAGACACATACACCTATTTTGAATGCAAAACTTGGCAAGCACTATGCAAGGCTTATGCATTTGAGCCTGATATGGTTATCACTTTTGATATTCGTTCGGAAGATAATATTGAAGGTAATAGAGACATCTGGGTCGATGTGCAGACGCCTCCAGTTCTACCATTATGTGAGTTTCTCAACCATATTTATGTCTTTGATATGAGATTATTTGAACCAGTTAAATAATTAATAGATCTCAATTTATATTGACAGCTTACTTCCAATCAAGCAAACATGTCCGGCGCTTGGTAGACAGGACCGTCCACTGTCCCGGGGCTGAACTAAACTGCGAGGAGACAAGTCATTATGTTTCATGGCTTGAGGATCTTGATGCTGTCAAGATAAATTTCTTTCCTGCACTTAGAAATGTTAGTACTCAAAACGTGCGACCAATAGTATTCGTACTGAACTACGGTCACATATATTTAGGAAAGATGGTAAGATTTCTACTATTTTTCCTCAGTGCATCTTTTGCATACATTATTTTTTTAAGCTAAACTTCATTGCTAAGTATGTTACTATACGATGTTCTTCAACAGGTACTCTCGATGAATGTTGTGCCTGATTGGATCGAGACTAAAGGTACCATGAATATTGTTAGCTTACGGCCAAGATATCCTACAATGCACTTTAGTGCATTGAGGATTTCTAATAGCGAGGAATGCTTAATAGTAAAAGACTGAAGCAAAATTGTGAACGATCACAGAGAAGTACTAGTGGGCAGCAATCAGAAGCGCAACCCACGATTAGGAGACATGTTCATCTACATGCTCCAATATGATGAATCAGCAAAGCTATACATGTTCTATGCTATTTACCTGAGAGAGAGCAGCAGGAGTGATTAATTAGCTAGTTCATGCTCTTAGTACTTGTCCTCTCATGTCCGTGTTCTTCGTCCTGAACTTAATCTCAAAGAATGATTTGCTTTTGTGGTGTTATGAACGCTTATAATATCATTACCATGTTGAACTCGATGATATCTTTGCTATGAAAACCGTTGGTGATGATATATATGATGCAAGAGTTTTTATATTAATTAATATGATGATGATGATGATGATGAGTTATTATATCATTTATGAAAGAAATTGCATATTAGTTTCAACTGGATGGATTCTAGCTAAGTGATCAAGTATATGCTATATCCATATTACCTCGATCACTTAAGTAGGTGATCAAGTATATATAATATGGATATGACATATACTTGATGACTTAGCTAGGATCCACACGCATCCAGTCAAACTAATCACCTAATGATTTAACAACTCATTATAATGTAAAACAATCACTAAATTAAATTGAAAACATAAAATTAAAGTAAAAATAAAAAATAAAACCAAAACACACCAAAACATTTAGTACCGGTTGGTGTTACCAACCGGTACTAATGTCCTACGCGCCCACGGAGCTGGCTCGTGCCACGTGTTTGCCCTTTAGCACCGGTTCGTGCTGAACCGATACTAAGGGGGGGGGGGCTTTAGTGCCTACAATTTAGTGCCGGTTACCGAACCGGCACTAAAGCCCCTTACGAACCGGTGCTATTGCCCGGTTCTGCACTAATGGTATATGACCCACTACTCGGGCAAGTTGCATTAAGTATTGATCCATTTGTGAAGTACTTGGACTTGAGAACCCTAGCACAGAGGAAGGACGAGTCTTGCAGAATCCTCCAAGCTTGCTTTGCAAGCAACGCTTGATTGAAAGCCTCCATGTCCCGGAAGCCCATTCCGCCATCCTGTTTGCTCATGCACATTTTCTTCCAGGCTATCCAATGCACCTTTTTTTCACCATTTGCTTCACCCATCAAAAGTTTGAAGAAATAGATGTCAGGTTCCCGCACAATTTCTTAGTGCGTTGGAAGCAGCTCATAATGAACGTAGGGATAGATTGAAGCACCGACTTGACCAGCACCTCACGAGCCTTCTTGGACATACACTGCCCTTTGTATCCAGTAACCTTTCCCTTAGCACTTTCCCGGACATATTTAAAAGTCTCTTCTTTAAAACTTCCCATCACAGTTGGTAAACCCAAGTATTTTTCACTCAAAGCCTCTGACTGGATCCCAATAATCTCCTTGAGATGCTCATTATTCTCATCTGTACTTCCCTTACCAAAGAAGATGGATGACTCGAAGAACATTCTAGGACCGGGAGGAGTATGTTCATATCTAGCCACACCAAAAGAAAAAGAAAAAGAAAGAGGAAAGACCAAAGCAAACCAAACCCCGATCCACCCGCAGCGACCACGACGACTCCCCTTTCCCGGCCATCTCTGCCCCTCCCACCAACCCGAGTAGGCGAGCAGCACCGCAAGCCCGCGAGGCGGCACTCCCATCCCATGGAAGGCTCAGGCGCGGTCGGCGCCCGCGGCGGCGGGGGCGGCGGGCCGGCGCCGTTCCTGCTCAAGACGTACGAGATGGTGGACGACCCGGCGACGGACGCGGTGGTGTCGTGGAGCGACGCGTCGGACACGAGCTTCGTGGTCTGGAACTCGCCCGAGTTCGCCGCGCGGCTGCTGCCCGCCTACTTCAAGCACAGCAATTTCTCCAGCTTCATCCGCCAGCTCAACACCTACGTACGTAACGCCTCCCCCCTCTCCCCCTCAATCTCGATGCGATCTCGGTCAAGTCCCTGCGGATTTCGGGATTCAGATTTGCGCGTCTGCGGGGGATTTGTTAGGTGGAGCTGAGCTGCTGCTCTTTTTGTTGTTGTCAAATTTGGATCTTGGGTGGGTGGCGTAGGTGCCCAAATCTCTGCGCTGCTGTGGTGAACTGCTACTGCTTAATATCTTTTAGGATGCTGGTTTTCTTAGTTGGGCTTGATTGCAGTTTAATGCCAAAAATTAGGACTTGATATGGTGCCAAATTTGTTGACATGTTCATAATTTTGTGCGCTGGGCTGGTCGGATGCTTGTGAATAACTACATTCTTTCTTTAGAACAAATAGATGCACGCTCGCTGCTTTGGTTGGCTAGCTCGAGTTTAAGGCTCAGGTTGCATTGCATTGACCTGATTCTGTTTTCATGGTTGCTAGGTCCGGGTTGTGGTGTTACATTCATGATCGATGCTGATGTTTGTGGTGGAACTTGGTTCAGCTGCTACTGAAATTATGCGCTGTGTTTATATTGATCGAGTCTGAAATATTAGGATTTTTGTATTGTGCAATGGAGTAGGTATGTTTTTTTTTTGCGGGTAGGAGTATCTATCTTTGGTATATAACAATAGCTATTCCCTCCGATTGGAAATATTTGTTCAGAGTGTTCATTGTTCCTGTAGTTTTTGCTTGTTTAGCAAGCTTGGTCACAGTCAGTGCGATATGATCTGCATTTGTTTTTGTTCAATAGCTATCACTCCCTCTGTTTCACCATAACTGTGGCAGCCCACCATGCACATGAACTGAATCAAAGAGGAGTTAATGAAAGATGACCACACAAGCCGGCCACTATTAAATTAACACCCACAACTTAAACCCCTTCCAAAGCTCTAAAAGGTAGGGTTCTCCCGTCCTCACGGGCGGTGTATGCTCTGGTGTTAGATAATCCTGTGCATGTAGTCTAGCTGTTTCTCCGTTTTTCAGTTAGCTTGAGTTGTATGCGTGGCCACGTCTGAGTACGTGCGGGATACAGAGTCGTAGGCCGTAGCCTTCGCTTTGGTGGACGATGAGGTGAGCCACGGTGCTACGTCGTGGGATAGCACGATCAAAATGGTTAGTGGCGCACACACTACCCCACCCTTTCCATTATTTGTTGTATTTGGAATGGGAGGAATAGAAGGCGGATGTTATGTGTTTGTGTGGTTGGCATTTGTTGTGATGTTCGGCATGCCGGTGGCGAGAGTGGGCTTGCCCCCAATGTGTTTGTGATGTTGGGGAGTGGGTTTCACCCTTGTTGAATCGGTTCTAGCTCAATTTTCCATAATTAACTGGGCAACGATCTTCTTAATTAATGGAGGTTTTGGAAAAAAAGTAGGGGTAGAGAATGAAAACATTGCACTAACTACACTCCTGATCCACTCCATGGATAAATGTTGTGAAACAGAGACTTTTTAGATAAAAGGCATTCGCCCGACTATAGATAAAGCCACCAAGCAACGGTCAAAGATAATCACAGTGAGACAGTGGGAGTAGGCTCCAACTTATTACTGATTTCGTTAGAGGCGGCTTTGTTATCCTCTTGCTAAGACCTCTGAGATCTCGGAGGTGGTATTATATTGGTTGTTGTAAAACACTGGCCATTTGAACTACCATTTCCTGCTCTATTAGACTGGCCTACAAATGTTTGTAGCAAAAGACGGTCTTTTCTTAACACAAACAGAAGTGCAGAAAACGATTCCTCATCATCTTCTCTGTTTGCAGCTTGTTGTATTTTGGGGTTACATTTACCAGAGAGATTTTGTTGTCTTGCAAGTAGTGTTTGAGATTTGTGCAATGTTTTGCTTGTTGATGTTTGATCATGTCCAAAGTTTCATCAAACTATCTGACCCTTTGAAAAACCATCAATGTTGCAGGGATTCCGTAAAATAGATCCAGAGCGATGGGAATTCGGTAACGAGTACTTTGTCAAGGGGCAGAAGCACCTGCTGAAGAACATCTACAGGCGGAAGCCTATCCACAGCCACAGTCATCAACCAGGTGCGCTGCCTGATAACGAGCGTTCATTCTTCGAAGACGAGATCGACCGGCTTGCACGAGAGAAAGCAAACCTACAGGCCGAGCTCTGGAAGTCCAAGCAGCAGGAATCCGGAACCATGTTCCAGATTGAGGCCCTGGAGCGACGAGCGGTCGACATGGAGCAGCGGCAGGGCAAGATGATCGCCTTCCTGCAGCAGGCCAGCAAGAACCCTCACTTTGTCAGTAAGCTTGTCAAGATGGCAGAGGCATCCTCGATGTTCGCAGATGCTTTGCACAAGAAGAGAAGGTTGTCCGGGCTAGACTACGCCGTCGAGGCCACGGAAACCGCTAGCTTCTGCGATGACCACAGCGCCACTTCCAGGCAAGAAATGGGCAACCTTCTGAACCAGCACTTCTCCGATAAGCTCAAGTTGGGGCTCTGCTCTGCGGCGGCGGAGAGCAACCTCGTCACCCTGAGCACCCAAAGCTCGCACGAAGACAACGGTAGCCCGCATGGCAGGCATCCTCCAGTTCATGACGGAATGGGGACGGGATGCCTTCCTCTGGTACCACAGATCATGGAACTCTCCGATACCGGGACGTCCATCTGCCCCTCCAAGAGCTCGTTCTTCGCACCGGCTGTGAACGATGAAGGGCTGTCGCCGTGCCATCTGAGCCTAACTCTAGCATCGTGCTCGATGGACGTCGACAGAGGCCAAGCCTCCAATGCAGACGGGAGCACCACCATCAACGAGGGAAGCGACAACCCACCGGAGGCCACCGCAACCGCCATGGGCGGTAACCCGAAGGCATCAGTCGATGCCGGCACAGCGGAAGCGCCGACTCCACGAGAGGATACGTGGGTGGCCGCCGAGCCGGCAGCTCCTGTCAAGGCGAATGACAACTTCTGGGAACAGTTCTTGACGGAGAGGCCGGGAGACGCGAGCTCTGGCCCGAGGGATCCTTCCATGGACAAGGAGCAAACGGAAGGCGGGGGGAAGGATGACAGAGAAGTCACGGAACAGCTGAAACTCTGATTTTACTTCCAGAGCTACCAATTTCGTGATACGTACAGGAAGCTGCTGTGTAATCAGGATAGGCGTGAATTAACGGGTGTGTGATTACGGACCGCATGGGACGTGTGTACATATTTATATCAGGTTAACATATCATGGCATCTAGTAGTAGTACTCCTTCCGTCCCAGACGATGTAAGACGTTTTTGCAAGATAAAACAGGTTGCAAAAACGTCTTACATTATGGGACGGCGTTAGTAAATGAGAATTGGGGATACCCTTAGAGCAACTCTAGCCGATGCGCCATATATTTGCAGCCTTCAAAATCGTTTCAGAGCGCGCATCATTTCTTTTGGAAGTTGTGCAACACAAAATCGTTGTAGTCTGAACTCCATTTTTAGCGGGCCCATTCTTCAGCGTCTATGTTCATTCTTATAATATACTCCCTTCCTCAAAAAAAAAAAAAAACGTGTCCCTCAAATGAATTTATCTAGCATCAATTTAGTGTTAGATACATTCATTTGAGAGACAATCTTTTGGCTCTTATACACGTAGCAACTATGGTTGCTGTGGGAATTTTTCTTCTAGCTCGACTTCTTCCTCTTTTCATATCTTTACCTTTGATAATGAGTTTTATTTCTTTAGTAGGTACAATAACACTATTCTTATGAGCTACTTTAGCTCTTGCTCAGAGAGATACTAAGAAAAGCTTAGCCTAGACAAGTTTTTCCGGACGGAGGGAATAGAAAATTGCATTGTATTCTCATTCTGTTGAGCATCACACTTGCAATTTCCGTCAGCAAAACTTGCTATCAACACCACATAACCGAAATTGAAATTGACTTAAGAACAGAAAATTGAAAGACCTAGATTGAGAAATTGAAACATCATTTTTATTTTGACGGCTTTCTTCGTATGGAGGTGACCTCACAAGAGGGGCGGCTTCAAATACTTCCACTTGATGTTTAGCTCGGTCTACGTACCATTGGGCTTCTTGGACGCGGATGGCAGCCACAACTTTCTTGACCGCGGCTTCTACTTGTGCCATGGTGGCTTTCGTCACACATACGAGGTTGGTGGGCGACAGGGAGGCGCTTCGGCGCTTCTGCTGAACCTCTCAAAGTAACGCTAGGCGATATGGCTCTAGCAAGGTGGGTGCAAGTGAAGATAGTGGGCTGAGGGGAAGACGGTTGAGTGGCGGCGGTGGGGAGCCTGTCGGTTTATATAGCCGCGCTCCGGCGGCAAAAGAGGCAGGGAAAAGGTACACTCAATGGGAAAGGAGTGGGATTGGTACGGGCTGTTAGAAGGGAGAGAGGAATTTGGTGGAATATTTCGTTGTATTGCTTGATCCTCGTGAGCATATATATAGAAGTACAATGACCAACTTATAATACAAGACAAGACAAGACCGAATCCTAGTCTATCCTATACTTCCTAATAATCAATATACTCAACACGGGCTACTAGAGCACTACGCCAGGGAGAGGAAGATACAGGATGCAAACAATTGTTGTCTCTCACGCGAACAGTTGGATATGGAGTGCGGTCCATATCTGCACCCCACCCCTCCACGAGCTACTATTTAGAGTGCACTCCATAATTTTTGAAGGCCAAGGGTTGTGTGATGACCCTGCTAGACATGTTTTTTGGGCCCCGAACTTCATATGCGCATTGTTACGACTATCGCGCTTTGGTTTGCATGATAGAATCCTATTACTATACATGGGTTATTCATATTCTCCATGTTTCAAAGGAAAAGAAACATTATTTTGGTCTCAATGGAAAAAAATTGTTCCGTGATTCAAATGGCATCTCTATTTTCATTTATATCTTATGAATGGAAGTAGGCTAGAGATGCATGATGCTCACTGGAAGGAAACGAGAGGACGAGAAGAAAGTGCGTGCAGCGAATATTTTTTACTTAACCACAATAGAGGTTGAGGGTATTGCCAACGTTGGTCGAAACTTTATGCTAGGAAACCGACTTTTGTTGGTGCTAACCATTGTGGAGTGAGGTGCTAAGAAAATAAGTTGCTAAAAGAGAGTTGACTATGTGTAAGGCCCAAACTGACCCAAATTATGAGAGGAAGATGCCTGAAAAGAAACATAAAATTCTGTCTTTTCTGGAAAAAAAAACTGACATGCAGGCGTAAAGATTGGTCTTAAGGAAAAAAACCATTAGAGCAAAGTTTTCTTTTTTAGAACCGAGTTCCGACAATTTTCGAAGAATGATATTGCTTATGCTCTCAACCATTTTTCGTTTCTCACCTGTACGCGCGGCATATCCTTAGCACCAATTTGGGTGGGAACCAACTCACTAGAGAAAAATGGCCTTTGTCCCGGTTCATAAGGGCCTTTAGTTCCGGTTCTGGAACCGGGACTAAAGGGTCGTTACTAAAGACCCTTCACGTGGCTGCTGCCTGGAGGTCCACCTTTAGTCTCGGTTGGTAACACCAACCGGTACTAAAGGATTTTTTTTAAAATTTTTTATTTATTTTTTTTAATTTTTTTCCCGATTTTCAAATTTCTGAATTATTTTAATCTCTAATCTCTAATCACCCCTCATGGACGGTCACCCATCCTCCCACTCCCTCAGCCTGAGCACGCTTAACTTCCGGGTTCTATTCTCCCTCATCTCCAAGTCTGCACTTATTGTTTTGCTGACAATAGTAAGATGTCAATCCTATTAACCCTCAGGAGTTTAGCTTGAGCATGAAGTCACACATTTCACTGTTTGAGTTTAAAACTATTGTTCTAAAAAACAATAATTATTTAGTAACACTAATATTTCTTGAATAAGTAGTTTGACCATTGTTTGACCACAGTTTGACCAGATTTGACCAAAATTAAAAAAAATTGAAATAATTATTTAGTAACACTAATATTCTTGAATAATTATTTAGTAACACTAATACTTCTTGAATAAGTAGTTTGACCATAGTTTGACCAGATCTAACGATTTTTTTAAAAAAACTGAAATTTGAGCATAACTTTTTTTCCTTTTGGAATTTGAGAATTCTACAAATTTGCAAACAGGCCCTAGGCTGTCAAAATCGGATGCGGATTTTCGTGCTGAACATTTTAATATATTATACGTTTTTTTTCTGACATCGTATGCAAAGGTTATAGCCGTTTTACATTTTCCCTACACTTTTTGCAAAACATGTCCAAATTTAAGTTTTTAATTTTTCCTAACTAGTAGATGTAGTAACATAACTACATCTCGAAGGATTTTAACTTTTGAAGTTTTTATTATTTTCTTTTGCTTTTTACAAAACTGAAAAGGC
>NC_041390.1:70841524-70857470 GCF_002162155.2 Triticum dicoccoides | reverse complement strand
TGCCACGAACCGGTACTAATGCCTCAACCCTATTAGTACCGGTTCGTGGCACGAACCGGTACTAAAGGTTGCCACGAACCGGTACTAATGGGCATCGCACACTTTAGTCCCGGTTCGTGGCACCCATCCGGACTAAAGGTTCCATTTGAACCGGGAGTAATGCCTGTACGGTGCATTAGTCCCAGTTCGTAATGCAACCGGTACTAATGCTCTTTTCTGGCCGAACCAAAGCCCCTTTTTCTACTAGTGACTCCACATTATAGGATAAAAAACTACTATATGTGAATATTCTGTCTTGCATATACAGTTTAAAAAATTGTGCATGTGCAGCCACGGTCGCGTGTTTATAGGTGGATGTCAAAACTGAGAGGAAAATCCAACAAAAGCGCCAAGAAAGTAAAAAAAAACTCAGTTTACAAAATGCTAGAAAATGTTTCCAGAAAAAAAGAAACATTAGAAAACTTTGCTAGCTTAGTGATATTAACGCTGAGAAGGGACGAGGGAGCACCATCGACCTCGACCTAAAACCCCAACAGCTTTTGTGATTAAGCAATATTACCACATGGAATAACGTAAGAATAAAAAAGAATGGGAAGAAAATGAGGAGTGGATGTAATGATACAACTTAGAAAACCTCATTATTGTTACTAGTACTAGTAAGCGTGCACGTGCAACGCACGTATAATCATAGAAAGAAATTTCCCCAGTTATCTTACTTAGGAAACAATTATTTCAAATCTTAATTTCTATGAAATTATGCCTTTGCAGATATAGTTTTGCAAATGGACTTCTCAACCCACGATTAACCTCACAAAGATGCATCACCATGTATCACAATCTATAGATACAACTGGTGCTACCATGACTGTGTAACCACAACAATCTTTTCATACATTCAGTGTAGAAATTAATAAGAAAAAGATACATTAACAAAAGTAATATGATAACAAAATAGAAGAACTGGAAGTAGCGTTCAACATGGTATACACACATTGTGCAAAACTGGGCTAAGATGATAGTGTAACAATCTTGTACACACATTGTGCACCTCTACTCATTGTCATGCTCAAGCCTGGAATGAAATTTAATAACTCAATTCATCCACAGAAAAAAAATTATATCCTTGACCACAAAGCGTCACTAATAATATAGTTCATAAAAATATACAAATAAGTTGAACGATGAGTGTTTTTGTCTATTATCAGACTTTTGTATTTTTGAAACCCACATACGATAGGTGTTTACTTTGATCTGTAAGAATTATCACTCCCTCAATGACTTGAACTTAAGTCGTGTCATCCCTTCAGTGAAGCTTTGTAGTTTTCGATGAGAAAATCGAAAGCCACAAGCTTCAGTGAATCCTTAAGTTCTGATAAAATAATATAAGTAGTTGGATAATAAAAATGAAAGGATCATCATGGTCAATGTACATCACGAAGCTCCATGTAAAACAAGCATTGACATGCATGCATATCTAGCAGCATGCCCATGCTGAATGAGTCAATATTGGGTTCTAGCTTAGTGTTGCCGCCATCACTGTAGATCAATTACAAGGAACGTGCTACTAATATTAAACTTACAAAAAAATCATTGCATATTACTATCGAAGATGAGACTATGACACGTTCTACTAAAACACAACTTTTGTGCCCTCTTGTGATTCTACTTTGCTTCATTGCGATCCTTGCAAAAACAAGATTGATACAAGTTAATCCAAGATTCTACTCATGGATAACTGCCCCTTCTTAGGTGAGTGGATCAGGGTGCAAAATAAAATAAAATGCAATGAATATTTCATGTCATATGCTATTGGAAGTTACTAACATAGCAATAGTTAGCAAAGCAAAGCATTAAAATAGCAAAGCAAAGAATGAAATAGCTCATGTAGATGTGTTTATGTTCCCTACCTGTATCAAGCAATACATTTGGCAAAATTGTGCCTTGTGCCATGACCACATTGGACAAAAGCTAATTAAATAGATCATATGAAAACAGTAACATGTCACTTGTCTTTTGCATCAACATCTGAAGGTTGCCATAAAATGCCAATCAATCCAAAACAGTGCCTTGCATGCATATTCGGCAGAGCATTAACCCTGTATCTCCATACAAATCAAGCAAGCCCGATGTAAGAAAAAATTTATCCAACTCAACATTCGACTCAATTATAATATACTATCATCGACTCAACTTGCTTCCATAATAATATAAATTGTTACCATCATTTGTGTCGAATAATTTGTGTCTGCTTGTGTTGTGAATAGGCAGATGGAAGCAAACTCCTATCTCCTTGGAATATAATGAAATTTTTGTTCTGTTGTAAGCACATGTTGCTTCCGTTATGGGATATGCTTCCACGACAATGAACCATTGCTTCAATTATATCGAGAATTTGCTTCCATGGTGACAATGAAGGGCTGGGCAAAATATGCAACTGGTAATTACATATGTCCTCATTTTTAAAAATTATTAAGAAATAAAAATTGCTATCACAACAACATTATTTTCCACCCGTCTAGTTAGCGTCGCAAGCACGCTGACTGGACTATCTCACATGCACGCGAGCTCGCCGTCATCAATAAGACCACCACATCTTGGTGGTAGCGTACTCGACATCTTTACAATGCATCAGGTTGTAGGCAGAGAAACCTGCATAGTAAAATCATCAATGGGAAACAATGAAGTGCTCACACAGGCAATGGTTGTGTCAAAAATTCACTCCAGGAAGCAACACTGGCAGCGACTAAAGCACATGTCGGTAGTGGGTGAAGCAAAAAAGTTGTGATAAATAAAAAAGTAGGAAGCAAGGCTAATACGAAGCAATGGTTTGACACTGCAACTGATTAGATTTCAGAAATCTGCATGCTTGCCGAGATGGGTGTAAGATTCTAATGTCCGCGATCACATTAGATCTCTGTATTAGAAGCATATGTTAGATATCATGGGAGCATGGTTAATGAGAAGCGCTAATTTGGTGCTAATGTAACATATATTAGACACATCCGAAGCATACGTATTTGAGTTTACAAACATCTTTTTGCCACACAGCATATGTACATTAGATGCAGTACAACTGATTAGATGCATACCTGAATGAAGGATTAAAATTAGAAGAAAAACAGAATTTCCAACATTAATCAATCCAAATGAGAGAATGTTACCCTTATAGGGGAGGATTCAATGCGAGATCTGTACTGGACTGTGTCACTTTCGCCGCTTCTTTTCTCTTCTTTTCTCCTAACCTTGCTCCCGATGGACATGTAGTACAACAGCAGCAACAAGATTATCAGGCCCGTCTCATCTGATCATCTCTCACGTAGCACTACTTACAAACTGGATTGGGCTAAAAAAAAGCCTTACAAACTGGATTGGACTAAAAAACTTACAAACTGGATCAACGCCTAGCAGCAAGGCACATCACACGCAGCAATAGGACCAGCGCATGTGCCACCTAAGAGCGTCTTTGGGATGTCCATGCAGGAGAGAACATCATGGGTGGCACATAGGACACCAACACGGGAGAGGAACAGGAAGGCAAGGGGGGTTCTGAGCTTGTTCCATGGATAATGGCAGGCGCAACCACCAGAGGGATGCCACACCGGCGCGGTGAATCTCACGGCCGCAGTGGAACTGGAAGATCGCTGAAGGAGAGAACCGGATCAGCGAGGGGCGTGGTTAGCTCGGCAATGGAGCTGTGGCGGCCTCGCGGAGGCAGTCAACATGGGGGTGAGAGTCAGGTGGGACGGTGGATGTGGGATTAATTGCGGGATTTATGGGGGGACCCGGGAAGAAATCAGGCTCATTTGGAAACCGAATGATGGATTTTGGAAGCAAATCAGCCGTGACATTAAAAGCTGATTGAAGTCCCTCAATTAGTCTGCCGAATCATCTGGTGGAGTACGGTCAGTCTACGTGAACTGCTAGGCGCACACCAGATCTCTAATAAATTAATGATGGTTGTTAGATTGGGTCACGTGGGCTTCATCGTGTGGTGGTGATGTGTCCGTGGACGTTTCGCGGGGTGCACGTAAGAAAGTTTTTGTTTGATTGTTTAATAGTAGTGGAGATCATCTCTCACGTAGCACTACTTACAAACTGGATTGGGCTAAAAAAAAGCCTTACAAACTAGATTGGACTAAAAAACTTACAAACTGGATCAACGCCTAGCAGCAAGGCACATCACACGCAGCAATAGGACCAGCACATGTGCCACCTAAGAGTGTCTTTGGGATGTCCATGCAGGAGAGAACATCATGGGTGGCACATAGGACACCAACACGGGAGAGGAACAGGAAGGCAAGGGGGTGTGACGCCCCCGATTCAATCGTACACTAATCATGCACGCAAATGTGTACGATCAAGATCAGGGACTCACGGGAAGATATCACAACACAACTCTACAAATAAAATAAGTCATACAAGCATCATAATACAAGCCAGGGGCCTCGAGGGCTCGAATACAAGTGCTCGATCATAGACGAGTCAGCGGAAGCAACAATATCTGAGTACAGACATAAGTTAAACAAGTTGCCATAAGATGGCTAGCACAAACTGGGATACAGATCGAAAGAGGCGCAGGCCTCCTGCCTGGGATCCTCCTAACTACTCCTGGTCGTCGTCGTCAGCCTGCACGTAGTAGTAGGCACCTCCAATGTAGTAGTCGTCGTCGACGCTGGCTCCTGGCTCCTGGACTCCAGCATCTGGTTGCGACAACCAGAAAGAAAGGAAAGGGGAAAAAGGGGGGAGAAAGCAACCGTGAGTACTCATCCAAAGTACTCGCAAGCAAGGAACTACACTACATATGCATGGGTATATGTGTAAGGAGGCCATATCAGTGGACTGAACTGCAGAATGCCAGAATAAGAGGGGGATAGCTAATCCTGTCGAAGACTACGCTTCTGGCAGCCTCCGTCTTGCAGCATGTAGAAGAGAGTAGATTGAAGTCCTCCAAGTAGCATCTCCAAGTAGCATATCCAGGTAGCATCTCCAAGCGCATCTACAGTCGCATCGTATAGCATAATCCTACCCGGCGATCCTCTCCTCGTCGCCCTGTAGAAAAGCGATCACCGGGTTGTCTGTGGAACTTGGAAGGGTGTGTTTTATTAAGTATCCGGTTCTAGTTGTCATAAGGTCAAGGTACAACTCCAAGTCGTCCTGTTACCGAAGATCACGGCTATTCAAATAGATTAACTTCCCTGCAGGGGTGCACCACATAGCCCAACACGCTCGATCCCATTTGGCCGGACACACTTTCCTGGGTCATGCCTGTTGGAAATATGCCCTAGAGGCAATAATAAAAGCATTATTATTATATTTCCTTGTTCATGATAATTGTCTTTATTCATGCTATAATTGTGTTATCCGGAAATCGTAATGCATGTGTGAATAACAGACACCAACATGTCCCTAGTGAGCCTCTAGTTGACTAGCTCGTTGATCAACAGATAGTCATGGTTTCCTGACTATGGACACTGGATGTCATTGATAACGAGATCACATCATTGGGAGAATGATGTGATGGACGAGACCCAATCCTAAACATAGCACAAGATCGTATAGTTCGTTTGCTAGAGTTTTGCAATGTCAAAGTATCTTTTCCTTAGACCATGAGATCGTGTAACTCCCGGATACTGTAGGAGTGCTTTGGGTATGCCAAACGTCACAACGTAACTGGGTGACTATAAAGGTAGACTACGGGTATCTCCGAAAGTGTCTGTTGGGTGACATGGATCAAGACCGGGATTTGTCACTCCGTATGACGGAGAGGTATCACTGGGCCCACTCGGTAATGCATCATCATAATGAGCTCAGAGTGACCAAGTGTCTGGTCACGGGATCATGCATTACGGTACGAGTAAAGTGACTTGCCAGTAACGAGATTGAACGAGGTATTGGGATACCGACGATCGAATCTCGGGCAAGTAACATATCGATAGACAAAGGGAATAGCGTACGGGGTTGATTGAATCCTCGACATCGTGGTTCATCCGATGAGATCATCGTGGAGCATGTGGGAGCCAACATGGGTATCCAGATCCCGCTGTTGGTTATTGACCGAAGAGTCGTCTCGGTCATGTCTGCTTGTCTCCCGAACCCGTAGGGTCTACACACTTAAGGTTCGGTTACGCTAGGGTTGTAGGGATATGTATATGCGGTAACCCGAATGTTGTTCGGAGTCCCGGATGAGATCCCGGACGTCACGAGGAGTTCCGGAATGGTCCGGAGGTAAAGATTTATATATGGGAAGTCCTGTTTCGGGCATCGGGACAAGTTTCGGGGTTATCGGTATTGTACCGGGACCACCGGAAGGGTCCCGGGGGTCCACCGGGTGGGTCCACCTGCCCCGGGGGGCCACATGGGCTGTAAGGGGGTGCGCCTTGGCCTAATGGGCCAAGGGCACCAGCCCCACATAGGCCCATGCGCCTAGGGTTTAAGGGGACAAGAGTCCTAGGAGGGTAAGGCACCTCCTAGGTGCCTTGGGGGGGAGGGAAACCTCCCCTTGGCCGCCGGCCATAGGAGATTGGATCTCCTAGGCTGCGCACCCCCCCCTTGGCACCCCTATATATAGTGGGGGAGAGGAGGGACTTCATACCTGAATGCCCTGGCCTTTGGTTGCCTCCTTCTCCCTCCCCAACACCTCCTCAACCTCCATAGTGCTTAGCGAAGCTCTGCCGGAGTACTGCAGCTCCATCAACACCACGCCGTCGTGCTGCTGCTGGTGCCATCTCCCTCAACCTCTCCTCCCTCCCTTGCTGGATCAAGAAGGAGGAGACGTGGCTGTTCCGTACGTGTGTTGAACGCGGAGGTGCCGTCCGTTCGGCGCTGGTCATCGGTGATTTGGATCACGTCGAGTACGACTACATCATCACCGTTCTTTTGAACGCTTCCGCTCGCGATCTACAAAGGTATGTAGATGCATCTAATCACTCGTTGCTAGATGAACTCCTAGATGATCTTGGTGAAACGAGTAGGAAAATTTTTGTTTTCTGCAACGTTCCCCAACAGTGGCATCATGAGCTAGGTCTATGCGTAGTTCTTCTTGCGCGAGTAGAACACAATTTGTTGTGGGCGTAGATTTGTCAACTTTCTTGCCGTTACTAGTCCTTTCTTGCTTCAGCGGTATTGTGGGATGAAGCGGCCCAGACCAACCTTACACGTACGCTTACGTGAGACCGGTTCCACCGACTAACATGCACTAGTTGCATAAGGTGGCTGGTGGGTGTCTGTCTCTCCTACTTTAGTTGGAGCGGAATCGATGAACAGGGTCCTTATGAAGGGTAAATAGAAGTTGACAAATCACGTTGTGGCTTTAACGTAGGTAAGAAAACGTTCTTCCTAGAACCCTAATTCAGCCACGTAAAACTTGCAACAACAATTAGAGGACGTCTAACTTGTTTTTGCAGCAAGTGGTTTGTGATATGATATGGCCAAAGTTGTGATGAATGATGAATGATCTATATGTGATGTATGAGATGTTCATGCTATTGTAATAGGAATCACGACTTGCATGTCGATGAGTATGACAACCGGCAGGAGCCAAGTTGTCTTTATTCTTTTATATGACCTGCGTGTCATCAAGAAACGCCATGTAAATTACTTTACTTTATTGCTAAACGCATTAGCCATAGTAGTAGAAGTAATAGTTGGCGAGCAAATTCATGGAGACACGATGATGGAGATCATGATGATGGAGATCATGGTGTCAAGCCGGTGACAAGATGATCATGGAGCCCCAAGATGGAGATCAAAGGAGCTATGTGATATTGGCCATATCATGTCACGTTTATTATTTGATTGCATGTGATGTTTATCATGTTTTGCATCTTGTTTACTTAGAATGACGGTAGTAAATAAGATGATCCCTCACAATAAATTCAAGAAGTGTTCCCCCTAACTGTGCACCGTTGCGACAGTTCGCTGTTTCAAAACACCACGTGATGATCGGGTGTTTTATTCAGACGTTCACATACAACGGGTGTAAGACAGATTTACACATGCAAACACTTAGGTTGACTTGACGAGCCTAGCATGTACAGACATGGCCTCGGAACACAGAAGACCGAAAGGTCGAGCATGAGTCGTATAGAAGATACGATCAACATGAAGATGTTCACCGATGTTGACTAGTCCGTCTCACGTGATGATCGGACACGGTCTAGTTAACTCGGATCATGTAATACTTAGATGACTAGAGGGATGTCTAATCTAAGTGGGAGTTCACTAATAATTTGATTAGTTGAACTTAATTATCATGAACTTAGTCTAAAATCTTTGCAATATGTCTTGTAGATCAAATGGCCAACGTAGTCCTCAACTTCAACGCGTTCCTAGAGAAAACTAAGCTGAAAGACGATGGCAGCAACTATACGGACTGGGTCCGGAACCTGAGGATCATCCTCATAGCTGCCAAGAAAGATTATGTCCTACAAGCACCGCTTGGTGACGTACCCGTTCTCCCTGCGGAACAAGACGTTATGAACGCTTGGCAGGCACGTTCCGATGACTACTCCCTCGTTCAATGCGGCATGCTTTACAGCCTAGAGCCGGGGCTCCAAAAGCGTTTTGAGAGACATGGAGCATATGAGATGTTCGAAGAGCTGAAAATGGTTTTCCAAGCTCATGCCCGGGTCGAGAGATATGAAGTCTCCGACAAATTCTTCAGCTGTAAGATGGAGGAAAACAGTTCTGTCAGTGAGCACATACTCACTATGTCTGGGTTGCATAACCGCTTGACTCAGCTGGGAGTTAATCTCCCGGATGATGCGGTCATTGACAGAATCCTCCAGTCGCTTCCACCAAGCTACAAGAGCTTTGTGATGAACTTCAATATGCAGGGGATGGAAAAGACCATTCCTGAAGTATTTGCTATGCTGAAATCAGCGGAGGTAGAAGTCAGGAAGGAACATCAAGTGTTGATGATCAATAAAACCACTAAGTTCAAGAAAGGCAAGGGTAAAAAGAGCTTCAAGAAGGACGGCAAGGAGGTTGCCGCGCCCGGCAAGCAAGCTGCTGGGAAGAAGCCAAAGAATGGACCCAAGCCCGAGACTGAGTGCTTTTATTGCAAGGGAAGCGGTCACTGGAAGCGGAACTGCCCTAAGTACTTAGCGGATAAGAAGGCCGGCAAAACAAAAGGTATATGTGATATACATGTAATTGATGTGTACCTTACTAGTGCCCGTAGTAGCTCCTGGGTATTTGATACCGGTGCAGTTGCTCACATTTGTAACTCAAAGCAGGGGCTGCGGAATAAGCGGAAACTGGCAAAGGACGAGGTGACGATGCGCGTCGGGAATGGTTCCAAGGTCAATGTGATCGCCGTCGGCACGCTACCTCTGCATCTCCCTTCGGGATTAGTTTTAAACCTTAATAAGTGTTATTTAGTGCCAGCTTTGAGCATGAACATTGTATCGGGATCTCGTTTAATTCGAGATGGCTACTCTTTTAAATCTGAGAATAATGGTTGTTCCATTTTTATGAGAGATATGTTTTATGGTCATGCTCCTATGGTGAATGGTTTATTCCTTATGAATCTCGAACGTGATGCTACACATATTCATAATGTGAGTACCAAAAGAAGTAAGGTTGATAATGATAGTCCCACATACTTGTGGCACTGCCGCCTTGGTCACATAGGTGTTAAACGCATGAAGAAGCTCCATGCTGATGGACTTTTAGAGTCTCTTGATTATGAATCATTTGACATGTGCGAACCATGCCTTATGGGTAAAATGACCAAGACTCCGTTCTCAGGAACAATGGAGCGAGCAACCGACTTATTGGAAATCATACATACTGATGTGTGCGGTCCGATGAGTGTTGAGGCTCGCGGTGGCTATCGTTATGTTCTCACCCTCACTGATGATTTAAGTAGGTATGGGTATATCTACTTAATGAAACACAAGTCTGAAACCTTTGAAAAGTTCAAGGAATTTCAGAGTGAGGTTGAAAATCAACGTGACAGGAAAATCAAGTTTCTACGATCAGATCGTGGAGGAGAATACTTGAGTCACGAGTTTGGCACACACTTAAGAAAATGTGGAATAGTTTCACAACTCACGCCGCCTGGAACACCTCAGCATAATGGTGTGTCCGAACGTCGTAATCGCACTCTATTAGATATGGTGCGATCTATGATGTCTCTTACCGATTTACCGCTTTCCTTTTGGGGCTATGCTTTAGAGACTGCCGCGTTCACTTTAAATAGGGCTCCGTCGAAATCCGTTGAGACGACACCGTATGAATTATGGTTTGGGAAGAAACCTAAGCTGTCGTTTCTAAAAGTTTGGGGATGCGATGCTTATGTCAAGAAACTTCAACCTGAAAAGCTCGAACCCAAGTCGGAAAAATGCGTCTTCATAGGATACCCAAAAGAAACTATTGGGTACACCTTCTACCTCAGATCCGAAGGCAAGATCTTTGTTGCCAAGAATGGGTCCTTTCTGGAGAAAGAGTTTCTCTCGAAAGAAGTAAGTGGGAGGAAAGTAGAGCTTGATGAAGTATTACCTCTTGAACCGGAAAATGGCGCAACTCAAGAAAATGTTCCTGAGGTGCCTGCACCGACTAGAGAGGAAGTTAATGAAAATGATCAAGATACTTCTGATCAAGCCCCTACTGAAATTCGAAGGTCCACAAGGACACGTTCCGCACCAGAGTGGTACAGCAACCCTGTCTTGGAAATCATGCTGTTAGACAATGGTGAACCTTCGAACTATGAAGAAGCGATGGCGGGCCCGGATTCCGACAAATGGCTGGAAGCCATGAAATCCGAGATAGGATCCATGTATGAAAACAAAGTATGGACTTTGACTGACTTGCCCGTTGAGCGGCGAGCCATAGAAAATAAATGGATCTTTAAGAGGAAGACAGACGCGGATGGTAATGTGACCATCTATAAAGCTCGGCTTGTCGCTAAGGGTTATCGACAAGTTCAAGGGGTTGACTACGATGAGACTTTCTCACCGGTAGCGAAGCTGAAGTCCGTCCGAATCATGTTAGCAATTGCCGCATTCTATGATTACGAAATATGGCAAATGGACGTCAAAACGGCATTCCTTAATGGTTTCCTTAAGGAAGAACTGTATATGATGCAGCCGGAAGGTTTTGTCGATCCTAGGAATGCTGACAAAGTGTGCAAGCTCCAACGCTCGATTTATGGGCTGGTGCAAGCATCTCGGAGTTGGAACATTCGCTTTGATGAGATGATCAAAGCGTTTGGATTTACACAGACTTATGGAGAAGCCTGCGTTTACAAGAAAGTGAGTGGGAGCTCTGTAGCATTTCTCATATTATATGTAGATGACATACTTTTGATGGGAAATGATATAGAACTCTTGGACAGCATCAAGGCCTACTTGAATAAAAGTTTTTCAATGAAGGACCTTGGAGAAGCTGCTTATATATTAGGCATCAAAATCTATAGAGATAGATCGAGACGCCTCATAGGTCTTTCGCAAAGCACATACCTTGATAAGATATTGAAGAAGTTCAATATGGATCAATCCAAGAAGGGGTTCTTGCCTGTGTTGCAAGGTATGAAATTGAGCTCAGCTCAATGTCCGACCACGGCAGAAGATATAGAAGAGATGAGCGTCATCCCCTATGCCTCAGCCATAGGTTCTATTATGTATGCCATGCTGTGTACCAGACCTGATGTTAACCTTGCCGTCAGTTTGGTAGGAAGGTACGAAAGTAATCCTGGCAAGGAACACTAGACAGCGGTCAAGAATATCCTGAAGTACCTGAAAAGGACTAAGGAAATGTTTCTCGTTTATGGAGGTGACGAAGAGCTCGTCGTAAAGGGTTACGTCGACGCTAGCTTCGACACAGATCTGGATGACTCTAAGTCACAAACCGGATACGTGTATATTTTGAATGGTGGGGCAGTGAGTTGGTGCAGTTGCAAGCAAAGCGTCGTGGCGGGATCTACATGTGAAGCGGAGTACATGGCAGCCTCGGAGGCAGCACATGAAGCAATATGGGTGAAGGAGTTCATCACCGACCTAGGAGTCATACCCAATGCGTCGGGGCCGATCAAGCTCTTCTGTGACAACACTGGAGCTATTGCACTTGCCAAGGAGCCCAGGTTTCACAAGAAGACAAGGCACATCAAGCGTCGCTTCAACTCCATTCGTGAAAATGTTCAAGATGGAGACATAGAGATTTGTAAAGTACATACGGACCTGAATGTAGCAGATCCGTTGACTAAACCTCTCCCTAGAGCAAAACATGATCAACACCAGAATTCCATGGGTGTTCGATTCATCACAATGTAACTAGATTATTGACTCTAGTGCAAGTGGGAGACTGTTGGAAATATGCCCTAGAGGCAATAATAAAAGCATTATTATTATATTTCCTTGTTCATAATAATTGTCTTTATTCATGCTATAATTGTGTTATCCGGAAATCGTAATGCATGTGTGAATAACAGACACCAACATGTCCCTAGTGAGCCTCTAGTTGACTAGCTCGTTGATCAACAGATAGTCATGGTTTCCTGACTATGGACACTGGATGTCATTGATAACGAGATCACATCATTGGGAGAATGATGTGATGGACGAGACCCAATCCTAAACATAGCACAAGATCGTATAGTTCGTTTGCTAGAGTTTTGCAATGTCAAAGTATCTTTTCCTTAGACCATGAGATCGTGTAACTCCCGGATACCGTAGGAGTGCTTTGGGTATGCCAAACGTCACAACGTAACTGGGTGACTATAAAGGTAGACTACGGGTATCTCTGAAAGTGTCTGTTGGGTGACATGGATCAAGACTGGGATTTGTCACTCCGTATGACGGAGAGGTATCACTGGGCCCACTCGGTAATGCATCATCATAATGAGCTCAGAGTGACCAAGTGTCTGGTCACGGGATCATGCATTATGGTACGAGTAAAGTGACTTGCCGGTAACGAGATTGAACGAGGTATTGGGATACCGACGATCGAATCTCGGGCAAGTAACATATCGATAGACAAAGGGAATAGCATACGGGGTTGATAGAATCCTCGACATCGTGGTTCATCCGATGAGATCATCGTGGAGCATGTGGGAGCCAACATGGGTATCCAGATCCCGCTGTTGGTTATTGACCGGAGAGTCGTCTCGGTCATGTCTGCTTGTCTCCCGAACCCGTAGGGTCTACACACTTAAGGTTCGGTTACGCTAGGGTTGTAGGGATATGTATATGCAGTAATCCGAATGTTGTTCGGAGTCCCGGATGAGATCCCGGACGTCACGAGGAGTTCCGGAATGGTCCGGAGGTAAAGATTTATATATGGGAAGTCCTGTTTCGGGCATCGGGACAAGTTTCGGGGTTATCGGTATTGTACCGGGACCACCGGAAGGGTCCCGGGGGTCCACCGGGTGGGTCCACCTGCCCCGGGGGGCCACATGGGCTGTAAGGGGGTGCGCCTTGGCCTAATGGGCCAAGGGCACCAGCCCCACATAGGCCCATGCGCCTAGGGTTTAAGGGGACAAGAGTCCTAGGAGGGTAAGGCACCTCCTAGGTGCCTTGGGGGGGAGGGAAACCTCCCCTTGGCCGCCGGCCATAGGAGATTGGATCTCCTAGGCTGCGCACCCCCCCCCCTTGGCACCCCTATATATAGTGGGGGAGAGGAGGGACTTCATACCTGAACGCCCTGGCCTTTGGTTGCCTCCTTCTCCCTCCCCAACACCTCCTCAACCTCCATAGTGCTTAGCGAAGCTCTGTCGGAGTACTGCAGCTCCATCAACACCACGCCGTCGTGCTGCTGCTGGTGCCATCTCCCTCAACCTCTCCTCCCTCCCTTGCTGGATCAAGAAGGAGGAGACGTGGCTGTTCCGTACGTGTGTTGAACGCGGAGGTGCCGTCCGTTCGGCGCTGGTCATCGGTGATTTGGATCACGTCGAGTACGACTACATCATCACCGTTCTTTTGAACGCTTCCGCTCGCGATCTACAAAGGTATGTAGATGCATCTAATCACTCGTTGCTAGATGAACTCCTAGATGATCTTGGTGAAACGAGTAGGAAAATTTTTGTTTTCTGCAACGTTCCCCAACAATGCCCGGCCTCGAAAGATCAACACGTCGCAGCCCCACCTAGGCAAAACAGAGAGGCCAGCACGCCGGTCTAAACCTAAGCGCACAGGGGTCTGGGCCCATCGCCCATAGCACACCTGCACGTTGCGAGGGCGGCCGGAAGCAGAACTAGCCCCCTTAATACAAGAGCAGGCTTACGTTCCAATCCGGCGCGCGCCGCTCCGTCGCTGACGTCTGAAGTGCTTCGGCTGATACCACGACGCCGGGATACCCATAACTACTCCCGCGTAGATGGTTAGTGCGTATAGGCCAGTAGCCAGACTCAGATCAAATACCAAGATCTCGTTAAGCGTGTTAAGTATCCGCGAATGCCGAACAAGGCCAGGCCCACCTGTCTCCTAGGTGGTCTCAACCTGCCCTGTCGCCCCGCCACAAAGTAACAGTCGGGGGCCGTCGGGAACTCAGGCCCACCACTACCTGGATGGAGCCACCTGCCCCTTCAGCCCCCATCTCCAAACAGTATCACCAGTAATGTAACAGTGTAAAGTATATAGTATATGCCCGTGATCACCTCTCGAAGTGATCACAGCCCAGTAGTATAGCATGGCAGACGGACAAGAGTGTAGGGTCACTGATGGAACACTAGCATCCTATACTAAGCATTTAGGATTGCGGGTAAGGTATCAATGACTGTAGCAGCAATGACAGGCTATGCATCAGAATAGGATTAACGGAAAGCAGTAACATGCTACACTACTCTAATGCAAGCAGTATAGAGAAGAGTAGGCGATATCTGGTGATCAAAGGGGGGGGGGGCTTGCCTGGTTGCTCTGGCAAGAGAGAGGGGTCGTCAACTCCGTAGTCGAACTGGTCAGCAGCAGTGTCGGTCTCGTAGTCTACCGGAGAGAAGAGGGGGAAGAAATAATGAATACAGAGCAAACAAAGCACCACAAAATATAACAAGGCAATACGCGGTGTTCGGTGTGCCCTAACGCGGTAGTAGGTGATACCGGTGAAGAGGGAAAACCCCCCGGGAAAGTATTCCCGGTGTTTCGTGTTTTCGGGCAGAGGAGCCGGAGGGGGAAAGTTGCAGGTTCGATAGGTTAGGGGTGTGTGGCGGACGAACGGGCTGCGTAACCGGATTCGTCACGTCGTTCTGAGCAACTTTCGTGTTGAAAATATTTTAATCCGAGTTACGGATTAAAAGATATGATTTTCTAAAGATTTTATGAATTTTCTGGAATTTAATTAATTAATTAATTAATTCGGAAAACAGATTAATGACATCGGCATGATGTCATGCTGACATCAGCAGTCAACAGAGTTGACTTGGTCAACCTGACATGTGGGTCCAGTGGGACCCACCTGTCATTCTCTGTTTAGTTTAATTACAGATTAGTTAATTTAATTAGTGATTAGGTTAATCTAATCAGGATTAATTAACTTAATTAATTACTTAATCAATTAATTAATTAATAACTAAATCATTTTTAATTTTTTTAATTATATTTATTGTTTTTATTTATTTTATTATTAATTTATTATTATTTTTTAATCCCCTTTTTTTAACGTTCTGGGGCGGGGCCCCCTAGTCAGTGGCCCGGGGGCCTTAGCGGGCACAGGGCGGTGCGGGTGCGGGTGCGGGTGCGGGCGTGAGCCCGACTGGGCACTGGGCACCCGTGCCCGAGGCCACTGCAGCGAGGGCGCGAGGCCCAGCTGCGTCGGCGGCCTCGCTCGACAGCGGCAGGGGGCGGGGAGCAGGGGAGGCCCCGGACGGCGACGGCCCTGGCGGGCGCGGCCAGGAGCCGCGGGAAGGAGGCGGTGGTGGCCGGGCGGGCATCAGCCGTAGGTGGCACGAGCGGCGATGGGAGCGACGGAGCGCGCGGATAACGCGCGGGTGCGCGCGTGCTCACCGCGAGCACGA
>NC_041390.1:70832646-70839989 GCF_002162155.2 Triticum dicoccoides | reverse complement strand
GGGTGGGCTAGTAGGTGAGGTGGGGTGGGGTGGGCCGGTCCGGCTGGGCCGGCCAGGGTAGGCCAGATGGGTTGAGGCCTAAGGGGGGCGCGGTGGTCAGCTGGGCCAGTCGGCCCAGGTGAGGGGGGGGGGGTTCTTCCTTTTTTTTTCTGTTTTGCATTTTCTTTTATTATTTCTCTTCTCTGTTTTAATTCATTTTAAAATATTCAGACACTTTCTAAAAATATGTTTTCTTTAATATAATTACCCTTGTAATATTCGGCACCCACCGAACAATTTTGTTTCAACTTTTGAAAACGTTTGTTGTTTGACATATTTAGAATTTAAATTTCAAAACAGTTTTGAATCATTAAGAGGTTAGCAACGGTAACCGAGGTGACGTGGCATGATTAGCGTGGGGTTACTGTAGAATGATTATCCGGGCGTCACAATTCTCCTCCACTACAAGAAATCTCGTCCCGAGATTTAAGAGGGGTGTAAGGGGGGAAGTTTGGTAACGAATCTAGCGGGTCTTCTCATCCTGGCTTGCTCTTCTCGAAGAGGCCGGTCCAATACATTGATGTCTTCATTTCGCTGCTTTAGGTCATCAAGATGAAGTCGGCGTCCTTTCTTCCGGAACTCCATCGTACTTACGAAGGAATAAAGGGTGGGCATACAGGGAGAACGAACCTCTGCAAGGTTAACTATCTGGTCGATAAGATCGGGGAAGGTGGCGGAAAGTAACTCTCGAATTGAAACTTAACGAATTATCGAGAGCAAAGTAAGTAAGTACCACGAGAAGTTCCAAGCGGGTAGGCAATCGTTCGATGCCTGTTACAAGGCGTGAAAGGGGTTCAGAGCAACGGGAATAAGCATTGCGTCTGATACCAGAATAGATCACTAGGAAGGTGGCTCGTGATCTTTCATACGAAGCCAAGCGTGAGGATTAGCTTTAGTAACAGGGGTGCAGGAGAGTCAGGTTTCGATCCTGTGGAACTGTGGGTTATGGGCCCACCATGTGGTTGAAAGTAGGAAGGGGGCCGACATTTTGCACGGTCATTATAGTAAGGTGTGTCAAAGGGTAGCCTGTCAGATATGTCGGCAACAACATCGATACCAAGGGCGAGGGACGAAGAGAACCATTTTCCTGCTCGTTGAACGAGGCGGGCCAATAGGCAAAGTTCTCGTCCATCGGTGGTTACCGGAATGTTTTCAACAATAGTAACAGGGTCTTGCTGACATAGTTGTACATCGAGGTGTTTACATAAGCAGGAGAACATTACTGCTTAGATCATATAGATCACAAGAAAGGTTAAAAAAAACAATGGAAAGGAAAAGGTGATCATCAGATCAAATAGAACAATGGAATGGAAAATATGTTTATACACCTATTTCAGGGGTATATCCTTCCCAAGGACAAGCAGAACATGATAACCATGACATGATATTAAGTAGAAAAGCCTCTAGGTGAGGGGAGAGAAATTTTCATGACATTATCCATACAGCGGTGTTTGGATAATTGAGCAAGAAACGTTTAGCATTGGGCTTCAAATGTTCTTGTTGAAACATCGGAGTACCATAGACATGCTTCGAGATAGAATTGACATGGTCTTCAGGTGAAGATCAAACTTTGGAAACACGAAGGATCCATCAGGAATAACTTGTAGAATAAGTCTTACAATTTCCCCATGGATGAACGGATAACCTTGCTGAAAAGGAATCTATAGTGATAGGTCCTCCAGCCGAGGGGGGGGTGCTAGGCATGACATCATGTTACCGGGTCATCAAAGGATCAACATCATAACTCTTGGAAAATGTCCCAACCATCATATCTGACCGAGATTCAGATCCGATTGGTGTCAGGATACCTCAGACTCAGGATGTCCGAGAAGAAAAGCTGCGGCACATATCGACGAAATGACATTGTAAGATTCTTGGGAAATGAACTATGGGAGCGGGTTCCTGAAACAATAGTTCATCATTAAACCAAGGAGAGGACAAGGAGGTGTCTGGTGAACTCAACGGCAATTCACCGATATTCCCAAAAGATGGATTTCCACCATTAGGTGAACAAGGAGATAACATTTGTCAGATCAAATGATATAAGGAAGTATGCTCGAGGAAAACATACACAATTAAACATTGGTTGAAAGGTGCGCCCGAAATGTGGATTGGGTTGCATGACCAATGTCAGAATGGTGATTCAATTAGCGAAGGACTTAGAATGAACTATCGATCATTAACTTCAAAGCAATAGGGTTGCTAGAAGTGCATAATCCAAACAACACCGTTCACTTGTGGGTACCCCGGTTGGAATCAACACGAGGACCAAGAAAGAATGGTGATGGTGAGAAGTATCATTATAGCAAGAATTCTTAAGAGGTGGAGCAAATCTCAGAACATTCTTGACATAAAGGATGGTAATACTCCAAGGTAAAGAAGAACAATTGCTGGATAGCAAGGAACTCAAGGTATAACACCAAACATGAACAAGCTTGTGTTGGTGGGAGGGCAATAAAGTGGTCGACGATAATACAATTTATCGAGGGCAAGGATGGTATTTCTCATCATTAATTCACTTGATATCCTGGAAGAGCATCAGAATGTAGATGGTGATCATGACACATTTGTCGAGAGATTCCACGAAGATGTAATCGATCCGCGATCACATCAAGTCAAAAGAATGATGAAGCAAGAGGTTATTGGAACCATAGGTACGACACAAACCTGAAATCAAGATTGTTGTTCAAGGCGAACTGATATGACGAGGAAGATCGATGTAAGCTTAGCTCATTGTCAAAAGTTGTGCTCCGGGATTAAGGACCAGGTAGCACAGTTAAAATTTAGCATGGTAATGATATAACCGATCAGGCTAGGAATGACATGATCGGGTACAAACTCATAAGTAAAGAATATTAGTAAGAGTTGTTGAACCGTAATGCGGACTCGGTTCAGTTATCGGTGTCTTTGAGTGTTTAATAACTCAGAGCCCATGAAAAATTGTAATCAGTGAGTATGTAGTACTTGATGAAGAACTCATAGGAAGTTATGCAGTACCATGATAATCTCGAGATACCAGGGGGGTAATACTCAACACAAGATCAAAGTAAAGGTTGGACTGGTGTATTGATCCATAGAAGACAATTGTTTTAACTTGTCCGAGAAATGGAATCAAAGAAGAACAATCATGGTCGGAACCACGGTTGCAAGGGATCAATTCACAGATACCATATGTTAGTTATCAAGGAAATAGTTATTATTACAAGAAGCTTCCATGATAGGATATACATCGCGTCCATGGGCATGAACACAAGGTTCGAGGTCGACTCCCACTTCTCCAAAGCATAACCTTACATTCACTTCTCGTTTCGATAATGGCATTAGTGTTGAAAGTTATACCTGGTGAAATACCAGATGAGTATGACCCGTGAAAACTTCCGAGTTCACACATAGTAAGGAAGGCATAGGTTCAACCCATCAGGGCGTCTTACGAACATATACCACAAACTTCGGGGTAAATAATACAAGCTCGAAAGTAGAGCATTGTTCAAAAGCAGATGATACAATTTACCAAGGCATTATATACCCATGGAAAGGCTCTCACGGTTATTCAATATGAAGGACACTGTCGGATAAAATCCAACAAAGGAACCGATGGTCCACAAGGGATCTGAGGTGAGCACCGGTACTCAACCAGAGGAAGAAGAATGCACGGGCATCATATTATAGAACATCGGAATGATTCGATGCTTAGATAATAAAGGAATTTCGATTTCCAAAACAAAGGATCGGAAGCAGTCGCTCTGATCAAGGATGGATAAGTTGGATATACCAGAGGCACAATTGACGACAAATAGTTTGGTCGAGAACCAGCTCATGTTCAAAAATGATGTCTGAGCCGGAAGGATAATTTAGAAGGGTTGATAGATGATTGTGTGCATTCGCACACATGCTGAATCAATAGGATCAAAATGACGATGCCTAAGGATACTAACGAATATTGCCAGACATATGGAAAGCATCCATAATGCAAGCAGACAAGTATTGCAGAGCAATAAGCTATTAAGGATTTTTGGAGGATCAAATAGTATTTCGAAGACCATTGTGAAACACATGAACAACTGGGGGATGAGCGGATACTCGATAAGTGCGAGAATTATCCATAGGGGTATTCAGGTGACAAGGAACAGCAAGGCGATAAGCTCAAAGGATTATCGAGACAACGACGAGTGTTTCGAGGTATCTGGTAATAACAAGACCAACTGGGGATGAATGTAAGAATAACAACTGCAAGTAGTTATCCATAAGGGTTTACGGTGGAAGGGGAATTGCAAATGCGATGAACATAAGTTCTCGGGTTAACAACGGAGAGTATCTTCAGGGTCTTCACGTGCCGCAGACGATCATCATTAATAAGGGGCTCTCCGGGTGAAAGTGATAACGAGATCCTAATGTTAGATTTAGCAAAATCATTTAACCCGAATAGAAGAGAAATAAGAGTCCCAGAGTATAGGTCGAGGAATAAAAGATCCTAATACCACCCGATGGCGACGTGGGCCCGTAAGGCACACAGCCAAGTTAGTAAAAGTTTTGCAATGTCTAGACTCGACTTCGGCCAAGGAGTCTGGAAGGGGGATTCCTACAGGCAGTCGGCTCTAATACCAACTTGTGACGCCCCCGATTCAATCGTACACTAATCATGCACGCAAATGTGTACGATCAAGATCAGGGACTCACGAGAAGATATCACAACACAACTCTACAAATAAAATAAGTCATACAAGCATCATAATACAAGCCAGGGGCCTCGAGGGCTTGAATACAAGTGCTCGATCATAGACGAGTCAGCGGAAGCAACAATATCTGAGTACAGACATAAGTTAAACAAGTTGCCATAAGATGGCTAGCACAAACTGGGATACAGATCGAAAGAGGCGCAGGCCTCCTGCCTGGGATCCTCCTAACTACTCCTGGTCGTCGTCGTCAGCCTGCACGTAGTAGTAGGCACCTCCAATGTAGTAGTCGTCGTCGACGCTGGCTCCTGGCTCCTGGACTCCAGCATCTGGTTGCGACAACCAGAAAGAAAGGAAAGGGGAAAAAGGAGGGAGAAAGCAACCGTGAGTACTCATCCAAAGTACTCGCAAGCAAGGAACTACACTACATATGCATGGGTATATGTGTAAGGAGGCCATATCAGTGGACTGAACTGCAGAATGCCAGAATAAGAGGGGGATAGCTAATCCTGTCGAAGACTACGCTTCTGGCAGCCTCCGTCTTGCAGCATGTAGAAGAGAGTAGATTGAAGTCCTCCAAGTAGCATCTCCAAGTAGCATATCCAGGTAGCATCTCCAAGCGCATCTCCAGTCGCATCGTATAGCATAATCCTACCCGGCGATCCTCTCCTTGTCGCCCTGTAGAAAAGTGATCACCGGGTTGTCTGTGGAACTTGGAAGGGTGTGTTTTATTAAGTATTCGGTTCTAGTTGTCATAAGGTCAAGGTACAACTCCAAGTCGTCCTGTTACCGAAGATCACGACTATTCGAATAGATTAACTTCCCTGCAGGGGTGCACCACATAGCCCAACACGCTCGATCCCATTTGGCCGGACACACTTTCCTGGGTCATGCCCGGCCTCGGAAGATCAACACGTCGCAGCCCCACCTAGGCAAAACAGAGAGGCCAGCACGCCGGTATAAACCTAAGCGCACAGGGGTCTGGGCCCATCGCCCATAGCACACCTGCACGTTGCGAGGGCGGCCGGAAGCAGAACTAGCCCCCTTAATACAAGAGCAGGCTTACGTTCCAATCCGGCGCGCGCCGCTCCGTCGCTGACGTCTGAAGTGCTTCGGCTGATACCACGACGCCGGGATACCCATAACTACTCCCGCGTAGATGGTTAGTGCGTATAGGCCAGTAGCCAGACTCAGATCAAATACCAAGATCTCGTTAAGCGTGTTAAGTATCCGCGAATGCCGAACAAGGCCAGGCCCACCTGTCTCCTAGGTGGTCTCAACCTGCCCTGTCGCCCCGCCACAAAGTAACAGTCGGGGGCCGTCGGGAACTCAGGCCCACCACTACCTGGATGGAGCCACCTGCCCCTTCAGCCCCCATCTCCAAACAGTATCACCAGTAATGTAACAGTGTAAAGTATATAGTATATGCCCGTGATCACCTCCCGAAGTGATCACAGCCCAGTAGTATAGCATGGCAGACGGACAAGAGTGTAGGGTCACTGATGGAACACTAGCATCCTATACTAAGCATTTAGGATTGCGGGTAAGGTATCAATGACTATAGCAGCAATGACAGGCTATGCATCAGAATAGGATTAACGGAAAGCAGTAACATGCTACACTACTCTAATGCAAGCAGTATAGAGAAGAGTAGGCGATATCTGGTGATCAAAGGGGGGGGGCTTGCCTGGTTGCTCTGGCAAGAGAGAGGGGTCGTCAACTCGGTAGTCGAACTGGTCAGCAGCAGCGTCGGTCTCGTAGTCTACCGGAGAGAAGAGGGGGAAGAAATAATGAATACAGAGCAAACAAAGCACCACAAAATATAACAAGGCAATACGCGGTGTTCGGTGTGCCCTAACGCGGTAGTAGGTGATACCGGTGAAGGGGGAAAAACCCCCGGGAAAGTATTCCCGGTGTTTCGTGTTTTCGGGCAGAGGAGCCGGAGGGGGAAAGTTGCGGGTTCGATAGGTTAGGGGTGTGTGGCGGACGAACGGGCTGCGTAACCGGATTCGTCACGTCGTTCTGAGCAACTTTCATGTTGAAAATATTTTAATCCGAGTTACGGATTAAAAGATATGATTTTTTAAAGATTTTATGAATTTTCTGGAATTTATTTAATTATTTAATTAATTCGGAAAACAGATTAATGACATCGGCATGATGTCATGCTGACATCAGCAGTCAACAGAGTTGACTTGGTCAACCTGACATGTGGGTCCAGTGGGACCCACCTGTCATTTTCTGTTTAGTTTAATTACAGATTAGTTAATTTAATTAGTGATTAGGTTAATCTAATCAGGATTAATTAACTTAATTAATTAATTAATAATTAATTTTATTAAATCATTTTTTAATTTTTTTAATTATATTTATTGTTTTTATTTATTTTATTATTTATTTATTATTATTTTTTAATCCCCTTTTTTTTAACGTTCTGGGGCGGGGCCCCCTAGTCAGTGGCCCGGGGGCCTTAGCGGGCACAGGGCGGTGCGGGTGCGGGTGCGGGTGCGGGCGTGAGCCCGACTGGGCACTAGGCACCCGTGCCCGAGGCCACTGCAGCGAGGGCGCGAGGCCCAGTTGCGTCGGCGGCCTCGCTCGACAGCGGCAGGGGGCGGGGAGCAGGGGAGGCCC
>NC_041390.1:70829549-70831807 GCF_002162155.2 Triticum dicoccoides | reverse complement strand
GGGGGGGGGGTTCTTCCTTTTTTTTTCTGTTTTGCATTTTCTTTTATTATTTCTCTTCTCTGTTTTAATTCATTTTAAAATATTCAGACACTTTCTAAAAATATGTTTTCTTTAATATAATTACCCTTGTAATATTCGGCACCCACCGAACAATTTTGTTTCAACTTTTGAAAACGTTTGTTGTTTGACATATTTAGAATTTAAATTTCAAAACGGTTTTGAATCATTAAGAGGTTAGCAACGGTAACCGAGGTGACGTGGCATGATTAGCGTGGGGTTACTGTAGAATGATTATCCGGGCGTCACAGGGGGGTTCTGAGCTTGTTCCATGGATAATGGCAGGCGCAACCACCAGAGGGATGCCACACCGGCGCGGTGAATCTCACGGCCGCAGTGGGACTGGAAGATCGCTGAAGGAGAGAACCGGATCAGCGAGGGGCGTGGTTAGCTCGGCAATGGAGCTGTGGCGGCCTCGCGGAGGCAGTCAAGATGGGGGTGAGAGTCAGGTGGGACGGTGGATGTGGGATTAATTTCGGGATTTATGGGGGGACCCGGGGAGAAATCAGGCTCATTTGTAAACCGAATGATGGATTTTGGAAGCAAATCAGCCGTGACATTAAAAGCTGATTGAAGTCCCTCAATTAGTCTGCCGAATCATCTGCTGGAGTACGGTCAGTCTACGTGAACTGCTAGGCGCACACCAGATCTTTAATAAATTAATGATGGTTGTTAGATTGGGTCACGTGGGCTTCATCATGTGGTGGTGATGTGCCCGTGGACGTTTCGCGGGGTGCACGCAAGAAAGTTTTTGTTTGATTGTTTAATAGTAGTGGAGATCATCTGGTGGAGTACGGTCAGTCTATGTGAACTGCTAGGCGCACACCAGATCTCTAATAAATTAATGATAGTTGTTAGATTGGGTCACGTGGGCTTCATCGTGTGGTGGTGATGTGTCTGTGGACGTTTCGCGGGATGCACGTAAGAAAGTTTTTGTTTGATTGTTTAATAGTAGTGGAGATTACCTTGTGATCATTTTTTGTATAAAGAATTGACAGAAATCAAAGAATTAAGATCGCCCTAATCTAGACTAAATCGATCCTGCGCAGGGGGGGGGGGGGGTCGCCCCCTTGACTTTAACATAGTCATTCTCTTCAATTCTCGATCAAAACCACGGGGCCTTGCTATCTGAAATATAGTAGTGCATGCACCAGGTATAGGCCGTCCCATCGTCATCACATGGTTTTCTTTGGAGTCGTCGTGTACGTTTCAATGCTGGATACAAAGCAACCGGGGAATGGTGGCCGGGGACACCATGTCTTATCAATATCAAATGATAAGACAACATATACGATGTAAACATTTTTGAAGCCTGGAATCGTAGAATAATTGTTTTACGGTAATTTTCATTAAATGTATAAGTAGTAGTATGTTACAGAGAGACGTGGAAAAATAATAAATTGGAAAATCTATCTAAAAGACAAAAGAGAGATCAGTTATCCAATTCCCGCTCTTGGAATCATTCTGCCCGGATCAGAGATTTGCAGCTATCCAATTCTCAAGACAGGGAAGGGAACATGACTGTCTTTAATCTTTTTTTTTTTTGAGGGGGAACTGTCTTTAATCCTGTGTCCTAGCAAATGATGGTCTTCCTTAAGTCTGGTTCTCCAAGACCCAATAGATTGGTTGATGCCTTTTAAATATTTTGTTATTTCTTTGCATTGAAAGGTGCCAACATCCAAGAATGAGGATCTCTAGATTGTGCTCTCTAGATTGAACTCTTTAGGCAAAGTACCAGACAAAATTGTTAGACCCTTTTTTTTTGGAGGCAAGACACAATTATTAGACGCTTACAGTGTTTGCTGGACTATTCGGCGCGCAAGGCGGTGAACTGAATTCTTAACGGGCCGTATTCATTCGGCCCATCTGAGCAGGTAAAAGGCTCAGTAGTCAGTACGTACACTAAAAAAAAGATACACTACGCCGCTGGCCGTTGCGGCCGTCCAAAACATTTGGATTTGGGGAAGAAAAATCTCTCGGCGATTCTCCGGCCACCGTCCTCTCCCCGGCGGCGTCTCACCCGATGGCGTCCGGCTTCCATTTCCCGTTACTGCCGCCGGCGAAGATCGCGGAGCAGCTGGTCGAGTTCGATGTCGCCCCCTTCGCCAACCTCCGCGCCGAGCACATCGCCAGCCCGCAGCCCGACCTGCTCCCGGGCGTCCTCGGCCGCTTCTTCGACTACTTCGTCGACGCCCCCGGGT
>NC_041390.1:70819355-70829259 GCF_002162155.2 Triticum dicoccoides | reverse complement strand
CCAGGCCGGATTTTCGCAGGGACGGCGAGGGCGGGCAGCTAGGGTTCAGCGAGCTGGAGGTGCTGGACAACCCGGAGCACCACGAGGAGGCCATCCGGCTGCTGCGCCTCTACAGCAAGTCGCAGGCCTTCCTCGAGTCCATCCACTACAGGGACCTGACGCTCGCCGACTTCACCCACCCGACGCCGCGCCGCGTCGTCGAGGTCCTCAGCGCCCTCATCAACTTCCTCCTCTACAGGCACGACAAGACGGAGCTCCTGCAGCCCATCGTCAGCGAGTCCTCCGACTACCACGAGCGCGACCTGGAGCTCAAGGCCAGGATCGCCCAGGTCTTCCCTGTTCGCAGTCTATGCAGCTCTCCTGTTCGTGGAAATGCCCACAGGGCGACTAGCGAGTCTTATAGTTGTGTTCTCGTTTCTCTCGTGCAGGTTCAGAAGGAGATCGCGGATCATGAGCTCGCGGAGCAGATGGAGGAGCCCATGGCCCAGCAGCTGGAAGTGGACGTCAATGCTCTGCAGCAGAAAGTTCAGGTTTACAACAAGCAGCAACTGGCCCTGCGAGCAAAAGCCGCAGCCATCAGTGACAAGAAAGAGGAGATCGACATGAAGGTGTGCTGATTCCTGCCCTGTGTTAGCATGATTTCTTCTATTTCTTCCGTGAGTCCAAAACTCTATTTTAATACTATGGTTAGGTTCAATGTGGTTGAAAACACGTCACGACATGTGATTAGCAGTTTTTGTTTTGTATGTGACATTTCATTCGTCATATAGGTCTACTTGAACCTCCACTTCAGCTCTGAACTGTCTTATAATGATTTTACAGCGTTGTAAAGCCATTCAGTACATTGTAAATTTCTCAAAGCTATATATACAAGTAAGTTAATTAGAATGATGTCTTCCTGTAGTATCATTCTCCATCCAAAAAGCTAATTATTTTCTGTGGATTTCTGGCATCATGAGTTACAAAGAAAGTATAATCCATACAGAGAGCCAAGCATGCTACATGGTCTATGAGTTTCTGATTAAAATGCCTCACACATTACCATATTAGGTCAAATATAAACAGCTTTGTGTAGTTGTGGTGCAATCTATTGAGCCTTGTGCCTTTGGCGTGTCTTCGATTCTGGTATTCTAGATGAAAGCTAGAGCTACTTGGTCAAAAACCTTGCCTCCAAGTATCTTCCTAGATGAATCTTGAGCTGGTTTTGATGCAATAAACCCAGAGCTCTCCTAGCATCCTTTTTGAAACCTGAAACAGGAGACCTGCTCATCTGCCGAATCAAACTAAATTGGAGCTCAAACTAGCTTGAAAAAGTATGAGCCCTAATCAGAACAAGGTGCATTAACTGTGATTGGTTATAACTTGCAACATTAAGCACTATATTTATCTATAGGGCCACAGATTTCACTAAACCAGGAGCTATTGGCCCTACCTAACACATCTCCTGTTCCATCTTAACTTTGAGAAGCCATAAGCTCCATTCACCCTTCGTAGGGTAGAAGTGCTCCAGCCCACATAGGACCAGGGTATCTACAATTTACCATCTGAAAAGTGAACTCTGTGCACAATCTGTTTAAATTACTTTTATATTCACCATTTACTCTGAGTCTTGACATCTGCTTGTGAGGATATTGAACATCTGATATATTGCTGCCAATTTAAGCTGATTGTTTGATATTCTGCGGAAAAACAACAGCTCACTGCATAATGTATATTTGTTGCATCTATGTTTCATGTTGCAGATAACCCAGGCTGATTTTGAGTTGACTAAACATGCCCAAGAAAACTCCAAATTGAGGTCCAAGTTAGTAAAGTCCCCAGAGAAGGTTCAGGTGAGACCTTTTTCATTTTTTATTTATTTGTAGTAGCAGGTAAGGTTCGGAAGTTTGGTATATGATGTTTGTCCAGTGACCTGATGTTGTGACTATACGATAAATTATCTATACCTGGTCTTTTAATCTGCCTAGTACTAGGTGACTGCATATCTGCATAAACGGCCTGGTTGACCTGCTACTTTAATTTTTCCATGCATATCTGCATAACCTGCCTAGTACTAGGTAACTGCATATCTGCATAAACGTCCTGGTTGACCGGAAATTGCTATGTTAATTTTTCCATGCAATTTGGGTTGTGGAGGGGCTGGACTCCTATTATTTGACTTGCTACCTGTGATTTACTGAATTTAATCATCATAAGGGATCTGTGTAAGCTTGCATACCTGATTGTGGATTTTATTTCGTATTAAAGAGGGCCTTGGAAGAGAAGAAATCAGCCCGTGCTAAGTTGAAGGAGTCTGAGAAAATAGCAACACAAAATGCTCAAGAGAAAACTGGCACTTTGGAGATACGCAATAAGGTATTCCAGTTCCACTTTTCATCAGAATATGCCAATTCCAGAAGTTGTTTTACTTCAAACATTGGCCGTGACAATTGATTTCAGACTTCCATGAAATTTGATTAAGAAAAACATCAGCTACATATGTATCTCCCAGGACAATTTAGTTTCCTTGTATGATAATCTGCGATATTTTGGATTCCGTCTGTTACAGCTGGTGGTGGTGCTAGCTTGTATCGGAATGGCACTTGTTCCTACTTATGCTTCACCAGTTGATACCCTGTGATTGCATCTTAAAGTATCTCCATATCGCAGGCTCATGAAAAACTGGTGAAGCAACACTCTAAAATCCAGGATGTACATGAACAGGTAAGAATAGCTGCAAAGCATGGTTGATTTCTGTAGCTGAATTGATTGAATGATGAGACCGGGCTAACTCTTCTACTTTCTGTTGCTGCTAGCTTGCTGCTGCTAAAACAGTTGAAAAGGAAGTCAAAACTCGTAAGGCTAAGCTTAATGATGAAAGTGTCTCAGTTATGTCCTTTGAAGCACAGATTGTTGAGTGGAAAGGAAAAGGTTATATTTCTAGTTTGTAAAATATATTTTATATGTTCCTCCCTTTCTAAGAGTTACTGTTTCCCTCACATTGTTCCATGAATCCCTTCCAACCAGTACATGAAATGGAGGAGCGTCTCAAGGCAAAAGTGAAAGAAAGGAATCAAATAATAGCAGATGAAAATCAGAAGCTGGGCGCTTTGAGCTCCGAGACTGAGGTTAAATTGCAGTGCCTTGAACCTAGAGAAAAGAAAGTAGAGGCAATGATCGCGAAGGTGATGTTCTTTATTCTGCAGTTATGGCTTGTTTGAACTTTAATATCCTTTTAAAATGGGAAAAGGTCGTTAATTTTGGTGTTTGCATGTACCACGTCCTATGGTGATTCTTTTGAGGCCTTATTAGTATCTATTGCCACTGTTCGTACAGAAACACGATACTAGCTCTCAATCTCTTTGACTGTTAAAGCCTGCAGATTTAGTTGCTTTTTTTGTTAATTGTATCTTTTTTTCCGTCCATAAATAGCTGACATATTGCATTTCGTTATGTCACCACGTAGGCTTCGAAGCTATGTTCTGAAACTGCTTCTGCAAGGACCAGTGCCACAGCACAACAGCAGAAAATTCACGCAAAATTCAACAACATTGTGAAGGCGGTATGTCTGAGTAACTGAGTTAGAAGACTGCTTCGTAAAACCATCAATAAAGCATGCTTCATTTCAAATGTATCTATAACCGCTAACATATTGGTTCTTTCTGCAGTTTAACACCTACATGGATAGTGTCGACCCTTTCTTAGAGCGGGTTGAGGAGGTCGGCAGGTTAGACCACCGGCCGAGCTTTCGAGGCCATCTAAACATTTTTCCTGCATTGAATGAAAGCACCTGACCTGTGACCAGAAGCCGAACTGAATATCGGCCAAGCCGATATCTACCTGTTTGATAATGCAGACTAGCAGCCGAGAATTTCTGATCAGATGATTTGTTTCATTGTTTCCAAATGTGCAGGCAACTGGCAGGCGAATGCGCCTCTGCTCCCGATCCGTCTGCCGCTGTTGCAACAAAAGCCACGCCCAGATCCAGTACAACGAGCAAGAAGTCAAGGGCTAGGAGAAGGACTTGATGAGCTGCTGTTCCTTTTATTCCAGTGCCTATAACTGAATTATGCGCTGGTGTGTTGCAGGCTTAGGCATTGATTAGGATAACCAAAAACTACGTGCTGATGTTATGTAAATATAGGGGCTGGCTAGGTGTCAGGTGAGTGAAAAACAAATTTGGGTCAGTCGATCGTTATGAGCCATTGCATGTAAGATGATGGCCATATCAGCTTCTTCAACCTCTGAAATGGTTTCACTGTTCATCTTCTACCTCAAACTGTTGATCTACCACCGGCCTAACTGCGTGCCACCGCCTGCGGCTAGTGGCGCTCCCGCACCTACCTCGCCGCCCCGCCCTTCCCCCAATCGCCGCCCTTGGCCATACCTCTAACCCCAGCAGCCCAGCTATGACTATTTTTTTTCCAGAGGGCATCTTCGGCGAGCCGGCATTAGCTTCTTCCTTCTCTCCAGCGGCTCCTTTCGATTGACCCAAAAACTATTTCCAGACGACTTACAAGTAGCTAAACTGGTAAATATATGGTGCATTTGTTTTTTTGTTCGGTTGTGACTTGTCGTCTGATACAATTGCTTTCTTCTCATATTGATACAATTGAAACCTGATATTGATGCTTGTCATTGCCATGGCAAAAGTGAAACCCTTTCGGTGCGGCGTCGCAGACTAAAACCAACGCCAACCCCCATTTCTATCATCGTCATCGTGTCACCACTCCATATAGTCGACGAGAGACGACCACTGCACCATCATCAACAGCTCGCTCTTCTCGAAGCTTGGAGTAATGCCACGGCAAGAAGGGCAATACCGTCGCCTTGGGACCAACACCACATTCTGTTTTGTAGATCTTTATATTTCTTCTACATGTTTTGCAGTCCTTGATATTTTCTTCTATATATTTGATTAATTTAATATAATTAACTTTTTTTAACTTGTTTATATGCCACCTATCTGGGAATTAAGGGAAATAGGGAATAGGTGGGAACCAACCCCACACTCCGTTGGTCCAAGCAAGATCGAAAACTATTTTTGAATGTTCTTTCCAGCATATGCAGTTTAAACAATTGTGCGTATGCACGCACAATCCCGTGTTCGTAGGTGGATGTCAATGCTGATAATGAAATCCAACAGAGGCGCCAAAAAGATGACACAATCGAAAAACTCATACAAAAAGTTGGGACTTCTCGCTTTCCAATTCTTGCTGAAACATTTTTTTTTGCGGAGATGCTGAAACATTTTTAAGAACTGCTTATTGCATCATGAGTGTGTATTGGACACGTGTACGCGTGATTTTACATGGGCAACAAAGCAAACAAATCATGAACCAGAAAGAAAAAGAAGGAAGAAAAGAAAGAATCTCTGAGTGTCCCGTCTAATATCAAGTGAGACAAGTGAGTCAATGTTCTCATGCTTCAAGACAGGAAACATGTTGACAGTAATAACTCCCAAAGCGTGCGGCTAAATTTTAGTCAACTAAGATTTAATCAAGTCTCATTCAAATGACACAAAAAAAACTGTTTGCACAGATCTTCACATAAGATCTCACGAATATAGCATGGACTGAGACAAGTCTCAATCAACTGAGATTTAGCAATCCAGATTCTCAAAAATGGTGCTAGTAGCTTTCAGCTTCAGTGTGCCTTGCTCTTCTTCGCCAGGTGAGGAAACGCGCCGAGGATGTTGTGCGCCCGCAGATCCTGCCTCGTCAAGATCCCCACAAGCGGAGATATCTGCACGCCAAAATCAATCCACCATCAAATTCAAATGTGCAAGAACAAGGTGTCGATGCTTGGAAAGCCATTGGAGCCGACTGGACTCACCTCGGGGCCCTGGTACTTGGGCATGATGAGCATGTGCCGGAGCGCGACGGAGCGGAAGAGCACCACGGCCTTGGCCACCGACATGGTCTCCACCACGGTGTAGGGCGTCGTGTTGGTGAACGGGTGGAGGTCGATGTACATCTCCAGCTCCTCCGGCGTCAGCTCCAGGTCGTCCATCTTGCAGTTCTTGTCGGCGAGCTCCACCGACGAGAACCGCTCCCTGGCCTCCCACTCCTCCGTCCTCCTCTTCTCCAAAAGGAACCACCGCTTCCTCAGCACGGCCACGAGGTGCGCCCGGAGGACCAGCCCGTGCAGCTCCGACAGCCCGGGCCGCGGCCGGTCCACCACCGGGAACCCGTTGTGGCCGGTGTTCCGCAGCACCTCCAGGACGGTCGACACCTTCTCGACCACCTGGAGGCTGATGGTGCGCGGCTTGGCGGCGGCGAGCTCGCCCACGGTGAGGTCCTTCATCCATGGCTCTGGCTTGGGTTCTAGGAAGGGAAGGCCCTTGAGGTCCAGGATGATCTCGTAGATGCTGGGGTTGAAGGCGTCGCCGACGGTCTTGGCGATGAGCAGCACGAACATGGTCATGGGCAGCAGGGTGAGGTTGTTGGTGAGCTCCAGGAAGATGACGCAGAGCGAGACGGTCATCCTCATGGAGCCCGACATGAGCGCCGCGGCGCCGAGCACGGCGTAGAGCCCGTGGTCGATGCTCGCCGCCACCGCGCTCTGGAGCACGAGCGCCACGATGCGGCCGTAGGCGGCGCCCATGAGGATGATGGGGAGGAAGAGCCCCGACGGCACGGCGATGCCGAAGGTGAAGAGCCCCAGCACGCAGTAGATGGCGAAGAAGATGAGCAGGGAGTCCAGCCGGAACTCGCCGGGGGTGCCCGTGGAGAAGATGTTGCGGGTGGCGTCCACGTTGGTGGCGTGCAGGAGGGTGGCCAGGTCGTTGTACTGCCCGGCGGGGCAGTTGAACTGCTTGAAGTTGCCGCTCCTCCCGGTGGCCGGGCACGCGGCGCCGAACGCCGGGTCGCACGGCGTGCACGGCACGGCGAAGGGGAGCACGTACAGCCCCACCGACGTGAACGCGCACACGGCCAGCGCCAGCGCCTGCTTCGCCGTCCGGCCCTTGTCGTTGATGAGGTTGTAGAGGCGGAGCACCATGTGGAGGACGTGGTTGTAGAGCGCGCCGAGGACGCCGCCCATGACGCCGACGAGCGTGACGAGGAGGAGGTCGCCCAGGCGGTAGCGGACGGTGACGTCGCCGACGTCGAAGATGATGAGCCCGCCCGCGCCGAAGAGGCCGCACCGCCCGCCGCGGCACACCTCGATGAAGCCCCGCAGCACCACCACCACGGTGGCCGTGCTGAAGAAGGTGCGCCACAGCAGCGCGCTCCGCCACCAGGTGGCCACCTCCTCGAGCGCGAACAGCACGCCGCCCACGGGCGACCGGAACGCCGCGCACACGCCGGACGACGCACCGCAGGTGATGAGGTCGCGCCGGTCGCGGTCGTTGTTGAAGAAGCGCAGCCACTTCCAGCGGAGGCGGAACCGGCCGGAGCCGCCCTGGCTGAGCAGGTTGGCGAGGCACGCGCCGATGTGCACCAGCGGGCCTTCCTTGCCGAGGTCCAGCCCCGACGCCACCGCGCAGATGCTGCCTATGATCTGGCCAGCGTATGACAGAATCCATCATCCATCCATCACGTCACGTCACGCATTTCGTTCAGATTCAGGCGGAAGAAGAAAGAAATAAAAAGCTACCTTGACAATGAGCTGCGGCGCGCCGAACATGTTGGGCGTGTCGACGCCGTTGAGGTAGGCCTTGATCTCGGGGATGCCGGGGCCGGCGGCGGTGGGGGCGAAGACGACGCAGAGCACGGCGGCGACGAACGTGAGCGCCAGGTTGAAGCCGGAGAAGTAGAAGAAGCCGGCCCAGTACCTCTTGTCCCGGACGAGCCGGACCATGTGGAGCATCTTGACGCCGGAGATGTTCTCGATGGCGAGGTTGATGAGCGACGCGATGACGCCGGTGAGGAGCCCCACCAGGAACGCCAGCGCCCACTTGAGGAACACGTACTGCAGCACCTCCACGGTGGACCGGCTCCTCCAGTCGTGCTTGAAGAGGTCGTTCTCGATGATCCTGCAGGCCACGCCATGCTCAGTTCACGAAACTGGCATCCGAGGATCGGGCGTTTGACGGACGGAGTACTCACTCGTAGTCGAGGCTCTCGATGTGCGAGACCTTGGCGCCGACCATGGCGAGGTGGTTGGCCGTCAGGGTGTTGCTTTTCTTCAGCAGGGGCTGCTCCAGCGAGCTGATGCCATTGCCGGCGCTCCCTGGATCCTCCGAGTCGACGCCGTCATCGTGTTTCCGTCCGGCCGTGGTAGCCGTCTCTTCCTCCATGCCTGTCCCTGCAACAAGAGAGTTTGGTGGCTCTGCTTCTTCAACTGAAGGATGGGAGAGGTGATGTATTTTGGCTTCAGTTCGCTCTCATCTGGCTTGCAAATGCGCTCTTATATAATGGGAGAAATCTCTCGTTCGAGTTATCGTTTTACCGGGCGATATATTTGGACCTTATCAATTTATAAACCGGTTCTTATATGATTGTGGTGCCGACCTCTTATATTTGGACCTTATCAATGTACACTACTGGTTCTCATATGATTATTATGTGGCTTCATTTTGCATGAAAATTTCTCAGTGCTTTGTCAATGAAAACTGGATCAAATAATTTACTGTATTTTTGTATTTTCTACATAATTGACATTTATATACGGGTACTTTTCATTCTGTATGTACGGCCGACCAATCACACTGATCTGAAGAACTTTCCCATGAAAAGAGAAACAATACTAATCTGAAGAACTATTCCATGGAAAGTGAAACAATACTAATCTGAAGAACCGATCCCTGCCCTCGAGAGGCCATGCCTTTTGGGGAGCGAGCAAGGCCCTTCCATTACCTTTTCAGAAGAGTGCAATGCACACAGCTCATTCGGCGTCCACTTGTAAACAATTTTATTGTCATGGACGAATAGGATGGCGTGGAACAATTTTATTGTCATGGACGAATAGGATGGCGTGGAGTGGATGTATGGAACCATCTCATGGCCTCATGGGCGCCAACAAAAGGCATAGGCTCTTTGTCTGCATCTGTGTCGATATTGTCTGCGACAGGTTCAGAGGACAGAGGGGCCTCTCGCTCTCAGACGGGCGCATTTGGTTAATTATTACTAGATGGTCCATGCCATCAGCAATTGAGCTAGTGGCTGGCTGTCTATTCTCTGCCTCTCAGTGCCGGACAAATTCTCACTAGCTGCTCGTGTGTCAAATTACGTAAATCGCCTAGTAGATTCCAAGGAATTCAGCTGGCTACTGTCCGTTGGATTCCACGGACAAAACCCTTCCAATGCCCAAGAGGTGTGCTTGTCTAATCACTTGTGCACTGGGAGAGGCCAAGCATCACTGTTGAACGATTAAAATGGGCAGTTCTCATTGTTTGGTTCAAGGATCATGTTCTCCACATATGAATAGGCATCACTGTTGAACAATTAAAATGGGTATGTCATATTGTTTGGTTCAAGGACGATGTTCTCTCCCTATAAATAAGCATAATTATTGAACAATTAGAATGGGTAAGTCCTTATAAGTAAGTATAATTATCGAACAATTAAAATGGGCAAGTCCCATTGTTTGGTTCAAGGATGATGTGCTCTCCCTATAAATAAGCACATTATTGAACAATTAGAATGGGTAAATCCCATCGTCTAGTTCAAGGATGATTTTCCGTGCCTATATATAGGCGTCACTATTGAACAATTAAAATGGGTAAATCCTGCTCAAGGATTATGTTCTCGTTAGGCCAACTCCAACGCATGACCCCAAATGGTTCGGCCGCGTCCGTTTGGGGTTAATCGAAGAGAAATCGCGACCCAACACGTGGGAGCAAACGGACAAACGTCCTTTTTTTTTGTCCGCTTTCGCCCCATTCCTTGTCCAAATTTGGACCGCGTTTGCGTCAAAATGGATAGCGTGCAGACAGACGAAACACGCGCCCTTCTCCTTATCTGGTCGTCCGTCGGGGACA
>NC_041390.1:70813714-70819144 GCF_002162155.2 Triticum dicoccoides | reverse complement strand
CCGCTTCCTCGCTTTGCAGCCCGGCTGCCCAAACCACGACCACCCCTAGTCATAGCCAACCCTTACCCACGTTTCAAAGGAGTTTTTGCCGACATTTGTGGCTATTTGTCGCCGCATCCGGTAGCAGGGAAGCTACGACCGCCGGCAACGTCCATCGACCCGAACACCTTTCGGCAGACATTGCATAGCCGCCGGCCGCCAACGCCAACCTTGCCTGCTGCCTGTGAGGGGAGCCTGAGGTGCTCTTCCCGAGCGCGTCTCCACCACAACCGCAAGGTGTTCGACACTTTGCTCACAAGGTACCATGGATAGTGGGGACGAGTATTTTTTTTTCACAACTTCATTTGTTCATCGGATGATTCATCCTCGGATGACAAATAGCTTGTGGTGGCTGCATCGGTCGTCAATGACCACATTTCTAGGCAGCGGCCTCGATTCAGGGATCAATCCCGGGTCATGCTTCGGCCTTGAACCGCAATAGGGAGAGCGGCCACGCCCTGCACTATGCCCATTACTTTGAGAATACCGCGCTCCACCACAACAGTTCCACTGCCGCTTCCGTATGAGGAGACATGTGTTCAATCATATTCGGGAGGGAGTGGTAGGATATGACCCATACTTTGAGTGCAAAGAGGATGCCCTTGGCAAGCTTGACTTCTCCTATTACTAGAAATGCACTGCGGCTATTCACATGCTTGTATATGGAATTGCAGGCTACCTTGTGGATGAGTACGTGTGTATGAGTGAGTCCATGTGTCCCCTATCAATGTACAATTTCTGCAAAGCCGTGGTGGCAGTGTTTGGCCCTGAGTACCTGGGAGAGCCAACTACACGAATACAAAAAGGTTGTTGGCGATCAATGCCGATAGGGACTTTCCAGGCATGCTTGACAACATAGATTGTATGTACTAGAAGTGAAAAAAATTGTCTATTTGCTTGGCAGGGGCAGTACAAGGGGCATGTCAAACGTGCCACTGTCATACTAGAAGCGGTGGCTTCGCAAGATCTTCGAATATGACATTCTTTCTTCGGCATGGTTGGTGCTCACAATGATATCAACGTGCTTCAGCGTTCTTTAGTGTTCACAAGGCTTGCAGACCGCCACTCCCTAGAGGTCAACTTTGAGATCAATAGCCATAATTACAACAAGGGATACTGCCTAGATGATGGTATCTATTCTCAATGGTCAACTATGTGAATACAATAGCCAATCCGCAAGGAGAGAAGAGATAGAAATTTGCCCAAATACAAGAGAGTGCTAGGAAGGATGTGAAGCGTGCTTTTGTTGTGCTTCAGTCTCAATGTGGTATAGTTCGAAACCCTGCACTAACATGGAGCACCTAGAAGCTTTGGGAGGTCATGACTGCTTGTGTGATCATGCATGATATGATCGTGGAGGATGAGCGTGACGACGACATCTATGACCAAAGGTTTGATTTTGAGGGTGAAATTGTTGAGCCTCAGCACCAAGAACCAACAACGTTTGAACAGTTTGCCCAATTCCATTGTGAAATGTGTGATTGACATACTCACATGCAGCTCCAAGATGACTTGGTTGAGCATATGTGGAATCATATTGGCAACCAGTAGATGCATCGGTTCATTTTCTTTCCATCTATTGAAGACAATTTCGATTGGGTAGTAAAATTATTTGATCTAAGTGATAAGTGCCACCCGTGTGGCACAAAGTAACACTGCCCTGACATTTTTACAACTAAGAGCATCTTTGGCAGACCCCGTAAAACCAGTTAAACCCTTATAATTTTCAGATTTTGAGAGGTTGATCGAAAAAAGTGTGCAGAACAAAAACCGTAAAAGTGGTCCGACCCTTAAATATTTTAAGGGGCATCATAAACCCACACCCGAAACCCATATATTTGAAGGTTCGAAGGCCAAACTGAGGGCGACCCTTATACTGGTCAAACCTCGTCGGGAAGGACGCGCCGCCGCAACTCCATCGCATAGCTCACTGGAATCATCTGCTGCCCATCGAAATCGGCCGCCGCCCGCCAGAATCAGCCGTCGGTTGTTCAAATTGGGGCCGGAGAATGGCGGGGCGAGGTGGCCGGGATGAGCGCCACCTCGCGGATGTGATCGGCCGCCGCCCGGGGCGTTCGGGGGACGGCGGGGAACAAGGAGGGGAGGCGGAGGAGGACGGCTGGAGCATCTCTGAGAGGAATATTCGTTTTTACAGTGCCGTTTACAGGGTCTGTTCCGCGGGAGGTAAAGTCGACCCTTAAAACACGTTTTTTGAGACCCTTATTACGGTTTTAAGGGTCCGCGTCTGGTTGAGAAAGGAATTGTTTGCGATTGGACTCCAGATATCTATTCCACTGCAATGCTCAGAAGCTTTGTGATAATCGCATCTTCTGATGTGGGGACGTGCAGTAGGAACGAATCTCCAAAAGGTTGTTGGTTTGCGTGCGCACAAATCACCGTATTACACACAATTCTGATGGTTTTGGTTGAGAAGCTCTAAACTTGCCATCCGAAAAAAAGACGAATTAAAAAAAACTGAAACTTACCATCCAAACAGAAAGTTGTTATGCTTCACAACTAAAGTTGCCATCCCTGAATAACTAAAATTGCCATAAAAACGTCAGGGTGAAACCTTTTCGTGCCAATTTCGCAATGTCTGTTTGTAAGATTACTTGCAATGTTTGATTTATCTGGTTGTGACTATTTTTACAATATGCATAGTTAAAATGTGCACATAGGGGCTTTAGCCAGCCATGTGGGATGAGATATGGCCGCGTGTTGGACATACGGCCGGACGTCGTCACATTGTTCTATCCAAACAGACAAAATCTAGACAGAATGGACGTCTGTTTGGGTTTGACGGTTGGAGTTGGCTTTAGCTCAACTCTCGCAACAATTTGACGCAAGCAGATCATCTTACGTTCTTTAAAAGCTCGTTAGAGTCCTGGATCACTTTGCATTCTTGGAAGTTCGGCAAAGGACGTCGCCGATCGCCGGTCGCTGCTGGGCCGGACGATCGGGGGATGAGGAGATGATATCGTGGACTTGCTGAGCCAATAATACTGCACGCGGCGCACGCGACGAAGCCAGAGGATCCTGGAAGAACGTCGCCATCGGGAGCCGGGGGTGGCGTGGAAAACGAGCCGAGGGAGGCCGCCACGACAGTAGCGGGCAAGCGCAGGACGTGCGATGCAGTACGCGTGTGGTGTGTACATGTTTCTACATGCTGTGGCCGGTGTTTAAAAAATGTTTTGTTTGACGAGAACATGGCTTATCATTCTTTTGTTTTGTTTTGCGGGGAACATGGCTTATCCTTGATCCTATACCTAACGGCGTCTTCAAAGCGGACCCTTAAACCGCCCATGTTCATTTAGACCGTGGACCACGCTATCCGGATCGAAAAAATCATCCAACGCTGGTCTGTATCGATCTGCGCTGCGATCAGGACGTGTTTTCTCCCGTAAATTAAAAACAAAGTGGAGAGGTTTGCAGGAGTCCGGACACCCGAAACATAGGACTCCGACACCCCGGCCCACCCAATCCCCCTTTCCGCTCCCATTTCCTTCCACTCGGTCCCTTCTTCTCCTTATTTTGCATCCGCACCCTCCACCTCTGCCGCCGCCGTTGTACGTCTCCGGCCGCCATAGAGACATTGCCGGACGTCCACAACCAGCACCAACGCGCCTGCTTGCCGTTACGACAGAGCTTTCCACCCTGGAGCCGTTTGTACCCAGATACACTCCATCCCCTGTCGATGACCTCCATAGCGGACACCACGCCCAGCAGGTGTTCGGTCAAATGCCATTGAGCTTATTTTCAAATCCTATGTTGTCTTTTAGAGTACAAAGGATGATCAGCTACTCGATCATGGAGGATGAGTTATTGTGCAATGTGTGGCTGGCCATATCCGCGGATTTCGTAGGCAGGAGCAGAGGGGAGCCCTTTTGGGAGCAAGTGCATGAAAAATTCCACGCACGAAAGTATATTGTGCCCTACGACATGTACAACAATCAACCACGCAACGTGAGGTCGTTGTCGTATCACTAGCACGCTATCCAGATCAGCGTCACCAAGTTTTGCAACATGGTTCGTCAGCTCGAGGCATGGTGGCCATTGCACGCTGCAAAGGACCATATCGTAAGTTTTTCTTTCTCTTGCACAACTTGTTGTGATTTATTCACTCAATGTTGGTCTAATGTTATATGTAGCCCACACGTGCTACTGTGGTGTACCACATGATAGAGAGATGATCATTTACGTGCACACACTCTGGGATAAAACTAAAGGGGAAGTATGTATGGGAAGACATGATCCGTTCATGAAAAACTTGTTGGACATCCAGAATCTAGTCGAATTTAAGACCTTGTTGTACTAGACTTAATTTGCATGGTATGTATGGATAATTTGTGTTATGTTCTATCTAAATTTTGATGAATATCGACCGCTTTGCATGAATTCTGTCGGATTTATTAAAATGCGCCTTGAAATATATGGGGCTAACAATGGATGACCGACTCCCACGTCAATTTCCACATATTGGTCTTTGTTAGAATAAATCCGAGGTACGCGGTCGATTCACCAAGGAACAAGCAATCACAGACAATGATGACACCGAGATTTGTTAACGAGGTTCGGCGAACTCGCCTACTCCCCGGGGCAATGACTTGTTGGGGAACGTAGCAGAAATTTAAAATTTTCCTACGTGTCACCAAGATCTATTTATGGAGAAACCAGCAACGAGGGGAAGGAGAGTGCATCTACACACCCTTATAGATCGCTTAGCGGAAGCGTTCAAGAGAACGGGGTTGAAGGAGTCGTACTCGTCGTGATCCAAATCACCGGAGATCCTAGTGCCGAACGGACGGCACCTCCGCGTTCAACACACGTACAACCCGATGACGTCTCCCATGCCTTGATCCAGCAAGGAGAGAGGGAGAGGTTGAGAAAGACTCCATCCAGCAGCAGCACAACGGCGTGGTGGTGGTGGAGGAGCTGTTGGGGAACGTTGCAGAAAACAAAAATTTTCCTACTCGTTTCACCAAGATCATCTAGGAGTTCATCTAGCAATGAGTGATTAGATGCATCTACATACCTTTGTAGATCGCGCACGGAAGCGTTCAAAAGAACGGTGATGATGTAGTCGTACTCGACGTGATCCAAATCACCGATGACCAGCGCCGAACGGACGGCACCTCCGCGTTCAACACACGTACGGGACGGGAGACGTCTCCTCCTTCTTGATCCAGCAAGGGGGAAGGAGAGGTTGATGAAGATCCAGCAGCACGACGGCGTGGTGGTGGATGCAGGGCGTCACAGCAGCAGGGCTTCGCCGAGACTACGAGGGAGAGACGTAACGGGGGGAGATGGAGGCGCCAGGGGCTGGTGTGAAATCCCTCCTCCCCCCCCACTATATATAGGGGTGCCAGGGGGGGGGCGCCGGCCCTAGTAGAT
>NC_041390.1:70805131-70813597 GCF_002162155.2 Triticum dicoccoides | reverse complement strand
CCCCCCAAGGCACCTAGGGGTGCCTTCCACCACATGGACTCTTCCATGGTGGAAACCCTAGGCGCATGGGCCTATAGGGGCTGGTGCCCTTGGCCCATCTAGGCCAAGGCGCACCCCCTACAGCCCATGTGGCCCCCTGGGACAGGTGGCCCCACCCGGTGGACCCCCGGGACCCTTCCGGTGGTCCCGGTACAATACCGATAACCCCGAAACTTGTCCCGATGCCCGAAATAGCACTTCCTATATATAATTCTTTACTTCCGGACCATTCCGGAACTCCTCGTGACGTCCGGGATCTCATCCGGGACTCCGAACAACATTCGGGTTTCTGCATATACATATCTTCATAACCCTAGCGTCACCGAACCTTAAGTGTGTAGACCCTACGGGTTCGGGAGACAAGCAAACATGACCGAGATGACTCTCCGGTCAATAACCAACAGCGGGATCTGGATACCCATGTTGGCTCCCACATGCTCCACGATGATCTCATCGGATGAACCACGATGTCGAGGATTCAATCAATCCCGTACGCTATTCCCTTTGTCTATCGATATGTTACTTGCCCGAGATTCGATCGTCGGTATCCCAATACCCCGTTCAATCTCGTTACCGGCAAGTCACTTTACTCGTACCATAATGCATGATCCCGTGACCAGACACTTGGTCACTCTGAGCTCATTATGATGATGCATTACCGAGTGGGCCCAGTGATACCTCTCCGTCATACGGAGTGACAAATCCCAGTCTTGATCCATGTCACCCAACAGACACTTTCGGAGATACCCGTAGTCTACCTTTATAGTCACCCAGTTACGTTGTGACATTTGGCATACCCAAAGCACTCCTACGGTATCCGGGAGTTACACGATCTCATGGTCTAAGGAAAATATACTTTGACATTGGAAAACTCTAGCAAACGAACTATACGATCTTGTGCTATGTTTAGGATTGGGTCTTGTCCATCACATCATTCTTCCAATGATGTGATCTCGTTATCAATGACATCCAGTGTCCATAGTCAGGAAACCATGACTATCTGTTGATCAACGAGCTAGTCAACTAGAGGCTCACTAGGGACATGTTGGTGTCTGTTATTCACACATGTATTACGATTTCCGGATAACACAATTATAGCATGAATAAAGACAATTATCATGAACAAGGAAATATAATAATAATGCTTTTATTATTGCCTCTAGGGCATATTTCCAACAGTCTCCCACTTGCACTAGAGTCAATAATCTAGTTACATTGTGATGAATCGAACACCCATGGAATTCTGGTGTTGATCATGTTTTGCTCTAGGGAGAGGTTTAGTCAACGGATCTGCTATATTCAGGTCCGTATGTACTTTACAAATCTCTATGTCTCCATCTTGAACATTTTCACGAATGGAGTTGAAGCGACGCTTGATGTGCCTTGTCTTCTTGTGAAACCTGGGCTCCTTGCAAGTGCAATAGCTCCAGTGTTGTCACAGAAGAGCTTGATCGGCCCCGACGCATTGGGTATGACTCCTAGGTCGGTGATGAACTCCTTCACCCATATTGCTTCATGCGCTGCCTCCGAGGCTGCCATGTACTCCGCTTCACATGTAGATCCCGCCACGACGCTTTGCTTGCAACTGCACCAGCTTACTGCCCCACCATTCAAAATATACACGTATTCGGTTTGTGACTTGGAGTCATCCAGATCTGTGTCGAAGCTAGCGTCGACGTAACCCTTTACGACGAGCTCTTCGTCACCTCCATAAACGAGAAACATTTCCTTAGTCCTTTTCAGGTACTTCAGGATATTCTTGACCGCTGTCCAGTGTTCCTTGCCGGGATTACTTTGGTACTTTCCTACCAAACTGACGGCAAGGTTAACATCAGGTCTGGTACACAACATGGCATACATAATAGAACCTATGGCTGAGGCATAGGGGATGACGCTCATCTCTTCTATATCTTCTGCCGTGGTCGGACATTGAGCTGAGCTCAATTTCATACCTTGTAACACAGGCAAGAACCCCTTCTTGGATTGATCCATATTGAACTTCTTCAATATCTTATCAAGGTATGTGCTTTGTGAAAGACCTATGAGGCGTCTCGATCTATCTCTATAGATTTTGATGCCTAATATATAAGCAGCTTCTCCAAGGTCCTTCATTGAAAAACTTTTATTCAAGTAGGCCTTGATGCTGTCCAAGAGTTCTATATCATTTCCCATCAAAAGTATGTCATCTACATATAATATGAGAAATGCTACAGAGCTCCCACTCACTTTCTTGTAAACACAGGCTTCTCCATAAGTCTGTGTAAACCCAAACGCTTTGATCATCTCATCAAAGCGAATGTTCCAACTCCGAGATGCTTGCACCAGCCCATAAATCGAGCGTTGGAGCTTGCACACTTTGTCAGCATTCTCAGGATCGACAAAACCTTCCGGCTGCATCATATACAATTCTTCCTTAAGGAAACCATTAAGGAATGCCGTTTTGACGTCCATTTGCCATATTTCGTAATCATAGAATGCGGCAATTGCTAACATGATTCGGACGGACTTCAGCTTCGCTACCGGTGAGAAAGTCTCATCGTAGTCAACCCCTTGAACTTGTCGATAACCCTTAGCGACAAGCCGAGCTTTATAGATGGTCACATTACCATCCGCGTCTGTCTTCCTCTTAAAGATCCATTTATTTTCTATGGCTCGCCGCTCAATGGGCAAGTCAGTCAAAGTCCATACTTTGTTTTCATACATGGATCCTATCTCGGATTTCATGGCTTCTAGCCATTTGTCGGAATCCGGGCCCGCCATCGCTTCTTCATAGTTCGAAGGTTCACCGTTGTCTAACAGCATGATTTCCAAGACAGGGTTGCCGTACCACTCTGGTGCGGAACGTGTCCTTGTGGACCTTCGAATTTCAGTAGGGGCTTGATCAGAAGTATCTTGATCATTGTCATTAACTTCCTTTCTAGTCGGTGCAGGCACCTCAGGAAAATTTTCTTGAGTTGCGCCATTTTCTGGTTCAAGAGGTAATACTTCATCAAGCTCTACTTTCCTCCCACTTACTTCTTTCGAGAGAAACTCTTTCTCCAGAAAGGACCCATTCTTGGCAACAAAGATCTTGCCTTCGGATCTGAGGTAGAAGGTGTACCCAGTAGTTTCTTTTGGGTATCCTATGAAGACGCATTTTTCCGACTTGGGTTCGAGCTTTTCAGGTTGAAGTTTCTTGACATAAGCATCGCATCCCCGAACTTTTAGAAACGACAGCTTAGGTTTCTTCCCAAACCATAATTCATACGGTGTCGTCTCAACGGATTTCGACGGAGCCCTATTTAAAGTGAATGCGGCAGTCTCTAAAGCATAGCCCCAAAAGGATAGCGGTAAATCGGTAAGAGACATCATAGATCGCACCATATCTAATAGAGTGCGATTACGACGTTCGGACACACCATTACGCTGAGGTGTTCCAGGCGGCGTGAGTTGTGAAACTATTCCACATTTTCTTAAGTGTGTGCCAAACTCGTGACTCAAGTATTCTCCTCCACGATCTGATCGTAGAAACTTGATTTTCCTGTCACGTTGATTTTCAACCTCACTCTGAAATTCCTTGAACTTTTCAAAGGTTTCAGACTTGTGTTTCATTAAGTTGATATACCCATACCTACTTAAATCATCAGCGAGGGTGAGAACATAACGATAGCCACCGCGAGCCTCAACACTCATTGGACCGCACACATCAGTATGTATGATTTCCAATAAGTCGGTTGCTCGCTCCATTGTTCCTGAGAATGGAGTCTTGGTCATTTTACCCATAAGGCATGGTTCGCATGTGTCAAATGATTCATAATCAAGAGACTCTAAAAGTCCATCAGCATGGAGCTTCTTCATGCGTTTGACACCTATGTGACCAAGGCGGCAGTGCCACAGGTATGTGGGACTATCATTATCAACCTTACTTCTTTTGGTACTCACATTATGAACATGTGTAGCATCACGTTCGAGATTCATAAAGAATAAACCGTTCACCATAGGAGCATGACCATAAAACATATCACTCATAAAAATGGAACAACCATTATTCTCAGATTTAAAAGAGTAGCCATCTCGAATTAAACGAGATCCCGATACAATGTTCATGCTCAAAGCTGGCACTAAATAACAATTATTAAGGTTTAAAACTAATCCCGAAGGGAGATGCAGAGGTAGCGTGCCGACGGCGACCACATTGACCTTGGAACCATTCCCGACGCGCATCGTCACCTCGTCCTTTGCCGGTTTCCGCTTATTCCGCAGCCCCTGCTTTGAGTTACAAATGTGAGCAACTGCACCGGTATCAAATACCCAGGAGCTACTACGGGCACTAGTAAGGTACACATCAATTACATGTATATCACATATACCTTTTGTTTTGCCGGCCTTCTTATCCGCTAAGTACTTAGGGCAGTTCCGCTTCCAGTGACCGCTTCCCTTGCAATAAAAGCACTCAGTCTCGGGCTTGGGTCCATTCTTTGGCTTCTTCTCGGCAGCTTGCTTGCCGGGCGCGGCAACCTCCTTGCCGTCCTTCTTGAAGTTCTTTTTACCCTTGCCTTTCTTGAACTTAGTGGTTTTATTGACCATCAACACTTGATGTTCCTTCCTGACTTCTACCTCTGCTGATTTCAGCATAGCAAATACTTCAGGAATGGTCTTTTCCATCCCCTGCATATTGAAGTTCATCACAAAGCTCTTGTAGCTTGGTGGAAGCGACTGGAGGATTCTGTCAATGACCGCATCATCCGGGAGATTAACTCCCAGCTGAGTCAAGTGGTTATGCAACCCAGACATAGTGAGTATGTGCTCACTGACAGAACTGTTTTCCTCCATCTTACAACTGAAGAATTTGTCGGAGACTTCATATCTCTCGACCCGGGCATGAGCTTGGAAAACCATTTTCAGCTCTTCGAACATCTCATATGCTCCATGTCTCTCAAAACGCTTTTGGAGCCCCGGCTCTAGGCTGTAAAGCATGCCGCAATGAACGAGGGAGTAGTCATCGGAACGTGCCTGCCAAGCGTTCATAACATCTTGTTCTGCAGGGAGAACGGGTGCGTCACCAAGCGGTGCTTGTAGGACATAATCTTTCTTGGCAGCTATGAGGATGATCCTCAGGTTCCGGACCCAGTCCGTATAGTTGCTGCCATCGTCTTTCAGCTTGGTTTTCTCTAGGAACGCGTTGAAGTTGAGGACTACGTTGGCCATTTAATCTACAAGACATATTGTAAAATATTTAGACTAAGTTCATGATAATTAAGTTCAACTAATCAAATTATTAATGAACTCCCACTTAGATTAGACATCCCTCCAGTCATCTAAGTATTACATGATCCGAGTTTAACTAGACCGTGTCCGATCATCACGTGAGACGGACTAGTCAACGTTGGTGAACATCTTCATGTTGATCGTATCTTCTATACGACTCATGCTCGACCTTTCGGTCTTCTGTGTTCCGAGGCCATGTCTGTACATGCTAGGCTCGTCAAGTTAACCTAAGTGTTTGCATGTGTAAATCTGTCTTACACCCGTTGTATGTGAACGTCTGAATAAAACACCCGATCATCACGTGGTGTTTTGAAACAGCGAACTGTCGCAACGGTGCACAGTTAGGGGGAACACTTCTTGAATTTATTGTGAGGGATCATCTTATTTACTACCGTCGTTCTAAGTAAACAAGATGCAAAACATGATAAACATCACATGCAATCAAATAATAAACGTGACATGATATGGCCAATATCACATAGCTCCTTTGATCTCCATCTTGGGGCTCCATGATCATCTTGTCACCGGCTTGACACCATGATCTCCATCATCGTGTCTCCATGAAGTTGCTCGCCAACTATTACTTCTACTACTATGGCTAACGCGTTTAGCAATAAAGTAAAGTAATTTACATGGCGTTTCTCGATGACACGCAGGTCATAAAAAGAATAAAGACAACTCCTATGGCTCCTGCCGGTTGTCATACTCATCGACATGCAAGTCGTGAATCCTATTACAATAGCATGAACATCTCATACATCACATATAGATCATTCATCATTCATCACAACTTTGGCCATATCATATCACAAACCACTTGCTGCAAAAACAAGTTAGACGTCCTCTAATTGTTGTTGCAAGTTTTACGTGGCTGAATTAGGGTTCTAGCAAGAACGTTTTCTTACCTACGTTAAAGCCACAACGTGATTTTTCAACTTCTATTTACCCTTCATAAGGACCCTGTTCATCGATTCCGCTCCAACTAAAGTGAGAGAGACAGACACCCGCCAGCCACCTTATGCAACTAGTGCATGTTAGTCGGTGGAACCGGTCTCACGTAAGCGTACGTGTAAGGTTGGTCCGGGCCGCTTCATCCCACAATACCGCTGAAGCAAGAAAGGACTAGTAACGGCAAGAAAGTTGACAAATCTACGCCCACAACAAATTGTGTTCTACTCGCGCAAGAAAAACTACGCATAGACCTAGCTCATGATGCCACTGTTGGGGAACGTTGCAGAAAACAAAAATTTTCCTACTCGTTTCACCAAGATCATCTAGGAGTTCATCTAGCAACGAGTGATTAGATGCATCTACATACCTTTGTAGATCGCGCACGGAAGCGTTCAAAAGAACAATGATGATGTAGTCGTACTCGACGTGATCCAAATCACCGATGACCAGCGCCGAACGGACGGCACCTCCGCGTTCAACACACGTACGGGACGGGAGACGTCTCCTCCTTCTTGATCCAGCAAGGGGGAAGGAGAGGTTGATGAAGATCCAGCAGCACGACAGCGTGGTGGTGGATGCAGGGCGTCACAGCAGCAGGGCTTCGCCGAGACTACGAGGGAGAGACGTAACAGGGGGAGATGGAGGCGCCAGGGGCTGGTGTGAAACCCCTCCTCTCCCCCCCACTATATATAGGGGTGCCAGGGGGGCGCCGGCCCTAGTAGATGAGATCTACTAGGGGGGGGGGGCGGCCAAGGGGAGGCTTCCCTCCCCCCCAAGGCACCTAGGGGTGCCTTCCACCACATGGACTCTTCCATGGTGGAAACCCTAGGCGCATGGGCCTATAGGGGCTGGTGCCCTTGGCCCATCTAGGCCAAGGCGCACCCCCTACAGCCCATGTGGCCCCCCGGGACAGGTGGCCCCACCCGGTGGACCCCCGGGACCCTTCCGGTGGTCCCGGTACAATACCGATAACCCCGAAACTTGTCCCGATGCCCGAAATAGCACTTCCTATATATAATTCTTTACCTCCGGACCATTCCGGAACTCCTCGTGACGTCCGGGATCTCATCCGGGACTCCGAACAACATTCGGGTTTCTGCATATACATATCTTCATAACCCTAGTGTCACCGAACCTTAAGTGTGTAGACCCTACGGGTTCGGGAGACAAGCAGACATGACCGAGACGACTCTCTGGTCAATAACCAACAGCGGGATCTGGATACCCATGTTGGCTCCCACATGCTCCACGATGATCTCATCGGATGAACCACGATGTCGAGGATTCAATCAATCCCATACGCTATTCCCTTTGTCTATCGATATGTTACTTGCCCGAGATTCGATCGTCGGTATCCCAATACCTTGTTCAATATCGTTACCGGCAAGTCACTTTACTCGTACCGTAATGCATGATCCCGTGACCAGACACTTGGTCACTCTGAGCTCATTATGATGATGCATTACCGAGTGGGCCCAGTGATACCTCTCCGTCATACGGAGTGACAAATCCCAGTCTTGATCCATGTCACCCAACAGACACTTTCGGAGATACCCGTAGTCTACCTTTATAGTCACCCAGTTACGTTGTGACGTTTGGCATACCCAAAGCACTCCTACGGTATCTGGGAGTTACACGATCTCATGGTCTAAGGAAAAGATACTTTGACATTGGAAAACTCTAGCAAACGAACTATACGATCTTGTGCTATGTTTAGGATTGGGTCTTGTCCATCACATCATTCTCCCAATGATGTGATCTCGTTATCAATGACATCCAGTGTCCATAGTCAGGAAACCATGACTATCTGTTGATCAACGAGCTAGTCAACTAGAGGCTCACTAGGAACATGTTGGTGTCTGTTATTCACACATGTATTACGATTTCCGGATAACACAATTATAGCATGAATAAAGACAATTATCATGAACAAGGAAATATAATAATAATGCTTTTATTATTGCCTCTAGGGCATATTTCCAACAGGAGCGTGGTACTCCAGCAGGGCTTCGCCAAGCACCGCAAGAGACGAGGAGGAAAGAGGTAGGGCTGCGCCAGGGAGAGATCAAATCATATATGTTGCAACCCTCATAACCTCAAGTATATATAGGGGAAGGGGAGGGGCTGCGCCCCCACCTAGGGTTCCCTCCCTAGGGGTGGCGGCAGCCCCCAAAAACCCATCTAGGGTGCGGCCAGGTGGAGGGGGAGAGGGAGGCGCACCAGGGTGGG
>NC_041390.1:70766217-70804993 GCF_002162155.2 Triticum dicoccoides | reverse complement strand
GGTCCCCTCCCACACTTGGCTCATGCAGCCCTCCGGGGCTGGTGGCCCCACTTGGTGGACCCCCGGGACCCTCCCGGTGGTCCCAGTACGTTAACGATAAACCCCGAAACTTTTCTGGTGACCAAAACAGGACTTCCCATATATAAATCTTTACGTCCGGACCATTCCAGAACTCCTCGTGACGTTCGGGATCTCATCCGGGACTCTGAACAACATTCGGTAACCACATACAAACTTCCTTTATAACCCTAGCGTCATCGAACCTTAAGTGTGTAGACCCTACGGGTTCGGGAACCATGCAGACATGACCGAGACGTCCTCCGGTCAATAACCAACAGCGGGATCTGGATACCCATGTTGGTTCCCACATGTTCCACGATGATCTCATTGGATGAACCACGATGTCGAGGATTCGATCAATCCCGTATACAATTCCCTTTGTCTAGCGGTATTGTACTTGCCCGAGATTCGATCGTCGGTATCCCGATACCTTGTTCAATCTTGTTACCGGCAAGTCTCTTTACTCGTTCCGTAACACATCATCCTGTGATCAACTCCTTGGTCACATTGTGCACATTATGATGATGTCCTACCGAGTGGGCCCAGAGATACCTCTCCGTTTACACGGAGTGACAAATCCCAGTCTTGATTCGTGCCAACCCAACAGACACTTTCGGAGATACCTGTAGTGTACCTTTATAGCCACCCAGTTACGTTGTGACGTTTGGCACACCCAAAGCACTCCTACGGTATCCGGGAGTTGCACAATCTCATGGTCTAAGGAAATGATACTTGACATTAGAAAAGCTTTAGCATACGAACTACATGATCTTGTGCTAGGCTTAGGATTGGGTCTTGTCCATCACATCATTCTCCTAATGATGTGATCCCGTTATCAACGACATCCAATGTCCATGGTTAGGAAACCATAACCATCTATTGATCAACGAGCTAGTCAACTAGAGGCTTACTAGGGACATGGTGTTTTCTATGTATCCACACATGTATCTGAGTTTCCTATCAATACAATTCTAGCATGGATAATAAACGATTATCATGAACAAGGAAATATAATAATAATAATCAATTTATTATTGCCTCTAGGGCATATTTCCAACAGTCTCCCACTTGCACTAGAGTCAATAATCCAGTTCACATCGATATGTGATTAACACTCAAGGTCACATCCCCATGTGATTAACACTCGATGAGTTCTGGGTTTGATCATGTTATGCTTGTGAGAGATGTTATAGTCAACGGGTCTGAATCTTTCAGATCTGTGTGTGCTTTACAAATCTCTATGTCATCTCCTAGATGCAGCTACCACGTTCTATTTGGAGCTATTCCAAATAACTGTTCTACTATACGAATCCAGTTTACTACTCAGAATAATCTGGATTAGTGTCAAAGTTTGCATCGGCGTAACCCTTTATGACGAACTCTTTTACCACCTCCATAATCGAGAAAATTCCTTAGTCCACTAGTTACTAAGGATAACTTTGACCGCTGTCCTGTGATCCATTCTTGGATCACTCTTGTACCCCTTGACTGACTCATGGCAAGGCACACTTCAGGTGCGGTACACAGCATAGCATACTGTAGAGCCTACGTCTTAAGCATAGGGGACGACCTTCGTCCTTTCTCTCTATTCTGCCGTGGTCGAGCTTTAAGTCTTAACTTCATACCTTACAACTCAGGCAAGAACTCCTTCTTTGACTGATCCATCTTGAACACCTTCAAGATCATGTCAAGGTATGTGCTCATTTGAAAGTACCATTAAGAATTTTGATCTATCCTTATAGATCTTGATGCTCAATGTTCAAGTAGCTTAATCCAGGCTTTCCATTGAAAACACTTTCCAAATAACCCTATATGCTTTCCAGAAATTCTACGTCATTTCTGATCTACAATATGTCAACAACATATATTCATCAGAAATTCTATAGTGCTCCCACTCACTTCTTTGGAAATACAAGTTTCTCATAAACTTTGTATACACCCAAAATCTTTGATCATCTCATCAAAGCATACATTCCAACTCCGAGATGCTTACTCCAGTCCTTAGAAGGATTGCTGGAGCTTTGCATACTTATTAGCATCTTTCAGGATTGACAAAGCCTTCCGGTTGTATTACATACAACCTTTCCTCAAGAAAAATCGTCGAGGAAACAATGTTTTGACATCCTATCTGCAAGATTTCATAAATAATGCAGTAATCGCTAATATAATTCCAACAGACTCTTAGCATCGCTACGAGTGAGAAAGTCTCACCGTAGTCAACTCCTTGAACTTGTCGGGAAACTTCTTAATGACAAGTCGAGCTTTCTTAATGGTGACATTTACCATCATTGTCCGTCTTCCTTTTAAAAATCCATCTGTACTCAACAGCCTTACGACCATCGAGTAGTTCTTCCAAAGTCTACACTTTGTTTTCATATATGGATCCTCTCTCGAATTATATGGCCTCGAGCCATTTTGGAATCCAGGCCCACCATCGCTTCTCCATAGCTCGTAGGTTCATTCTTGTCTAGCAACATGACTTCCAAGATAGGATTACGTACCACTCTGAAGTAGTACGCATCCTTGTCATCCCACGAGGTTTGGTAGTGACTTGATCTGAAGTTTTATGATCACTATCATAAGCTTCCACTTCAATTGGTGTAGGTGCCACAGGAACAACTCCCTGTGCCCTGCCACACACTAGTTGAAGAGATGGTTCAATAACCTCATCAAGTCTCCACCATCCTCCCACTCAATTCTTTCGAGAGAAACTTTCCTCGAGAAAGGACCTGATTCAAGAAACAATCCCTTATTGCTTTCGGATCTGAGACAGGAGGTATACCCAACTATTTTGGGTGTCCTATGAAGATGCATTTATCCGCTTTGGGTTCGAGCTTATCAGCCTGAAACTTTTTCACATAAGCGTCGCAGCCCCAAACTTTTAAGAAATGACAGCTTAGGTTTCTCTAAACCATAGTTCATACGGTGTCATCTCATCGGAATTACGTGGTGCCCTATTTAAAGTGAATGTGGATGTCTCTAATGCCTAACCCATAAACTATCGTGGTAATTTGATAAGAGACATCATGGTATGCATCATATCCAATAGGGTGCAGTTATGATGTTCGGACACACCATCACACTATGGTGTTCCAGGCTGTATCAGTTGTGAAACAATTTCCACAGTGTCTTAATTCTGTGCCAAACTCGTAATTCAGATATTCATCTCTATGATCATATCATAGATATTTTATCCTCTTGTCACGACGATCTTTCAACTTCACCCTGAAATTACTTGAACCTTTCAATAATTCAGACTCGTGATTCATCAAGTAAATGTACTCAACATCTACTCAAATCATCTGTGAAGTAAGAACATAATGATATCCACTACACGCCTCATCACTCATTGGACTGCACACATCAAAATGTATTACTTCCAACAAGTTGCTTTCTAGTTCCATTTTACTAAAACCGAGGCTTCCAGTCATCTTGCCCATGTGGTATGATTTGCATGTCTCAAGTGATTCAAAATCAAGTGAGTCCAAATGGTCCATTTTCATGGAGTTTCTTCATGCATATACACCAATAGACATGGTTCGCATGTCTCAAACTTTTCAAAAACGAGTGAGCCCAAAGATCCATCAACATGGAGCTTCTTCATGCGTTTTATACCGATATGACTTAAGTGGTAGTGCCACAAGTAGGTGGTACTATCATTACTATCTTATATCTTTTCGCATGAACATGTGTATCACTACGATCGAGATTCAATAAACCATTCATTTTAGGTGCAAGACCATTGAAGGTATTATTCAAATAAACAGAGTAACCATTATTCTCCTTAAATGAATAACCGTATCGCGATAGACATAATCCAATCATGTCTATGCTCAATGCAAACACCAAATAACAATTATTTAGGTTTTAATACCAATCTCGATGGTAGAGGGAGCGTACGATATTTGATCAACCTTGGAAATACTTCCAACACATATCGTCATCTCACCTTTTAGCTAGTCTCCGTTTATTCCGTAGCCTTTTGTTTCGAGTTACTAACACTTAGCAACCGAACCGGTATCTAATACCCTGGTGCTACTAGGAGTACTAGTAAAGTACACATTATAATGCATATCCAATATACTTCTGTCGACCTTGCCAGCCTTCTCATCTACCAAGTATCTAGGGTGGTTCTGCTTCAGTGACTGTTCTCCTTATTACAGAAGCACTTAGTCTCGGGTTTGGGTTCAACCTTGGGTTTCTTCACTAGAGCAGCAGCTGATTTGCCGTTTCATGAAGTATCCCTTCTTGCCCTTGCCCTTCTTGAAACTAGTGGTTTCACCAGCCATCAACAATTGATGCTCCTTCTTGATTTCTACTTTTGTGGTGTCAAACATCGCGAATATCTCAAGGATCATCATATATGTCCCCGATATATTATAGTTCATCACGAAGCTCTAGCAGCTTGGTGGTAATGACTTCGGAGAACCATCACTGTCTCATCTGGAAGATCAACTCCCACTCGATTCAAATGATTGTTGTACTCAGACAATCTGAGTACAAGCTCAACAATTGAGCTTTTCTCCCTTAGTTTGCAGGCTAAGAAAATCGTCGGAGGTCTTATACCTCTTGACATGGGCATGAGCCTGAAATCCCAATTTCAGCCCTCGAAACATCTCATATGTTTCGCGACGTTTTAAAACGTCTTTGGTGCCTCAACTCTAAACCGTTTAACTGAACTATCACGTAGTTATCAAAATGTGTATGTCAGATGTTCGCAACATCCACAGATGACTTTCGAGGTTCAGCACACTGAGCGGTGCATTAAGGACATAAGCCTTCTATGAAGCAATGAGGACAATCCTCAGTTTACGGACCTAGTCCGCATAATTGCTACTATCAACTTTCAACTAAATTTACTCTAGGAACATATCTAAACAGTAGAACTGAAGCGCGAGCTACGACATAATTTGCGAAGACCTTTTGACTATGTTCAGGATAATTAAGTTCATCTTATGAACTCCCACTCAGATAGACATCCCTCTAGTCATCTAAGTGATTACATGATCCGAGTCAAATAGGCCGTGTCCGATCATCACGTGAGATGGACTAGTCAACATCGGTGAACATCTTCATGTTGATCATATCTTCTATACGACTCATGCTCGACCTTTCGGTCTCTTGTGTTCCGAGGCCATGTCTGTACATGCTAGGCTCGTCAAGTTAACCTAAGTGTTTCGCATGTGTTCCGAGGCCATGTCTGTACATGCTAGGCTCGTCAACACCCGTTGTATTCGAACGTAAGAATCTATCACACCCGATCATCACGTGGTGCTTCGAAACGACGAACTTTCGCAACGGTGCACAGTTAGGGGGAACACTTTCTTGAAATTTTAATGAGGGATCATCTTATTTACTACCGTCGTTCTAAGCAAATAAGATGTATAAACATGATAAACATCACATGCAATCAAATAGTGACATGATATGGCCATCATCACTTTGCTCCTTTTGATCTCCATCTTTGGGGCTCCATGATCATCATCGTCACCGGCATGACACCATGATCTCCATCATCGTGTCTTCATGAAGTTGTCTCGCCAACTATTACTTCTACTACTACAGCTAACGGTTAGCAATAAAGTAAAGTAATTACATGACATTTATGTTGACACGCAGGTCATAAATAAATTAAGACAACTCCTATGGCTCCTGCCGGTTGTCATACTCATCGACATGCAAGTCGTGATTCCTATTACAAGAACATGATCAATCTCATACATCACATATCATTCATCACATTCTTCTTGGCCATATCACATCACATAGCATTCCCTGCAAAAACAAGTTAGACGTCCTCTAATTGTTGTTTGCATGTTTTACGTGGCTGCTATGGGTTTCTAGCAAGAACGTTTCTTACCTACGCAAAAACCACAACATGATATGCCAATTTGCTATTTACCCTTCATAAGGACCCTTTTCATCGAATCCGATCCGACTAAAGTGGGAGAGACAGACACCCGCCAGCCACCTTATGCAACTAGTGCATGTCAGTCGGTGAAACCGGTCTCACGTAAGTGTACGTGTAAGGTTGGTCCGGGCCGCTTCATCCCACAATGCCGCCGAATCAAGATTGGACTAGTAACGGTAAGCATATTGAACAAAATCAACGCCCACAACTACTTTGTGTTCTACTCGTGCATAGAATCTACGCAATAGACCTAGCTCATGATGCCACTGTTGGGGAACGTAGCAGAAATTCAAAATTTTCCTATGTGTCACCAAGATCTATCTATGGAGAAACCAGCAACGAGGGGAAGGAGAGTGCATCTACATACCCTTATAGATCGCTTAGCGGAAGCGTTCAAGAGAACGGGGTTGAAGGAGTCGTACTCGTTGTGATCCAAATCACCGGAGATCCTAGTGCCGAACGGACGGCACCTCCGCGTTCAACACACGTACAGCCCGATGACGTCTCCCATGCCTTGATCCAGCAAGGAGAGAGGGAGAGGTTGAGGAAGACTCCACCCAGCAGCAGCACAACGGCGTGGTGGTGGTGGAGGAGCGTGGTACTCCAGCAGGGCTTCGCCAAGCACCGCAAGAGACGAGGAGGGAAGAGGTAGGGCTGCGCCAGGGAGAGATCAAATCATATATGTTGCAACCCTCATAACCTCAAGTATATATAGGGGAAGGGGAGGGGCTGCGCCCCCACCTAGGGTTCCCTCCCTAGGGGTGGCGGCAGCCCCCAAAAACCCATCTAGGGTGCGGCCAGGTGGAGGGGGAGAGGGAGGCGCACCAGGGTGGGCCTTAGGGCCCATCTGCCCTAGGGTTTGCCCCCTTCCCCTCTTCCTTGAGCCTTGGGCCTTGGTGGGGGGGGGGCGCACCAGCCCACCTGGGGCTGGTCCCCTCCCACACTTGGCCCATGCAGCCCTCCGGGGCTGGTGGCCCCACTTGGTGGACCCCCGGGACCCTCCCGGTGGTCCCGGTACGTTACCGATAAACCCCGAAACTTTTCTGGTGACCAAAACAGGACTTCCCATATATAAATCTTTACCTCCGGACCATTCCGGAACTCCTCGTGACGTCCGGGATCTCATCCGGGACTCCGAACAACATTCGGTAACCACATACAAACTTCCTTTATAACCCTAGCGTCATCGAACCTTAAGTGTGTAGACCCTACGGGTTCGGGAACCATGCAGACATGACCGAGACGTCCTCCGGTCAATAACCAACAGCGGGATCTGGATACCCATGTTGGTTCCCACATGTTCCACGATGATCTCATCGGATGAACCACGATGTCGAGGATTCGATCAATCCCGTATACAATTCCCTTTGTCTAGCGGTATTGTACTTGCCCGAGATTCGATCGTCGGTATCCCGATACCTTGTTCAATCTTGTTACCGGCAAGTCTCTTTACTCGTTCCGTAACACATCATCCCGTGATCAACTCCTTGGTCACATTGTGCACATTATGATGATGTCCTACCGAGTGGGCCCAGAGATACCTCTCCGTTTACACGGAGTGACAAATCCCAGTCTTGATTCGTGCCAACCCAACAGACACTTTCGGAGATACCTGTAGTGTACCTTTATAGCCACCCAGTTACGTTGTGACGTTTGGCACACCCAAAGCACTCCTACGGTATCCGGGAGTTGCACAATCTCATGGTCTAAGGAAATGATACTTGACATTAGAAAAGCTTTAGCATACGAACTACATGATCTTGTGCTAGGCTTAGGATTGGGTCTTGTCCATCACATCATTCTCCTAATGATGTGATCCCGTTATAAATGACATCCAATGTCCATGGTTAGGAAATCATAATCATCTATTGATCAACAAGCTAGTCAACTAGAGGCTTACTAGGGACATGGTGTTGTCTATGTATCCACACATGTATCTGAGTTTCCTATCAATACAATTCTAGCATGGATAATAAACGATTATCATGAACAAGGAAATATAATAACAATCAATTTATTATTGCCTCTAGGGCATATTTCCAACATGACTATGGGCGCTCCTCCCCGAGATACCGCAACACCGGCCACCCGGGCGCCGGCACAAACCGCCAGCACCCCCGAGCCTGTTGCTATCTCGTCGTCATGGGTTACAACGTGAGGTGCCTCCTCATATATAAGAGGCCAAGGGTACAACGTGTCCGACTACGACACTACAAGTATCCTACCCATACTACAACACCAAGTCCAAACGTAACCCAACTAGTACAAAATAGTCGACACAATCACAACAAACTCCACCTTGGCGAATATTCTCCACCACCTTGAATTTCTCCATGCGTCAAACTTCCATATACTCCGGACTTGTGTTGTCTTCTTCGTAGCTTACCGAGAGCTACTCGACGAGTCTGCCCCAGACCCGCCGCCGTCGTGAGACCCCGCTGCTACTCCCGCAACTCCAGTCTCCGTGACTCCACCTGCAATAGTGCTCCCTTGCAGCTTGTAAAGATGCGAATCCGTCCTCCCTCCAATCATCACGGTCACCTCATCTTCCATGATTCTCATGGTCTTCTTATCCTGATCACAAGGGAATATCATACCACCATCATGAAGAACACCAAGCGAAATTAGATTCCTCCTTAGCCCTGGCACATGCCTGACTCCCCGAAGCATCCGCTCAACTCCGTCAAACATCTTGATTTTGATATCACCTACTCCAGCAACACGATAACCTGTGTCATCGCCCACATAGGCTAAACCAAACTCACCAAACTTGTACGAAGAGAACCACTCCCTGTTGGATGTCGCATGAAAAGAGCAAGCTGAATCCAACATCCACGCTTCACCTTTGGTTGACCGCCTGTCTGATACTACGAGGACATCACTACTGCTGTCTGAGTCATCACCATGATTTGCCACATTAGCACTTGCCCCAACATTGAGTTCTGGACAGTCCTTTCTCATATGTCCCCACTGCTTACACTTGTGACACTGTATATTCTTTTTCTTTTTCTTGTTCTTCCCAGCCTCATATCCCTTCCGCCACTGCTCACCCTTGACTAGCAAACCTTCATTCTTGATGGTCTCCTTGCCGTGCGTCAAAGTAGTGATCAAATGGTCATAGGATGATGGCAACAAACAAAGAAGCAGTATTGCCCTATCCTCGTCGTCAACCGTCGCACCTAAGCGTGCTAGATCCGTCACGACTTGATTAAAGGCGTTCATATACTCCACAAGATCTGACCCCTCCTGCATCCTCATCCCATACAACTTTTGCTTCAGATACACCTTGGTCATCGTAGTCTTGGACATAAACTGACTTTCCAGCTTCTCCCAGATCTTCTTCGGCGAATTCTCATCCATCACATGATAAATAACCTGGTCTAACAGACACAACCGTATAGTCCCGGCTGCTTTCAACTGTAACTCCTCCCAGTCATCCGCCTCCATCTTAGCTGGCTTGGCTTCCTGCAACAACGCCTTCAAGCATCCCTGTTGTGCCAACAAATCTTTCACCCTTGTCTGCCATAACCCAAAGCTTCCAGTTCCGTTGAACTTCTCCACCTCAAACCTGGTACCCGATGGCGCCATGGTTCTTTGTATGGCTGATCCCGCGAAAAATAACTGAGCAGTCTTCCTCTGATCCCCAAGTACACGAACGAAACCTCCGCGTACTACTAGCAATCAACAAGGAAAACGTTTCTTTTAAACCGACTTATTTTGCCGCATCGTAAGCCCCTCCCTTCTGCGCCACGTGTCCCATGGGACCAGCGGATCGCTTCCCCTTTTCTTCCTTATCTTCTCGGCCCAATCGTTCTCGTTGTGTCCTTGCGCTCTGGATCCCCTCCGCTCTCTCTCTACCTAAGTGCCTTCCTCCGATGAGCTAGTGCTCACCAGGCCACCACTCCTTGTTGGCGCTCGATGCTATAGCCTATAGGGACCACGACGGGCTGTTGCAAAAGAGGCCACTGGTGCTTTCGGGGGGACCCGCCGTGATTTTGCCAGTCGTTGATGGTTGTGGAGAGCCGACCGGCGGCTTTTGATGCTGTAAAGGAGTGTGGTGCTTCATGGCGGAGCCTTCATGGTGTCACAGTCACGGAGGACCACGAGCTGCAATGCAGCAGAAAGGCTGCTAAGCCGTGCACCAACATGCATGCAACACGAGACTTTCATCGATCATGCATGCGGTGAGTGCAGACTCAATTGCGGCTAACAACCTCCCTGTGGACTAGCTAAGTAGCTAAAGACTAGAGATATTTGATTAGAGGCTACAATGGCATGCAGAGGTAGTTAGGCTCATTTACAGCTTCAACGACAATGACGTGGTTGATGGCCGCGACAATGCTTCAATGACCGCGGCGACGGGTGTGCTTCAATGACCATGGCAATGCCTCCATGACCATGACGACTTCGACGGACAGGGCGACGAGGTATGCCATGATGGCGTTGGGGACTGCGACCATGCAACAAGGCATGCTTCAACGGTTGTGGCGATGCTTCGGCGACCATGACAAGTGCAGAAATGCCTCGACGACCACGACCAGGGCGCGCTTTCATGGCAATGCTTCCATGACCATGATGACTTCGACGACCACGGCAATGCTTCTACGACTAGGGCGACGAGGTATGGCATGATGGCATCGACCATCGCAACCATGCAACGAGGCATGCTTGAATGGTCGTGATGATGCTTCGACGACCACGACAACTGCGGAAATGCCTCGACGACCACGACTAGGGCACGCTTCAATGGCAATGCTTCCATGACCATGATGACTTCGACAGCCGCGGCAATGCTTCAACGGCAAGGGCGACGAGCCATGCCATGACGGCATTGACCACCATGGCCATGCAACAAGGCATGCTTCAATGGTCGTGGCGATGCTTCGACGACCACAACTATGTCGATGATTGCGCAAATGCTTCGATGACCACAACGACGCAAATTCTTCGACCACCACGACGACGAGGTGTGCCATGATGGCATCGACGCCCACAACCATGCAAAGAGGCATGCTTCAATGAGCTTTGCAAAACATTGCCGGTGTTGTCATGGAGCGTCTTCGGGCCGTTGGAGCATCATCGGTGTTGTAATGAAGCATCGTTGGGGCCGTCGGAGCATCGCCGTTGCTGCAATGGAGCACCGTTGGAGGCTGTCGGAGCATCACCGGTGCTGTAATGAAGCATTGTCGGGGCCGTCGGAGCATCGCTGTTGCCACAATGGAGTATCATTCGGGCCGTCGGAGCATCATCGGTCCTGTAATGAAGCATCATCGGGGCCGTCGGAGCATCGTCGTTGCTGCAATGGAGCATCGTTCGGGCCGTCGGAGCATAACTAGTGTTGTAATAAAGCATCGTCGGGGCGTCGAAGCATCATGTTGTTGCAATGGAGCATGTTCGGGCCATTGGAGCATCACCGGTGTTGCAACGAAGCATCAAGCGGTGTTGTGTTGGAGCATTGTTGGGCCGCCGGAGCATTGCCGGTGTTTAAAGGATGGTCGTAGCAGCGTAATTGTTGCACCCCAGGGCTGCAGCTGTGGCCGTGCATGGCGAGCTCATCACGTTTCCCTATGAGATGACCGGTGATGGGGCTGCCACAACTTGGGAAACGAAGATGCTGTGCATATATCAGCTGGCTGGCTGGTGTCGCTGTTAGATAATAATGAGAATAAACAAGACACGAGAGACATGGATTTTTACGTGGAAACCCTTGCGGGAGAAAACCACGGACGCACGAAGGCGCAATCACTATGAGGAGGAGTATTACAAGCACGAGACGACAGGCCGTCTGAGGTGCGACTACATGGGGTATATAAGAGGGCAATACATGAGAGTCCTTGGAGGACAAGTAAACGAGTTGTACTCGTACGCGTCGACGTCAACGCAAAGGCCCACACCAGTTGTACTACGTCTAGTCCAACACGGTATAATTTCGATCACAATTTAATAATCTCCACCTTGATCCAAATTTCCTCCAGTAGTCGAAGAAAGTGAATAACTCCATCCAAATCAGCATAAACACCTTGTGCGTCAAAGTCCATAGGTATTTCTCACTAGTCCTATGGACTTTGACGCACAAGGTGTTTAGTGATACTCATGATTCTTTGTAAGATATATAGCACTTTGACTGTCACTAAACACGGCAGGGCAAGATGAATCTCCACAAAGCTCAGAATACAAACCTCTCAACCAGATAGCTTCTTTGCATGCCTCAGAAATAGCCATATACTCGGCATCAGTAGTGGAACAAGCCACAATAGACTGCAAAGTTGCTCTCCAACTCACAGCACAACCACCAATGGTAAAAACATAACCTGTGAGTGATCTTCTCTTATCCAAATCACCAGCAAAATCAGATCAACAAAACCAACAAGTCCATCTCCAGTTTTTCCAAACTGTAAATAAGCATTAGAAGTACCACGCAGGTATCTGAAAATCCACTGAACTGCTTTCCAATGCTCTTTTACATGATTAGCCATGTATCTACTGACAACACTCAATGCATATGATAAATCAGGACGAGAACAAACCATGGCATACATAAGTGAACCAACTGCACTCGAATAGGGAACTCTAGACATGTACTCAATATCTGCATCTGACTTAGGACATAAAGCTGATGATAATTTGAAGTGTGCAGCTAATGGAGTACTTACTGGCTTGGCATGATGCATATTAAAACGACGAAGAACTTTATCAATATATTCTCTCTGACTTAGATATACTTTTCCAGACGGTCTATCTCTGGATATTTCCATGCCAAGTATTTTCTTTGCTGCACCCAAATCCTTCATCTCAAATTCATTACTCAATTACTTCTTTAGTTCATTAATCTCTGACATACTCTTTGCAGCAATAAGCATATCATCAACATAAAGGAGCAAATAAATAGTTGAACCTTTGACAATTTTCAAATAAACACAACTATCATAATTAGACCTTTTGAAACCTTGAGAGAGCATAAAGGTGTCAAATCTCTTGTACCACTGTCTAGGGGATTACTTCAATCCATAAAGAGATTTATTTAACTTACAGACAAGCTTTTCTTTTCCAGGAATAACAAAACCTTCAGGTTGTTCCATATAAATATCCTCTTCTAATTCTCCATGTAAGAATGCAGTTTTAACATCCAATTGTTCAAGCTCAAGATCATGCATGGCAACAATACTGAGTAAAGTGCGAATAGAGATATGCTTCACAACAGGAGAAAAGACTTCGTTATAGTCAATACCTGGAATCTGACTATAACCTTTAGCAACTAACCTTGCTTTATATCTTGTCTCATCATTAGGAGAAACACCTTCTTTCCTCTTGAAAACCCACTTGCAACGAATAGGTTTCTTCTCTCTAGGTAATTTTACTAAATCCCAAGTGCCATTCTTTTCAAGTGATTCCATCTCATCATGCATAGCAGTCATCCACTTATTACTATCACCAGAAATAATAGCCTCGGAATATGAAGAAGGCTCAGAATTACCTTCAATTTCTTCTGCAACAGATAAAGCAAAAGAAACAATATTGCACTCTTCAATTAACCTGTCTGGTTTATTAATACCCCGTCTAACTCTGTCACGTGCAAGATTCCAACTGGGTGGAACAGGCTGATTTGGAGTGGGAGTGACATGATCATCATTAACGACGGGTTCATCATGTGCATCAACAATTTCATTACGAGATGTATCACCTAAATCAATAACATGCTCCACCTGAACAGTAGGCTGCTGAATGGGAGGCTGCTGTTCACTCTCAACAGGAACATTAGTAGATGAAACATCATGTAACATAGCAGAATCATTAAAGATAACATTTCTGCTAATAACAACCTTTTGGGTTTCAGGATTCCATAATTTAAAACCTTTAACACCAGACTTATAACCAAGAAAGATGCACTTAACAGCCCTAGGCTCCAATTTTCCATTATCAACATGAGCATAAGCAGTGCAACCAAAAACTCTCAACTGTGAATAATCAGCAGGTGAACCAGACCATACCTCAATTGGAGTTTTCTTATTAAGAGCAATAGATGGTGAACGATTAATGAGATAACAAGCAGTGGAAGCGGCCTCGGCCCAAAAACGCCTATGCAAACCTGCATTGGACAACATGCAACGGGCTCTGGAAATAATGGTCCTGTTCATACGCTCAGCAACACCATTTTGTTGAGGAGTATAAGGAACGGTGTAATGTCTGACAATGCCTACAGACTTGCAATAATTCTTAAATTGCTCAGAACAGAATTCCATACCATTATCAGTGCCAAGTATCTTTACCTTCTTTTCAGTTTGTCTTTCAATCATAATCTTCCACTCCTTAAATGCCGAGAATGCTTCATATTTATGCTTCAAGAAATAAGGCCATACTTTTCTCGAATAATCATCAATAATAGTCAGCATGTAACTAGCACCACCTAGTGACTTCTTGCGAGATGGTCCCCATAAATCAGAATGCACATAATCAAGAATACCTTCGGTTGTATGAGTCGAAGTGTTGAACTTCACCCTCTTGTGCTTGCCGAAGATACAATGCTCACAAAATTTTAATTTACCAGGTTCATATCCATCAAGAAGACCTCTCTTATTTAACTCTGCCAAACCAAGTTCACTCATATGTCCAAGACGCATATGCCAAAGGTTAGCAGCATCACAATCAGAATTCTTTGAAATAACTGGAGTAGCGTTACCTGAAATAGTAGAACCTCGAAGGTAATAAAGACCATTGGTCGAACTCAAATCACCTTTCATCACAATAAGGGAACCTTTGGTGACTTTCAAAACACTATCTCCACCTGAATACTTGTATCCCTTTGCATCAAGGGCACTCATAGAAATAAGATTTCTCTTCATCTTCGGAATATACCGAACATCTGTCAAAGTTCTGATTATGCCATCAAACATCTTGATTCGAATAGAACCTATGCCTTCAATCTTGCATGGTGAATTATCAAAACCCAAAACGGAACCAGCAGAAGTAGTGGAATCAAAAGTATTAAACCAATCTCTATGTGGGCACATATGAAAAGTACATGCAGTATCAAGTACCCACTTATCATTGGTCTCAGCACATCCAGTAATAACGACAAGAGCATCATCGAAACTATCATCACGAGCAACGTTAGCAGAATTTTCACCTTGTTTGTTACCTTTCCTCTTTTCCTTGTTCTGCAACTTGAAACACTCTGAGATGTCATGCCCATCTCTCTTGCAATATCTGCAATATTTCTTGTCTCTGGATTGCGACCGGCCCCTGTAGCCATTTTTACTTTTGCCTCTGTTTCCATTATTGGAGTTCTTCTCCTTTGTCCTGCCACGAACAGATAATCTCTCTGCTTGGGATGAACTTGAACCATCATGAGGCACCATTAGTTTCATCTCCTCCTTAGAGTTCAAAGCTTCATAAACTTCATTAAGTGTGAGAGTATCACGACTGTATAATATGGTGTCTCTAAAATTGGTATAAGAACTTGGCAGTGAACAAAGTAACATTAAAGCAGTATCTTCCTCTTCATACTTAACCTCCATTGCAGCTAGATCGGATATGATCTCCTTAAATTCTGAAATATGATTCAAAACATTACCTCCCTCGGGTAACCTGTGCAGGAATAATTTTTGCTTCAGATGCATCTTGCTGGTGAGGTCTTTAGTCATGCAAATCCCTTCCAGCTTTAACCATAGAGCGGCGGCAGTTTTCTCGCTCAAAACTTCCTGCAAAATATTATTATGCAAATGGAGTTGAATTTGTGATAAAGCCTTACAATCAATTCTTTTCTCCTCAGCAGTCCAGTCCTCAATTCGGTTCTTCCCAAAACTATCCAGTGCTACATCATAGTCGGCCTGTGCCAACAACGCCCGCATCTTGACTTGCCATAGGGTAAACCTTGTGTCACGATCCAGCAGCGGAAAATCGTACTTCATGGATGCCATGAGTCGATAAATCTGTGTACACAAAGTAGTACAAGCCGATAGAAAAATTCTTGACAGAATTAAATATGCGGATCAAACGAAACTTGAAAAGTAGCACCTGGTAGCTCACGGGTAGACGTAGCAATTGATGGAGGGAAATAAAAAAAAACTGAACTTGCAGCCTTCACGTGAGAAGTAGTACTACTGGAGGGAGAGGCGTTGCAGCAACCGAGCTTCACTGCTCTCTTTATTCGAACATTTTAAAATTCAGGGTTTTGAAGTTTCAAAAAAATGTGAAATTTTTCTTGGGGATACATATACACATTCTGATTACACGCATCAAGTTTCGGTAGAAACCTCATTTTGTTTTGGGCTATAGGAAAATAAATAAATTTCTGACAGTATATAGGATAAAAAGGGTGCCATTTATGTCAGAAATTTCTCTTTTTTGTATTTCCTAAAATAAAAATTATTTCTTTTCCAGATTTTTACCAGGTCTTAGGAATATGTGTATGTATCCACGTATTTTTTTAAAGATTTTTTTGAGTATCAAAAGTGTGGTTTTTAAAAATTTCAAATACCAAGAGCAGTGAAGCTCGGTAGCTGCAAGCACTTTTCGTACTACTGGAGTAGTACTTAATGATTGCTCCGATCTTCAAGTGGAGTTAGTGTCGGCTGATAGCTGTTTACCTCGGGACTTGAAGCGACCAACACCTGCAACTCGGCGGAACGGCCAGGGACGGCTCGATTGATGTAGTAGCAGCGGCAGCTCATGCACCAGCGCGCTGCGTGTGCCCGACGGCAGCGGATTTCGATCGGCTCAGCTGAAATCTTGTCGAACTCGGCTTCCTGCTAGGGCGGTGTAGCAGAAATCGATCCGGACGGATCGCCTGGTCAGCGTGCGGCGGCGCACGCGGACGAAACCCTAATCTCTCGATCTCAAATCTCGTATCTATAACCTTAGCTCTGTATACCACTTGTTAGTAACGAGAATAAACGAGACACGAGAGACACGGATTTTTACGTGGAAACCCTTGCGGGAGAAAACCACGGACGCACGAAGGCGCAATCACTATGAGAAGGAGTATTACAAGCATGAGACGACAGACCGTCTGAGGTGCGACTACATGCGGTATATAAGAGGGCAATACATGAGAGTCCTTGGAGGACAAGTAAACGAGTTGTACTCGTACGCGTCGACGTCAACGCAAAGGCCCACACCAGTTGTACTATGTCTAGTCCAACACGGTATAATTTGGATCACAATTTAACAGTTGCCGCGGGAGAGATATAGGGGTATTTAGGATGGAAGTGATGGTCCAGACTCCAGAGATCAAGCGGCCCTAATCAACGGATGGCAAGGCGGTTTAAAAATCCCTGCCATCAGCCGGTTTACGTGTAGCAGCGGCCAATCAACAAACCAGTTGGTCTTCAAGTGAAAGTGCTCCCTTGGCTCAACTCCAAAATACTAGCGCAACTTGCTTTGCCTCAGCTCTTGCCTTCCGATGGATGCGTAGCCCCTCGATCTGATAGATTTTCTCTCCGCTTGATTTGATCTGTTGCCTTTGTACGGTGCGTCCCTGCGGCCGCCTTTTAAAGTGCAAGCGCACGGTGTCTGCCTCGTACACGAGCCCCACCAGGACTCGGTCCAGTTTTTATTTCCAAAACAAATCTCGAACATACCTGGCTGTATACGACCCGGTCTTGCGCACCTCCGTACGCACGCGTACGCGCTCACGAGCTGTGGCTTGCCCCGTGACTTGCCTGCCTGCAACCGTGCGGCTTCTCCTCCTGGGCCGCAGCCCACGCACGCGCCTACACGCCGCCTCTATCAACTGCTTTACGCCGAGTCGCCGATCTCACGACCTGCAGCTGCAAATCACCACCGCCAGGCATCCAACCACGAGACTGCTCTTTCTTCCTCAGATCAACACACAGCGCCTTCTCGTAACCTTGCTCATGATACTACTTATTAGAATAAATCCGAGGTACGCGGTCGATCCATCAAAGAACAAACAATCACAAACAATAACGACACCGAGATTTGTTAACGAGGTTCGGCGAACTCGCCTACTCCCCGGGTCAATGACTACGGGCACTCCTCCCCGAGATACCGCAACACCGGCCACCCGGGCGCCGACACAAACCGCCAGCACCCCCTTGTGAGTCTGTTGCTATCTAGTCGTCATGGGTTACAACGTGGGGTGCCTCCTCATATATAAGAGGCCAAGAGTACAACTTATCCGACTACGACACTGCAAGTATCTTATCCATACTACAACATCAAGTCCAAACGTGACCCAACTAGTACAAAATAGTCGATACAAACACAACAGTCTTCTACTAGTCTCCTCCTGTCCGCGGACGGGAAGAGATTTCTAATGCAGTGGAGAAGAACACGCACATGAGCCTAGATTCCACAAGACACAGCTAAGCTGGTGCGGTAGTGATCATTGGATTCCACGGGCCAAATCCTTTTGAGTGCCCAAAAGGTGCATTACATGATGAGATGCACCCAGACAAGAACATTTTGCTCTCTTCCAACTTGCGTTGTATCGCCACAAAAACAAAAGAGTGTGAGGATGCTTCCACGGGTCGCCACAGGTGGCCAACGCAGTCGGATCGCCACAAGCATTAAACCACAGAATACGAGGAGAACCAATCTTGTTTTCCTTCCATGGGTCAGATTACCACAGATTGCCAGCTCAGTCGGGTCGCCACAAACATAAAAACAATTTTGTTGAGCCACAAGAATTTCGGACTCACCTCACTACCTATCATTGCTTTTTTTCTTTTCCAGAAAGAATGATAACTCCCGGTGTCTGCATCCAGCGATGGATACAACTATATAATTTATCTATTATTCAAAATCCAGCAGCCAAAAAACATCAATCTGAAAAAAAAACTAAGTCGCATGCCTCATGACAGTAACTCCATCAGATAGCCACTAACCCTATGATAGAAGACAAGCTAAAAACGAAAAATACATAACTCCTAGGCTACACCTTCAAGAAAGAACCATTGCACGTGCGTTGATGATGACTAGTCCAACCCATCCAATACAATTGCGAGTTGTATATGTGCACTAGTACGATGAAGAGGTGACGATATATATGTAATATGAAAGGTAGAAATAGCGTTTTATCATCTGAATAATTAAAAATAGCAAGGTAGAAAGTAACAAAAAGTGAGCAAAACGGTGAAATAAAGTCTAGAATTCATACTTTCACTAGGGCAATCTCTCAACGTCATTTAATTGAATCACATAACAATCCCTCAAAGTGCGGCAAAGAATCACTCCAAAGTCTTTATTCCTATTGGAGAAAGTATGATGAAACCGTGTAGTAGTGAACCACCTCAAAGTAGTGTTTTCAAACAATCTTATGAACCACCCAAAGAGTCACAAATAGTTCTAGAAATCATACTACGAAAATATCATATGATATGCATCAATCAACTCTAATGTGTAACGCCCGGATAATCATGCTACAGTAATCCCACGTTAACGATACCACGTCACCTCTGTCACTGTAGTTAATCTTGGGTTAATTCAAAACCATTTCAAAATTCAAATTCAAATTAATGTCAACAATAAAAGTTTTCAAAAGTTAAAACAAAAATGTTCGGGTAATGCCTAATATGACATAGATAATTATAGTGAAGAGGACACCTTTTTAGAAAATGCCTAGATATTTTAAAATGATTTAAAACAGAAAAGAAAAGAAAAGAAAAGAAAATACAAAAGAGAAAAACAAAAAGGGGAAAAGCACCCCCCACTGGGCTCCGGCCCAGCTGGCCTGCCCAACTGGGCCAAGGCCCGCCCCCACTCCCTTATACCCACTCCCCCACTCGCCACCGACACCCCACACCCTGCTCCCCCCGAAATATCTCCCCCTACCTCTCGATCCGATCAGGATCGAGAGGAGGAGACCGCTCACCGCCGCCGGACCTCACTCGCCGGAGCTGCCCCGCCGGCCTGCCTCCTCAACGTTGTCGTCTCCGTCTCCTCCTCGCCCCCACCCCCATTGCCACGTCCCCTGCAAACCGCAGTGAGAACCGCGACCGCCCCTCTCCCTCACCCTGCGGTCACCTCACACGCCCCGCACCTGCTCCCGCCCCTCGCGCACGTGTCCCGCGCCGTCCTGTGCCGCGGCCTCCTCCCCGCGTGGCCGCGCCCGCTCCCTGCCGCGCTCCGCCCCTGGCCTCCTCCTCCTGCCGCTGCGGCACGGCTGCTACTGCAGCCTCGCGCCGTCGTCGTCTTACCGCGCCCGTTGCCGCTCTCGTTGCCACCGCGCGCCATGGCCTCACTCTGCTTGCCGACCGCGCTTGCCCCGCCGCTCGTCGCGGCTCCGCTCGCGCCGTCCCCTGCTAGCCACTGCAGCGCAGCTGCCTCCGCTCGCCCGCACCCTGCTAGCGTCCTCTGACCGCACCTGTCGAGCCGCGCCGCGCCGCTATCGCCCCGCCAGCCTCCCCGCGCCCATGACGGCTCCACCCCGCAGCCGCCGCCTCCACTCGCCTGCGCTGCCGCTCGCGCCAGCGTTGCTCACCGCCGCTGCCCGGTTCGGTCCCCGCTTCGACACCGCTTGACGCTCCTCCCGCGCCTTCCCTTGGCCTCGCCCGCCGCATCCCTACGGCCGGCCGGCCGCGCTCGTCTCCACCAGCGCCGTTGCCACCATGCCGCGGCCACGACCACTGGTGCCAAGCCACGCGTCGTCGCCCCGGCCCCGCTACTCCCCGCTCCCGGCGCTGCTCCCGCCGTCGCCGTCCACCGGGGCTCCGGGCGCGCTCACCCTCGCCTCTCGTGGCCACGAGTGCGAGCACACGCACCCGTTCACCCGTTTGCCCGCTAAGAACCCCCTGCCTATGACACAGGGACCCACCTGAGAACGTTTCATTAAATAAATAAATAAATAAATAAATAAATAAATAATTTAATTAAGTTAATAAATCATGTTTAATTAATCTAATTAACTAGTTAGTTTAATTAAACCGTAATTAGATTAGTTAAACCCTAATTAGACTAAACAGTCAATGACGAATGGGACCCACACGTCAGTTGACCAGTCAACTCCTCTGTTGACTGCTGATGTCATGCTAACGTCAGCGTGCAGTGTTCTGGATAATGTTGAATTAAATTAATTAAATAAATGCTAAAATGATTTAAATCTTTTAAAATCAATATAAAATAAACCGTGGCTGGGATGGAAAAACTTTGTACATGAAAGTTGCTCAGAACAACGAGACGAATCCGGACACCCAGCCCGTTCGTCCGGCACGCATCCCTAGCATAGCGAACATGCAACTTTCCCCCTTCGGTTCATCTGTCCGGAAATGCAAAACACCGGGGATATTTTCCCGGATGTTTCCCCCCTGCACCGGTATCACCTCATACCGCGTTAGGGCACACCTAGCACCGCTACTTGACATGTCATGCACCGTTATGCATCTGTTTGCATTGTATTCATTGTTTCTTCCCCCTCTTCTCTCTGGTAGACTACGAGACTGACGCCGCTGCTGGTGCCCCGATCGACTACGCTGTTGACGACCCCCTTTTTCTTGCCAGAGCAACCAGGCAAGCCCCCCCCCCCTTGATCACCATATATCGCCTAATCTCTCTTTACTGCTTGCATTAGAGTAGTGTAGCATGTTACTGCTTTCCGTTAATCCTATTCTGATGCATAGCCTGTTATTGTTGCTACAACTGTTGATACCTTACCCGCAATCCTAAATGCTTAGTATAGGATGCTAGATTACCATCAGTGGACCTACATTCTTGTCAGTCTGCCATGCTATACTATCGGGCCGTGATCATGTCGGGTGTTGATCACGGGTATATACTATACATACATACTATACATGTTGTGACTAAAGTCGGGTTGGCTTGTTGAGTACCCGCAAGTGATTCCGATGTTGGGGGCTGAAGGGGCAGGCGGTTCCACCCAGGTAGTGGTGGGCCTGGGTTCTCGATGGCCCCCGACTAATACTTTGAGGCGGAGCGACAGGGCAGGTTGAGACCACCTAGGAGAGAGGTGTGCCTGGCCCTGGTCGGCGTCCGCGGTTATGTCAAAATAACATGCTTAACGAGATCTTGGTATTTGATCTAAGTCTGGCCACTGGCCTATACGCACTAACCAACTACGCGGGAACAGTTATGGGCACTCGACGTCGTGGTATCAGCCGAAGCCTTCTTGACGTCAGCGACTGAGCGGCGCGCGCCGGGTTGGACCGCGTAACGCAACTTCCTTTGTAATGGAGGTTGCTAGATCTGCTCTCCGGCCGCTCACGCAACATGCAGATGTGCAATGGGCGATGGGCCCAGACCCCTGCGCCATAGGATTTAGACCGGCGTGTTGACCTCTCTGTTGTGCCTAGGTAGGGCTGCGACGTGTTGATATTCCGAGGCTGGGCATGACCCAGACAAGTGTGTCCGGACAAAGGGGATCGAGCGTGTTGGGAAATGTGGTGCACCCCTGCAGGGAAGTTAATCTATTCGAATAGTCGTGATCTTCGGTAACAGGACGACTTGGAGTTGTACCTTGACCTTATGACAACTAAAACCGGATACTTAATAAAACACACCCTTCCAAGTGCCAGATACAACCGGTGATCGCTCTCTCACAGGGCGACGAGGGGAGGATCATCGGTTAGGTTTATGCTATGCGATGTTACTTGGTGAACTTACCATCTACTCTCTTCTACATGCTGCAAGATGGAGGTGGCCAGAAGCATAGTCTTCGATAGGACTAGCTATCCCCCTCTTATTTCGGCTTTCTGCAGTTCAGTCCACATATGTTACCCCTTTTCCATTTGATATCAATGCATACATATGTAGTGTAGCTCCTTGCCTACGAGTACTTTGGATGAGTACTCACAGTTGCTTTGCTCCCCCTTTTCCTCCTTTCTATACTCGATTGCCGCGACCAGACGATGGAGCCCAAGAGCGCGATGCCGTCGACGACGACTCCTACTACACTGGAGGTGCCTACTACTACGTGCAGGCCGCTGACGACGACCATGAGTAGTTTAGGAGGATCCCAGGCAGGAGGCATGCGCCTCTTTCGATCTGTATCCCAGTTTGTGCTAGCCTTCTTAAGGCAAACTTGTTTAACTTATGTTTGTACTCAGATATTGTTGCTTCCGCTGACTCGTCTATGATCGAGCTCTTGTATTCGAGCCCTCGAGGCCTCTGGCTTGTAATATGATGCTTGTATGACTTATTTTATTTGTAGAGTTGTGTTGTGATATCTTCCCGTGAGTCCTTGATCTTGATCGTATACATTTGCGTGTATGATTAGTGTACGATTGAATCGGGGGCATCACAAGTTGGTATTAGAGACAGGTTTTGATCCTGGGACCTGTGGTTCATGGGCCCACGTCGCCATTTGGGTGGTATTAGGATCCTTTACTCCTCAATCCTTACTCTGGGACTCTGAACTCTCTTCTACTCGGGTTAAACGAATTTACTAACTCTAACATTAGGATCCCGTGATCACGTTCACCCCAAAGTTGGATAAGCCCTAGCTATTCCTCAGAGTAGTATATTGAACATTATCCACACTGACATTTGACTCCTTTGAAACATTTTTGTTTTCAGATGGAACCCACGAGACAGGTCATGCGCCACACGACGGCCATTGGTGCCTCAGGATCGCCTGTTGTGTTGGTTGAGATGATGACCTATCTGGGTTATCGCTGGCACCCTGAGTACACCGTCTACGAGGAGTACCAGGACTTCAACCAGGAGCAGTACCGTGCCATCGTCCACCTCTACTCTCGGGAGTATGACTCCACTATCGTGCTGCACACTGCTCATGGTGTTGGAGTGACTATGACATGGCGGTCCATGATGCTGCTTATGCTGCTCTGACATGTCTTCGTGGAGAGTCGGGAGTTGGACACCTCCCCTTTCAGGCACATTGCTATTGCATCCGATGTTGGTGCGGAGGGGTACTACACTGCTGCCTACTCCGCTGTCACCCGAGAGCCCTTCTATCATCAGAACCTGGTTCTGCATGCTGATGGGCTGGATAGAGCTAACCGAGCTCTTCGCCACGAGTTGTACACCACCCGTCAGCACTTGTACCATGCTCTGACGCTGTTGCACCCCTCTGTACGATCTGGTGATTTGTCGCGTTCTATGATCTCCCCTGCCAGGACCGTGATGCCCCAGGGCGTCGGCTGGCCAGATGTGGGAAGCTACTCTCCCACACTTGGTCCTCTTCTGCCACCTGCGCGCCGGGTTCCGCACCAGAGTATCCGCGGACCCCAGCCTACTCACGTGGAGGACTTCCCGTCGCGTCACTACCAGCTGTCAGGCTACACCTACCTCCACAGTTCCTCCTGGGACCGATGTAGGTTTGCTTGTTATTGTTAGATGCATTCACCGCGAGCCTACGTGCCGCCTATGATGTTCTTAGTTTATGTACTGAACTATGTGTATCGAACTCTATGCATGATCTCTTTTGTAAGATATGCCAATTACTATGTAGTATCTATCGTGTTCCTTTCATTATGCATGTTTCATCATGGATGGTTCTTGTCCTTGCAATTTCTCAATGCTGAACTACCCTTGTTATATAACAGGATGGTTAGACCGGGTGGTCGTGGTCGTGGTGGCCATCCCCCACCACCGTCTGAGTACATGGCTGGGATGATGCAACAGTTCGAGCTGAATCGCCAGTTCATGGAGAATATTATGGCTCAGTTTCCTCGCCCCAATATGAACCAACAGCCAACCCAAGTGACTCTGCAGAATTTCATGCGCCTCCACCCAACTGTGTATCGCAGCTCAACTCAGCCTCTGGATGCTGATGACTGGCTCCGTGACATCACGTATGAGATGGAATCTGCTGATGTAGCCCCGGCCAGCTATGTCACCTTTGCTTCCTTCTTCCTGAAAGGACCCGCTGCTCAATGGTGGGACAGCCACAGGCGTACTCTGTCGGTAGGAACAATCATCACCTGGCCAGACTTCCAAGCTACTTTTCATGCCCGCTTCATTCCTCAGGGAGTCATGGACCGGAAGAAGCACGAGTTTCGCAACCTCACCCAAGGCCACAAAACTGTGGAAGCTTATCAGTGGGAGTTTCTGGATTTGTCCCGCTATGCTGAAGAAGACATTGCAACTGATGCACGCAGACAGGAGAAGTTCCGTGATGGCCTTCAAGCTGACATCAAGCTCGCACTTCTAGTGCATGACTTTGCTTATTTCGCCACCTTTGTGAACAAGGCCATCAATGTTGAAACTGGTATGCAGGAACACCAGACCTCTCACAGGCGCAACCGTGACACGGGCTCATCTTCGGGCCCGTCCTCGCAGAAGCGTAGGATATGGATTCCCAACATCATGTACCAGCCAACTGCACCTGCTCCAAGGCAGTCCTATGCTGCACCGTGTCTGCCTCCCCCACCAACTAGGCAGCCGAGACTTCCAGCTCCACCACCCCGAGCTCCTGTTCCCACTCCCAATAATGGTCTGTGCTACAAGTGTGGCCAACCAGGTCACCTCGCCAGGAACTGCCTTCAGAACCAGAATCAACTAGCCCTCCCTGCAGCTGGCCTGTAACACCCTCGATGCGACTATATCTCCCACGTGTCGAGGCACGACTTAGAGGCATAATCACATTGAAGGCATATGTCGCAAGTTAGGTAATCATCACAAACATCCCATGTAATATAGATAATAAAAGGGATAACCTAGTTGGCTTACACTCGCCACGTCAATCAAGTACATAAATAACATACATCATCCAAACACTCATGGCCCGACTACGGCGCCAAAATAAAAGATAACCAACATGCGACACGGTCCCGATCACCCCCAACAGGGCACCACTACTGATCATCAGGAAAGGAAACATAGTAATGTTGAGAGTCCTCGTCGAACTCCCACTTGAGCTCGAGCGCGTCACCTGGAGCGGAATCATCCGGACCTGCATCTGGTGTAATAGTAATCTGTGAGCCACAGGGACTCAGCAATCTCGCACCCTCGCGATCAAGACTATTTAAGCTTAATAGGAAAGGCAAGGTAAATATATATGTGGAGTTGCAGCAAGTGACTAGCATATATGGTGGCTAACTTATTCGCAAAAGAGAGCGAGAAGAGGAGGCAAAGCGCGAGCGAGAAACTAGAGAGCAACCTGCGCAACCAGAATGTCGTCGAGATAGACCAAAACGAAGTCATTGGTGTAGGCGTTGAAAATGAAGTTCATCATGCGAGAGAACGTTGGAGGAGCGTTGACGAGGCCAAAAGACATGACAGTGTATTCATATGAACCATAGCTTGTCCTGAAAGCCGTCTTGGGAATATCTTGTTCACGGATTCGAATCTGATGATAACCCATATGGAGATCAAGCTTGGAGAATACTTGGGCACATTTGAGTTGTTCGAACAGCTCGTTGATGTTGGGAAGTGGGTATTTGTTCTTGATGGTCTTCTTTTTCAATGGACGGTAATCAACACAAAGTCGGTCCGTTCCATCCTTCTTCTTCACAAAAAGAACACCACAACCCCACGGAGAAGAACTAGGCCGGATGAGACCCATTCTTTCTTGAATATCGAGTTGTTTCTTCAGCTCCTTCAACTCTTCAGGTCCGAGCTTGTAAGGACGCTTGCACACAAGTTCCGTACCGGGCTCAAGATCAATGACGAATTCAACTGGCCGGTGCGGAGGCATTCCTGGAAGCTCTTCTGGAAAGACATCTTGATATTCGCAAACAACTGGAATTTGCGAGATAGCATCCAGTTCACCCTTCTCATTGAGAGAAAACAGACGGATGGTATCATCACGAGCGGCAAAGACAATTACATCCTCAGACGAATGAGTCAATTGAATCTGCCTTGCAGCACAATCAAGATGTGCCTTGTGCTTAGAAAGCCAATCCATTCCGAGAATAAGATCAATATCTGATTCACCAAGAACCGTTGGAGAAGCCAGAAACTTGTAGTCACCCAAGGTGATAGTAACATCCGGAGCAATGGAGTTAGCATGCATGCGCCTACCGGGAGAGACAACTGCTAATGGACTAGGCAAAATTTGCAAAGCCAAACCATGCTTAGATGAAAACGGCCTCGAGATGAAACAATGCGATGCACCCGTGTCAAAAAGAACTTTAGCTGGAATATCATTAACAGGAAGGTTACCCATGATGACATCTGATGAGTCCTCTGCCTGAGCTGCATTCATCAAGTTGACCTTGGCGTGCTTGGGGTTATGCTTGACCACAACTGTACTTGCCGATCTGACAAGAGGAGGAGGAAGACGCCTCTAGTTGAGACACTTGTTGGCATAGTGACCCTTCTGTTGGCACTTGTTTCACGTGACCTCTGAAAGCGGACGGTGGTACGGAGCACTCGATCTTGGAGCTTGAGACGAAGTCTTGTTCTGAAAGCCAGGGTTGGGTGGGTGGGAAGAACCACTGCCACCTTTGCTCTTCTGCTGATACGGCTGACGGAACGGAGGAGGAGGAAGCCAATACTTCTGCTGCTTGGCCACTTGAGTAGAGGAAGAAGGAGTAACATCTCTGACTCGCTTCTTAGAAGCATCACACCTCAACTGAGCGCCTCTTGCTTCACTGCCATGTTGTAAAACTCATCGTACCTCAAGGGCTCAAAGAGAACAAGAGCTAGCTGAATTTCTTCTCTGAGACCACCCCTGAACTAGTATATCATGCTCTTCTCATCAGGTATGTCCTGCTTGGCAAAGCGGGCAAGCTTCTGAAACAACTTGTTGTAGTCATAGACAGAAAAAGAGCCTTGCTTCAGGTTGCGGAATTCCTCACGCTTACTTTCAACCACGCTCTGAGGGATATGATGAGCTCGGAAATCTTGACGGAATTCATCCCAAGTGATAACACGTCCACCCCTGGAATCCTTGTACTGCTGGAACCATTCTGCAGCTTGCTCTTTGAGTTGGAAGGAAGCGAACTTGACGAAATCCTCAGGCCTGACGTTACTGCACTCGAAATGCTTGCATAGATCCACAAGCCAATCGTCAGCATCGGTTGCCTCAACACAATTGCTGAAAGTCTTTGGCCCATTAGCAAGGAACTGGTTGAGTGTAGCAAAATGATTCTGATTGTTGCCTTGATTCCCTTGGTTACCTTGATTGCGCTCTTGGAGAATTTGCGTGAACAACTGTGTGTTTGCATTGGTAGTGGCCATCACAGCTTGCCATGCCTCCGGAGGAGGTGGAGGTGGTGGCGGATCTTGATTCTGATTCTGACTGGTGCTCTTAGCGGGAGCCATCCTGAAGAGGTTGACCACCGTTAGCACATAGACAAATAAAATGAAGCTGAATCCAACGGAATGAAAATTGCAACATATAGTCTTCACATCCGAACAAAATGAACGAATGCATTCCTCTTGAAATGGTCACATATCCATAAATTGAGAAGCCACGAAGAATTAAGGTAGAGAAATAAATCAACAAGGTACGGATCAAGAACGAATAATCGGTAAGAAATCCCAATCTCAAACCAATATTCGTGGAAGAAGAACTAGAGCTACGAGAATTCCCACCTATGAAACTCCCAAACCTTTCCGGTTATGCAATCAGGTGTTGGGGATACAGGGGAAGCATAATATCTCACCCAAATCTAGCAAATCCTACATCCAGCTGTATCCATCCTTCAACACATAACCGAGAAAAACTTCGGAAACCATCTACCTCAACCTTCGAAAAGCATCCGTTATACAAGTTATGGCGATACTCCCGAACTCCCGCCCCAGTACTGGGTGGCGTCGAGGTTATCTCACCAACGAACTGCATAAAAGAGATTTTCGATGTCGGCGTACTAAACTCAGGTATTCCAGAATTGCAACGATAAAATTATGATGACAACACCTCCGAGCTCAAACCCCTGACAGGAGGCACCAAGACAATATTCTCATCATAAAACCATCGGAACGATTCCAAGATACCCGTGTGATCCTAATTTTTTTTTTGTGAAATTTGAGAAGAGAAGAGTCAAAACTCTACGTCAGGATGCCTTACCAGAGCGATGAGGAGACTGGGAAGTAAAAAGAATTCCTAAACTCTCCGATATATAATTCCTAAATGACTCAAAACATTTTTCTAGACACAACTCGGCTGCTAAAAACGATCAAGCAATGGGGCTCCTAAGGTCGGGGAAGGCTCTGATTACCATCTTGTAACACCCTCGATGCGACTATATCTCCCACGTGTCGAGGCACGACTTAGAGGCATAATCGCATTGAAGGCATATGTCGCAAGTCAGGTAATCATCACAAACATCCTATGTAATATAGATAATAAAAGGGATAACCTAGTTGGCTTACACTCGCCACGTCAATCAAGTACATAAATAACATACATCATCCAAACACTCATGGCCCGACTACGGCGCCAAAATAAAAGATAACCCAACATGCGACACGGTCCCGATCACCCCCAACAGGGCACCACTACTGATCATCAGGAAAGGAAACATAGTAACGTTGAGAGTCCTCGTCAAACTCCCACTTGAGCTCGAGCGCGTCACCTGGAGCGGAATCATCTGGACCTGCATCTGGTGTAATAGTAATCTGTGAGCCACAGGGACTCAGCAATCTCGCACCCTCGCGATCAAGACTATTTAAGCTTAATAGAAAAGGCAAGGTAAATATATATGTGGAGCTGCAGCAAGCGACTAGCATATATGGTGGCTAACTTATTCGCAAAAGAGAGCGAGAAGAGGAGGCAAAGCGCGAGTGAGAAACTAGAGAGCAACCTGCGCAAACATTACGCCAACACCGTGTCCACTTCCCGGACTCCGCCGAGAAGAGGCCATCATGATAACCCACATGGTTGATTCATTTTAATTAAATTAAGGTTCAAGTTATCTACAACCGGACATTAACAAATTCCCATCTGCCCATAACCGCGGGCATGGCTTTCGAAAGTTCAAATCCTTGCAGGGGAGTCCCAACTTAGCCCATGACAAGCTCTCACGGTCAACGAAGGAATAGACCTCCTCCCGAGACATTCTGATCAGACTCGGTACCTCGGTTCTTCAAGATATTTCGACAGGTTAAAACTAATCCAGCAACACCGCCCGAATGTGCCGACAAATCCCGATAGGAGCTGCACATATCTCTTTCTCAGGGCACACTCAGATGAACACTATGTACAACTAAAACCAACCCTCGAGTTGCCCCGAGGTGGCGGTGCAAGTGGCTCTATTTGGACCAACACTCAGAGGAGCACTGGCCCGGGGGGGTTTAAATAAGATGACCCTCGGGCTCCGAAAACCCAAGGGAAAAAGAGGCTAGGTGGCAAATGGTAAAACCAAGGTTGGGCATTGCTGGAAAAGCTTTAATCAAGGCGAACTATCAAGGGGTTCCCATTATAACCCAACCGCGTAAGGAACGCAAAATCCGGGAACATAACACCGATATGACGGAAACTAGGGCGGCAAGAGTGGAACAAAACACTAGGCGAGAGGCCAAGCCTTCCACCCTTTACCAAGTATATAGATGCATTAAGATAACATGGCAATATAATGATATCCCAATAAGTAAATAAATGTTCCAACAAGGAACGACCTCCAATCTTCACCTGCAACTAGCAACGCTATAAGAGGGGCTGAGCAAAGCGGTAACATAGCCAATCAACGGTTTGCTAGGACATGGTGGGTTAGAGGTTTGACATGGCAATTTGGGAGGCTTGAAAGCAAATGGTAGGCATCGTAGCATTGGCATAGCAAAAGAGCGAGCAAACTAGCATAGCAAAGATAGTAGTGATTTCAAGGGTATGATCATCTTGCCTGCAAAGTTGTCAGAGTTGACTGGATCCTCGAAAGCAAACTCAACGGGCTCCTCGTTAGCGAACTCGTCTCCCGGCTCTACCCAAACAAGACAAACAAGCACCAAGGATACAATCAACCACGTGCAAGGATCAAACAATATGATGCAATGATGATATGCTATGCGGGATGCGGTGCGGGATGCATATGCAAAATATGACAGGGAATGCATGAACCTGGCCTCAACTTAGGAATCCAAGTGTACCACTGGAAAGATGAGATGAAATCGCTTGAAAACGATATAAAGAACGCCGGAATCGGAGTTACGGTTTGGAAATGGCAAGCGATTCAAATATGACACCGGTCTGTGATTTACAGCAAGTGGTCATCTAAATGCAATGAGATGAACATGCTATAGCACCCAAACATGACAACAAAATACACGGCAGGGATGCATTCAAGATGCTTAACATAAGTCTAGCACTGATCTACGGCTAATTCATCCATTAACGGGTTCAAACAAGCATGGCAAAAATGCATATGGTAAACAGATCTTAGACTTAGTGAAATTAACACTTGTCTGAAATTTCAGATCAAGTAGCACTCTTCGGAGCAACAAAACTACATGCTACAGGACCTGAACATGGCAAAGTAAAACATGGCATGGAGCTACTCAAGAATCTTAACAAAAGTCCCTTAGTGACCTTAAGCCAAAAGGGATCAGAAAATATACTAACAAGCATGTGAACATAGCAAAAGCACAATTAGTTTTCAGACTTAATGAAAACTGGCACATGCTGAAATATAACTCAAGTAGGCATATTCACAAGCTCGATGCACTCACTACGGAGCAAGTCATGAAAAGCTAAGCATACATCTATCAAGAACACACAAAATTCAAGCTAGACATGGCAAGAACAATAGCATAGCATGCATGGCTCAACTACAATATCATCGGCAAAATTGCAAACAAGTTGACAATCTGCCCAGATTCACAAAGTAGCAAAAGTAGAGCTCGATTGACTCAAGCTAGGGTGCTCCATAATTGCAAACAAAGACATGGATGGATAGAGCACTACAATATTAATAAAACATTCTTACTGATCATCCTCAAAAGAGGCACGGATCACTCGGAAACAACATGAACATATGGCAACATGAGATAAACAGCTCAAGGACTTAGTGGAAATGCTAAGTCCCTGAAATCAGAATTACCAAGTGCCTCACTTGGCAAGCTTGTGCTAGTCACCACACACATCATAAAAATACATGGGTTGCACCTCTGGAAAGATGACAAAACCCTTAACAAAACATATGTAGAGCATCAGGGCATATCATGCACACAATAATCATGGCAAAAATGACAAATGCCTAAATGGAGTAGCAGATCTGACAATTAACTCAAGTAGCCTCCTTCTAACAGCATTTTGGGCATCAAGATGAACTCAAATGAAAATGATGCAATGGAATGAAATGATGTACTCTCTGAGGCGAACATTTTGATATGCTATATGCCAAAACGGAGTTACGGATGCGGAGATACGATGCGATGAACAAGGGCATATGAGCTAGGGTTTTCTGAGAAAAGTCAACCCTAAAAAAAACCAGATCTCAGATCCGAAGCGTGGAAACCGAGGTCCGCTGGGGTTTCGCCGGAGTGGAGGGCCGCGGTGGCCGGAGAGGGGCGCGGGCGCCGGATCCGGGCGTGGGGACGCCGGATCTAGCCGGCAGCGAGGCGGCTCCGGTGGTCGGAGGAGGCGGCGAGGCGGCGGACGACGTCGGGCGGAGAAGGGCGGCGATCGCCGGCAAGGAGGCGGGCGGCGGCGCACGCGCCGGCTGGGAGGCGGCGGTGCGAGGTAGGAGATGCGACGGGGCGATGGTGCGGGCGGTGCGCGCGGATAGGCCCGCGGAGGCCGGCTCCGGGCTCCCCGGGCCGCGCGGCGGCGGGGACAGGCGATATGGGGCGAGGGCAGCGCGGCCTATGAGAGGGCGCCACGTGGCGGCGGACGGCGGGGTGGACAAAGTCCGGTGGCGGGATTTTGTCCGGCGTGGCGCGGGGGACGATTTCTAGGGTTTCGCCCGGGATTTGGAATGTGGGGATCTATATATAGGGGTAGAGGGAGCTAGGAAGCTCCAAATGAGGTGCGGTTTTTGGCCACGCGATCGTGATCGAATGCTCTAGATGATGGAGCAGATTTAGGTGGGTTTTGGGCCAAATTGGAAGGGTGTTGGGCTGCAACACACACGAGGCCTTTTCGGTCCCTCGGTTAAACGTTGGAGTATCAAACGAAGTCCAAATGATACGAAACTTGACAGGCGGTCTACCGGTAGTAAACCAAGGACGCTTGGCAAGTCTCGGCCCAATCCGGAAATGTTTAACCCCCACACATGAAAGAAAGCTAGAAATGGCCACCGGAGGAGAATGAAGCGCCGGAATGCAAAACGGACAACGGGGAAAATGCTCGAATGCATGAGATGAACACGTATGCAAATGCAATGCACATGATGACATGATATGAGATGCATGACAACGATAACAACACACGGAGACAAAGACCCGAACCCGAGAAAATAAAATAACTTAACGCCGGAAACGGCAAGAGTTGGAGTACAAATTGGGAAAGTTACATGAGGGGTGTTACATGGCCGTGGAAGCAACCAACCTCGCAACAACAATGCCAGGTCTAATGGTCGTGTTCATGCCAACCATGTTGATCTGACTGAAGTTCTAGACCAGCCTGCTACTATGATGGGTACACTCCTCGTAAATTCAGTACCAACATCTGTTTTATTTGATACAGGTGCATCACATTCATTCATGTCAGAAGATTTTGCATGCTTGCACGACATTAAATGTGAGGACATGAACACTTCGCTATTTGTACACACTCCCGCGGCCAATGTCGGACCTCCACGATTTGCAACGACGTCCCCGTTGAAATCGAAGGACTGGAATTCCTTGTCTCTCACATCGTAACGAAGTCCTGTAGCATTGATCTCATTCTGGGAATGGATTGGTTGAAAGCGCATACTGCTTCTATAGTTTGTGCTACTAAGACCGTCCATCTTCTACACCCTTCTGATGAAATAATTACCTACCAAGCTCATCTAGTTCAGAACATCGAGGTACGACTTTATGCCTTGAATGCGTTGAACGCTGCACCACTCGAGGGCATTGAAAACATTCCTGTCATTCGTGAATTCCAAGACGTCTTTCCGGAAGAACTTCCAGGGATTCCCCCTGCTAGAGCTGTCGAATTCATCATCGACTTGAAACCAGGCACCACCCCTATAGCAAAACAACCCTACAAGATTGGAATATGAGTAAATATTGACTCTTGCATAAAAGTAAAGCTTAAGTGATAAAGATAGACCCTTCACATAGGGAAGTAGAGGTTGTCATGCACTTCTGATTTTTTGGGTGTGCAAACTCTTAATGCAAAAGAACATCACTTTATAGTGCCCCTTTTGGTAGCAACCTTTATTGAGCAATTCATTACTTTTATTACATCACCATCATAAGTTCATATAAAGCTTATTTTCCCTTACAATAAAAGATCATACATATTTATGAGCAATTTTTTTATTACTTTGAACCAATGACAACTTACTTGAAGGATCTTATTTAATCCAATGGGTAGATATGATGGACTCTCATAACAAGAAACTCGGTTCAAGGATATTTGGATGCATAAGTAGTATCTATACTTAATGAGGAATTTTTCGCTACCAAAATATTATGAGCAAGCACCACATGTTGGAGGATCCATGACAATATAACTTCTATGCAAATATACATATACATAAACATAACTCATACTTGTCTTGTCCAATATCAACTATTTGATGAAGTTTGAAAATAATTAAGGAGGGTTCACAATAGTAAAAGATGTCCAAGATAATATATTTGCATGTGAAATCTCTCTTCCTTCATTATTCTTTCATGAATTATCTGTATGACCAATGCTATGTTTTTAAAATTCCAATAGATATTATTTTCTACACTCTCATGTGAAGTAACTACTTCCCATGAGACAAGAATATGAACCATATATAATTTCAAATTTATGATACTCAATTCACTCAAAAATTTACTCTTGGGGTATAAGTGAGGCACAAGAGTAAGCAATAAACTACTTCAAAAGATGTAAGTGAAGAACAAAGAGTGGTTAAGTAAATAGGTAGCTATGTAGAGACTCTCTCCAAATCAAAAAAATTAGACCGAAGGATTGTATCAAACATCACACAAAACAAAAATACGCTCCAAGCAAAACTCATATCATGTGAAGAATAAAAATATAGCTCCAAGTGAGGTATACCGATAGTGTTGAAGACAAAACAGGGGATGCCTTCTGGGCATCCCCAAGCTTAGACGCTTGAGTATTCCTTGAATATTACCTTGGCCGGGGTGCCTTGGGCATCCCCAAGCTTAGGGTCAAAAAATATAGATGTGTTGGAGATGTATCACCATCGCGCCGACGAGCAATCCGCCATGAGATCTGCATCCCGGTCAACAGTCGTTGGGCAATCCCCTCCCCAAGTCCAAAAATCAGGGGAGAAGTCCGTCAAATCCAGACGAACGGGAAGGAGGCCAACTTCTAGGGCGAAGCCAGGCCACACCAGTGTCGCAATCCGTTGCTCTGTGGCGGCCACCACACGCCTGACCTCGCCGCGTGCCCACCATACACATGCGCCGCGACGGGGGAAACAATTGCCTTGCCACCACCTTCCTTGGTTTCGGCCCGAGCTTTGCCGGGGGACCTTCCGGCGGTGGTGAAACTATGAAGGGAGGGAGAGAGTGGTCGCAACAACTAGCGTTGGGAGAGAGGAGGTCGTGCATCATCTATCATTACTTCCTTTCATGGTCAAATATTTGGTTGTCGCCATTGAAAACGTGTGTATGGCCAATGTGCATGAGGTGGTAGTTCCATGGTCATGCCAGACTCCAAATCTCAATGATCATCGTTACATGTGTCTCGATTGATTTTTTTGATAAAGGGTGGACTTTATTGACTCAAAATGAAGCATCAAGTGGTTATAAATACATTGAGCTTACACCCGGTCTCTCCATAGCTAGGATGCACATAGACATCATCAACGCACATACACAAAGACACAACAATAAAGAGTAAAGTCATACAAGACAAAAGCTATGACGGAGCGAGAGAATAAATCCCCAAGGTGATCAAAACACCGATCGACAAACTAAAGCAACAAGCATATCTACGCCAACTGATGATCCACAAGTATAAGGGATCTATCGTATTCCTTTCGATAAGTAAGAGTGTCAAACCCAACGAGGAGCGGAAGAAAATGATAAGCAGTTTTCAGTAAGGTATTCTCTACAAGCACTGAAATTATCGGTAACAGATAGTTTTGTGATAAGGTGTAGCAAAGGACAAGCCTGGAAAAACTCTTATATAAAGGAAAGCGCTCCCGAGGACACATGGGAATTATCGTCAAGCTAGTTTTCATCACACTCGTATGATTCGCGTTCGGTACTCTGATAATTTGATATGTCACTACTAGGGAAAACCCTAGTAGTAGCGCGGGTTTTGAGGCTATCAGCAGCGCGGGCGGCCGCGCTACCAATAAGGCGCTACAGCTAACTCTTAGTAGTAGCGCTGTCTGTACCCGCGCTACTACTATGACTATATCAACAACGCTTTTCCGAAGTGCGCTACTATTAGTTAGCTGCAGCGATTTCCTAGCCCCGCACTACTGCTATATCTTTCACCATTACCACCCCGTTTCAGCTTCAATAAACTACAATTTCAAGATACGAAGTACTACTAGATATCAATTTCATAAAGCCATAAAGCATTATAGGTACTAGGTAGTATTCCCTCGGTTCCAAATTACTCGTCGTGGTTTTAGTTCAAATTTGAACTAAAACCATGATGAGTAATTTGGAACGGAGGGAGTACTAGATAACAATTTCATATATACTCAACATGCATCCTCAAGCAGTACTAGGTGATATCGACGACGATCATCATATGTAGTTCTAGATGATGTCAATGACGATCATCATATGTAGTTCTACATGATATTGACGACAATCATCATATGTAGTTCTATATGATATAGCCACGCACACATATATAGTTCTAGATGATATCGACGACGATCATCATCCTCAAGCCTTGGCGGTGGGTGTTCCTAATAGTAATTAGGATGGCCTGTCCAACACGAAGATTCTTGCCAACGAGGAATCTCTTCCACCCAACCGAGTTTAAGTGTGTGCGACCGTCTGTGTCCATGCGGTAAGTACAGGTGGTGACGGAGCACCTTGCGGTAAGGCATAGTCCAGCTAAGCCTTCTTCATCAGGCTCGATACCACAACTTACAGATAGGTTCTTTGGCAATTTCTGAATAAGGAAATCATATCAATTAATAAATAGCTCGCACATACTCTTGCAAATATATTTCTATTAAGTCTATATTTCTACACTATCAAAAGACACAGTACTATGCATTTGTAATAATTAATCATGAATTCTACTAATAAGTATATATGGATTATCTACACTATTAATAGTTCCTTAGATTCTACACTAATAAGCATGTGATCAGACTCTACACTAAAGCATATCATCGACTAGATTCCACAAAGCATATCATTGGACTCTACACTAAGCATATCATCGGATTAACTAAGCATATCATCAGATAATTTGCATTTGTAAGTATAACAATAAAGCATATATATATCATCAAATTAGTACAGTCAGTATAACATACCATTTCATGCCGATTGACCATGGTACTTGTCAGGCGGGTCACGAATGGCACCCCGACAAAGTCATCACGTGGCGGAATTATGTCCCATAGGTTGCACACCTCCTCCTCGCTCAGCCTCATTCTTTGAGCTACAATGGCTTCATGAAGTGGGTTCTCATCATCTTCATCGAGTGGGTCCTCATTATCTTCATCATCTTCGTCATCTTCATCATCTTCATCATCTTCCACCAGGTTGAGATAAATGACAGCCAACTTGGGTCTTTCTGCTCTGAAGGAGAAGCTAATCAACTCACCACTAGTAATACGCATGTGGGCGAGGAAACGGGCCCATCCATCTCCTCCAATCTGCGACATATTGCATCCTCCCTCGACCTCCATAGTGTACAGCCCCCCAGGAGCCTCAAATGTCACAGTGTCTCCTGTCAGCTTGTTGAATTTCAACCTCACATTGCATGGGACGATCTGTGTAAAAAAGCAAAATGACACAATGCAGTAATGCCAACACTAAAAATAAAATAGTTGTTACATTTCATCTAATTTCTTACCGCCGCATGACGAAAACTCGGCTGGAAGTAGATGCCGAACAGCTTGCCAGTTGCAAGGCTGTTGGCGCACCTTGACTTGCACAGTCGCCTTTGTGGTGGTGGTGGCGGCGCCATTTTCCTAAAGCAATATGAGCAAAGGGTTAACGATCCACTTCACAGGAAAGAAAAACAGTAGCATGTGATATTTTTGGTTCTTCCGCGAGAAGCAATTTTATGGACAATTATAAGGGCCAAATAAGGGTACCACCTACCAAGACATTTCATCTCTTTTGGCCCATATTGCCTAAGATAATTGATTAAAAAAACAAGTGGCAAATTTAACTAAATTGGCACCTACATTTTGCCAAAAAATAACTTATTACAAAAAGACAAAAGCGTCTACCTATCCATGTACAGAAAAAATAACGATAAAATGGTGCATACTAAATCAACTAAATCAACTAGCCTACTAAATCCACTAGCATACTAAATCAACTAGATCAAAAAGTTCTAAATCAACTAGCCTACTAAATCTACTAAATCAACTAGCCTACTAAATCAACTAAATCAAAATGTTCTAAATCAACTAGCCTACTAAATCAACTAAATCAAAATGTTCTAAATCAACGAAATCAACTAGCCTACTAAATCAACTAAATCAAAATGTCGCATATGAACTAGCCTACTAAATCAAAATGTAGCAGGGGGAGGGAGAAGGAGGGGCTACTCGAGGAGGGAGAAGAGAGTAGGACGGAGGAGGAAGGCGGAGCGAGGAGGGCCGGTCGGTGGCGAGTCGAGGGAGGACGGAGGAGGAGGGCGGTACCGAGTCCAGCGAGGAGGAGGAGTTGACGGCGGCACAGAGGGAAGAGGGATAGGCGACGGCGACCGGCGGGGGA
>NC_041390.1:70615576-70765916 GCF_002162155.2 Triticum dicoccoides | reverse complement strand
CGGATAGAGGAGAGCGCGGGGGCCGGGTTGGAGATAGCTAGTTTTAGCAGTAGCGCTCTAAAGGCAAAGGCTCTACTTCTAAACTACCTAGCAGTAGCGCGGTCCGAATAAAAGCGCTAATGCTAGAACTAGCTTCGTGGCGGGGTCGTGGGAATTATAGCAGTAGCGCGGCTTAGAGGAGGCGCGCTGCTGCTATGTCTATTTCAGCAGCGAGTACTGCTGGAGCGCGCTACTGCTACATTGCAGCAGCGCCTTATTTTAAAACTCGCTGCTGGTAAGATCTTGTGTATAAGTTTTTCCCTAGTAGTGTGTGGGTGGACCAGTGCTTCGGTATTTTCCTTCCTTGGACAAGCATCCCACTTATGATTAACCCCCCTTGCAAGAATCCGCAACTACAAAAAAAGTATTAAGGTAAACCTAACCATAGCATGAAACATATGAATCCAAATCAGCCCCTTACGAAGCAACTCATAAACTAGGGTTTAAGCTTCTGTCACTCTAGCAACCCATCATCTACTTATTACTTCCCAATGCCTTCCTCTAGGCCCAAACAATGATGAAGTGTCATGTAGTCGACGTTCACATGACATCACTAGAGGAAAGACAACATACAACTCATCAAAATATCGAACGAATACCAAATTCACATGACTACTTATAGCAAGACTTCTCCCATGTCCTCAGGAACAAACGTAACTACTCACAAAACATATTCATGTTCATAATCAGAGGGGTATTAATATGCATAAAGGATCTGAACATATGATCTTCCACCGAATTAACCAACTAGCATCAACTACAAAGAGTAATCAACACTACTAGCAACCCACAGGTACCAATCTGAGGCTTTGGGACAAAGATTGTATACAAGAGATGAACTAGGGTTTGAGATGAGATGGTGCTAGTGAAGATGTTGATGGAGATTGACCCCCTCCCGATGAGAGGATCGATGGTGATGATTTCCCCCTCTCGGGGGGAAGTTTCCCCGGCAGAACAGCTCCGCCGGAGCCCTAGATTGGTTCCACCTCGTGGCGGGGGAGTTTCGTCCCGTGAGCTAGCTTATGATTTATTCCTCCATGAAAGACCTCATATAGCAGAAGATGGGCATCAGAGGGCTGCCAGGGGGCCCACGAGGCAAGGGGGCGCGCCCAGGGGGTAGGGCACGCCCCCACCCTCGTGGACGGTGGGTGGCCCCCCTCTGGTACTTCTTTCGCCCAATATTTTTTACATATTCTAAAACATGCTCCCGTGAAGTTTCAGGACTTTTGGAGTTGTGCAGAATAGGTCTCTAATATTTGCTCCTTTTCCAGCCCAGAATTCCAGCTACCGGCATTCTCTCTCTTCATGTAAACCTTGTAAAATAAAAGAGAATAGGCATAAGTATTGTGATATAATGTGTAATAACAGCCCATAATGCAATAAATATCGATATGAAAGCATGATGCAAAATGGACGTATTAACTCCCGCAAGCTTAGACCTCGCTTGTCCTCAAGCGAAAGCCGATATCGAAAAATATGTCCACGTGTTTAGAGATAGAGGTGTCGATAAAATAAAATACGGACATGAGGGCATTATGATCATTCTTAGAATAGCAACATATACATATATTGCCATATGATCTCTTATGCTAAAGTAACAATTCATTCACAATTTCAAGTATGAATCAGAAACTTCATTGAAAACTAAAAAACTATAATCTCAGTCATTGAAGCAATTGCAATTTATATAAGATCCACATACTCAACCATCATTTAGTCTTTCACAATTGCTAACACTCACGCGATATTTATGGTCATGAAGTTTTAATCGGACACAGAGAAAGATAGGGGCTTATAGTTTTGCCTCCCAACCTTTTACCTCAAGGGTAATGTCAACAATAATAGTTAATGAAAACTCGCATCCAAATAGCTATATATATCAGGATCTTTCCAACACATTGTGCTTGCCAAAGGATAAAATGTAAAAAGGAAAGGTGAAGATCACCATGACTCTTCCATGAAGTGTAAGACAAGAATAAAAGATAGGCGTCCACAGAGGAAAGCAAAGGTTGTCATGTGCTTTTATGGTTGGATGCACAAAATCTTAATGTGAAAGAACATCACTTTATATTGCCACTTGTGATATGGACCTTTATTATGCAGTCCGTCGCTTTTATTTATTCCACATCACAAGATCGTATAAAGCTTATTTTCTCCACACTAATAAATCATGCATATGTAGATAGCAATTTTTATTGCTTGCAATGATGACAACTTACTTGAAGGATCTTACTCAATCCATAGGTAGATATGGTGGACTCTCATGGAAAAACTAAGTTTAAGGATATTTGGAAGCACAAGTAGTATCTCTACTTGGTGCAAAGAATTTGGCTAGCATGAAAGGGAAAGGCAAGCTCAACATGTTGGATGATCCATAACAATATAATTTATTTCAGATGTAAGAAAACATAACCCATTACGTTGTCTTCCTTGTCCAACGTTAACTCTTTAGCATGTCATATTTTAATGAGTGCTCACAATCATAAAAGATGTCCAAGATAGTATATTTATATGTGAAAACCTCTCTTTCTTTATTACTTCCTATTAATTGCAACGATGACCAAAACTATGTTTGTCAACTCTCAACAACTTTTTTCATCATACTTTTTATATGTGAACTCATTACTCTCCATAAGATCCATATGATCTCTTTATTTCTTTTTATTCTTTCTATTTTATTTTATTCCCTCAAGATCATAGCAAGATAATCAAGCCCTTGACTCAGCACTAATCTTTATTATATATAGCTCACGGACTCGATTACATAGAAGGATTGTCGGTGTCAAAACCGGCAGATCTCGGGTAGGGGGTCCCGAACTGTGCGTCTAAGGCGGATGGTAACAGGAGGCAAGGGACATGATGTTTACCCAGGTTCGGGCCCTATTGATGGAGGTAATACCCTACGTCCTGCTTGATTGTTCTTGATAATATGAGTGTTACAAGAGTTGATCTACCACGAGATCAGAGAGGCTAAACCCTAGAAGCTAGCCTATGGTATGATTGTATGTTGTCCTACGGACTAAAACCCTCCGGTTTATATAGACACTAGAGGGGGCTAGGGTTACACAAGGTCGATTACAAAGGAGGAGATATACATATCCGTATTGCCTAGCTTGCCTTCCACGCCAAGTAGATTCCCATCCGGACACGGGACGAAGTCTTCAATCTTGTATCTTCATAGTCCAACAGTCCGGCCAAAGGATATAGTCCGGCTGTCCGGAGACCCCCTAATCCAGGACTCCCTCAGTAGCCCCTGAACCAGGCTTCAATGAGGATGAGTCCGGCGCGCAGTGTTGTGTTCGGCATTGCAAGGCGGGTTCCTCCTCCGCATACATCATGGAAGAGTTTTGAATACAAGGATAGTGTCCGGCCCTGCAAAATAAGTTCCACATACCACCGTAGAGAGAATAATATTTCCACAAATCTAATCTGCTGACATGTTTCGACAGCACGACATTACGCCATGGCCCGGTTATTATTCGAACCACTTTTCTCAACCAGCTCGGCACATATCACGAGGCGGTTTTCTTGACACGTCTTGTCAAAGCAGAGATCGTGTTACCTTTATCACGGGATTCTCATCAATACAGACGTGGGTAAACCAACCGCACCATCAATTACGGCGCCCAGGGAATAAGCGGTTTTACCAGGCAAGTGGGGAGACATATCGCCTCTTCTGCCCTTATAAAGGGATAAGGATTTACTTTTTTCACCCATGCCTTCTTATTCCTCGCTTACCCATTCCCGCACACCCGAGCTCTAGCGCCCAAGCTCGCGTTCTTCTTCTCAAACCACTCCAAGCTTGTCGGGAGCAGAAGGCAAGTGGATGGTCTCCTCTGTCATGGAGGAGAACGTCAAAAAATTACGGGAAGCCGGATACCTGGCCGCGGATATCGTGCACCGGCTGCCAGATGCGGGGCAGATCATCCCAACGCCCAAAACCCATGAGAGGGTAGTTTTTCTTACCCATTTTGTCCGCGGACTGGGATTTCCCCTCCACCCATTGGTCCGTGGGCTCATGTTCTACTATGGGCTGGATTTTCATGATCTGGGCCCCAACTTCATCCTCAACATCTCGGCGTTTGTCGTCGTGTGCGAGGCCTTCCTTCGTATCAGGCCCCACTTCGGCCTATGGCTGAAAACCTTCAATGTCAAACCGAAGGTGGTGAGCGGCCAGCAAGCAGAGTGCGGAGGCGCCATGGTGGGAAAAATGCCTAATGTCACCTGGCTCGAGGGCACCTATGTGGATACCATAAAGGGGTGGCAATCGGGGTGGTTCTACATCACCGAGCCGCGCGACTTCAACTGGGTGGCGGCCCCCAAATTTCGATCCGGAATCCCCACGCGGCTCACCTCCTGGAAAAAGAAGGCCCTGTCCTGGGGCTCTCTGATAGAGTTTACCGGACTCCAGACCTGCATCCAGAACATGGCGAGCAAGAAAATCAAGCTCGTCAATGTGGTCCAGGTTATGCTCTTCCGCCGGATCCTTCCGTGTCAACGGCGGGCATTTGTTTTGTGGGAGTTCGACTCGGTCAAGCACCAGACGCTGTGAGAGCTCTATGACACGACACACGAGGACATCTGGATGGTGTTGTTCAAGAGTGTCGAGATCCCTCCCCCCTCAACGAGGACCGCAGACTCAGCCCAAAGCGTCGCACCAATCGGGGAGGCTTTTTATATTTCTCAGGGTATTTATTTGCCCTGGTTTAGTTGTGTGCAGGATCTGAACTTCCATGTCATTAACAGGACTGGATAGAGATGGCAGAGCAGCTTAATAGCCCAGCGCCCCTGCCCGAAGATCCTGCAGATGCTCTTATGACGAAGATGCTGACTCCGACACCCTACGAGGTGCCGGAAAAGACCAAGAAGAAGGTCGCGGGGACCCGAAAGGGTCTCCGGCGCAAGGTTGTATCGGAGTCATTGGACAATGACTCCAACGCACACTCCTCCCACGGAAAGGAGGAGGAGGAGAAAAGTTCTCCCCCCCTAGCTGGGGGAGACAAGAAAAGGAAGGCTGACCCATCCGGGGAGGCCGAAGGGTCCAAGGACCCTCCTTCCAGACTGTGCCACGACGGCCGCCGACAGCGGCGACGAGTGGCTACCCAGGGACAAGCCCCTGGCGAAGTCGTAAGTGTCCGGACACCATAGTACTTCATGGTATGTTTTATTATACTACCTTTCCTCATGCCGAACATGATTATGCAGTCCGTCCCGAGCTCATCTCGATGTACCCTCGTCGAGCGGCTCTTTGGACTCGCCGGATATGAATAGCAGTTCTCTTCCGACCGCTTCCACCCCTCGCCCTACGGACAACGCCGAGGAGTTGTCTAAACAGGCACCGAGCCAAGGGGAGGTGGTCCTGGGGGTGCCTCGCGGCGACTTCCCGGACCCTGGGTACCAAGGGAGCGAGGCTCCTACGGGCTTCAAGTTTGGGCCCCAGTCGGACACTGCGTCGGAGCCCTTGATGGTTTCGGACTCCGGCAGGCGGTCCCCCGTCAAGGGGGGGGCAACCATCCGTGCCGGTGTCCTTCGTCCAACCAGAGGCACGGGACAACCTACTGGAAGCGCTTCGCAGCGCTTACATCGAAGAAGAGCACCGCACTATCATGAGTGCAGTGGTCGAGAAGGTTCAGTCCGCCAAAACGGACTGACCAAAGCCTGCGCCAGCCTCCTAATAGGCTTTGAGGTGAGCAATCAAAATATATGAAAATATACCGCATAGATAGTAGCCCCTGATGCTCTGTTCGGCTTTCACAAAGAAAAACCGAATAGAGGATCAAATCAGAACTCAGGAGTCTAATTAGAGTATGTCTATGTGTACGTGCAGGCTTCGCTGCTGGCCGCTGTCGCACGTACTGCGGAGGTCTATGCGCTGAAGCAGGACCTGAAGCGGTCCGAGGACGAGCTCGGCCTTACCAAGAGGCAGCTCGAAGAGAGCAAAGGAAAGAAATACCCCTGCCTATATAGTTAAAAAGAAGTTCATGTGTAAAGTAATAGGATCATCATGAATTTGTCAGGGGCCACGACCGAGGTGGCGACCCTGAGGAAGGCGTTGTCCGAGGCTGAAGATAAAGCGGCCAAAGAACGCATTGAACAGGATAAGCAAGAAGCCCGAGTAGAAGGAGACTTTCCTTTTTATTACCCGAGTTCGGAGCTCTCCAGGAGCGTTTGCAGATCTTCCCCGTAGTGTACTGGATGCCGCGGAGTTTTACCGGGCTGAGGTGGGGAGCTCAGCGGAAAAGTTGTTCTGGTCTCAGTATACTGGGACCGAACACCCCGTGCCCTGGAGCGACCAGCTGAAGCAGTTGGTCGAACTTAACAAGGCGGCCGAACAGGCCATGCGGGGCCTTATAGTCCGGATGTGGCCTGGCGAGACCCTGCCCGGCAGCTACTTCGGCCTTGTGAGGCGGCTTGTGGAAGCTTGCCCGCGGCTTGAAGTCATCAAGTGGTCCGTCTGTATCGAGGGTGCGCACAGGGCTTTTGCCCTTGCGAAGGTGCACTGGGCAAAGCTGGACGCCGTGAAGATGGTGAAGGATGGGCCGCCGGAGGGCAAGGAGCATCGCCGCCCCGAGAATTATTACGAGAGTGTCCTGGAGAGTTCCCGTCTAGTGGCAGATGAGTGTGCCAAGGATGTAATTTTTGAATGAACATGCTCTTGTGATCCTGTAATATGAAATGAGTTCATTTGCGCCATGCGGCGCTTTTTTAATTTAAAATATTACCTTCTGTGCGGCCGTTTATAAAATCTGAGAGTTGGACAGTCATCGGCTTCTGCCCCCATGTAACTAGTACTGGGGTGTTCGGGATAAACCTGAGCACTCTTTACCCCAATTTTGGGTCTTTCGAGGGAGGTGGTGAGCGCAACGAACCAGGCAATCAGACTATAATGCTTTATCACTCTCACTTAGCCATAGAAGTCTATGATTTTAAATTTTGGCGAAGCCCCTGGTATTCGGAGGGCCGAATTTGGGGCGCTATACACGCCTAAGCCAGACAAGGGTAACTCCTCGCCCAAAGCAGAAAAAATCTTTAAGGACTTGAGACCTCTCGAACAGCGACCAGTCTCTCGCCTTATCATGACAGTCAGTTTTTGGCTTTCTCTACTGAGGTGTTCGTCCGGAAGAACCGGGACACAATCGCAGTAGTTCTCCCACCGCTCCCTTAGCCGATATAGCGGAACGTAAGGTACCAAAGCATGGGAGCCGGGCAACCCAACATTTGACCAAAGGCATGATTCGGAGCTGATGCATATAATGCTATAAGTTCGGGGTGCCACACTGTCGAAAGTGTTCAGACTTCTTGCGCCATATTATGAGGTAAACGAGAACCCCTGGCAAACTGACCGTACCCGAACATGCGGGTGTGGATTGTCGTAAGTGGACATATAAGATAAAGAAAAAACTTGAATCATGCAAGGACAGATTAATGATATGCATTGTCATTTAAATAATACGGCGAAGCGTACTGCTACAAGTAGTGCAATAAGCATAAAGTAGGACAATTCGAAATGTCCTATCCCAGGGCAAGCTATGCATAAATAGTGAAAAGCGGGTATATCAATTATTACTAGAGAGCACCTGGCGGTTCCCGTGTTCATCTTAGCTTCTTGCCGCCTTGGTTGTTGCTTCCGGAATGTGTCCGACAATCATACTGCCGGACAGGGCTTCTAGAGAGTTAGGCCCTGAAAGAGAGAAGGAATGACAAAGGTATACAGCCCCTAGTGCAGTTAAGCCACAATGCGGGGCATGTCCTGATCGTGCCCCCGCCTATGTCCATGGTATTTTCAATGCGTAATTATGTATGCGCGACACGGATTTCGTTGCTTCCTTGGGACTGGGACAGGGGCCGAACTGCTAGGCGAGCTCTGATCGTGCTAGGTGATCCTGTTGCAGCTTGTTCCGGACTCGCTTGAAGGTATCCGAGGGCTGTGACGCCGAATGAGTGGTCTACCTGAACAGGCTGCTTTGTGCTTCTGCTGCAAGGGCCGCAGTGTGCTCTTCCGTACGGAGTGAGCATTCTGTGTTTCCATTTACTGTTATGACCCCGCGAGGTCCTGGCATGTTGGGCTTGAGGTATGCGTAATGCAACACTGCATTGAATTTTGCAAATGTTGTTTGTCCGAGCAGTGCATGATAGCCACTGCGAAACGGGACGATGTCGAAGATTAACTCTTCGCTTCGAAAGTTGTCCGGTGATCCGAAGACCACTTCCAGTGTGATTGAGCCTGTGCAATGGGCCTCTACACCTGGGATGACGCCTTTAAAGGTGGTTTTGCTGGGTTTGATCCTCGAGGGATTGATACCCATTTTTTACACTGTATCCCGATAAAGCAGGTTTAGGCTATTGCTGTCGTCCATAAGGACTCGAGTGAGGTGAAATCTGTCAATGATGGGGTCTAGGACCAGTGCGGCGGATCCACCATGATGGATGCTAGTGGGGTGGTCCCTGCGATCGAAGGAGATCGGGCAAGCAGACCACGGGTTGAACTTTGGGGCGACGGACTCCATCGCGTAGACGTCCCTTAGTGCATGCTTCCGCTCCCTCTTGGGAATGTGGGTTGCGTATATCATGTTCACCGCCTTCACTTGTGGGGGAAACCCCTTTTGTCCTCCTGTGTTCGGCTGGGGCTCCTCCTCGTCGTCGTCATGCAGCCCCTTGTCCTTGTTTTCGGCATTTAACTTGCCGGCCTGCTTGAACACCCATCATTCTCTATTGGTGTGATTGGCTGGCTTGTTGTGGGTGCCGTGGATTTGACACGAGCGGTCCAGTATGCGATCCAGACTGGACGGAGCCGGAGTATTTCTTTTAAATGGCTTTTTCCACTTACTGGATCTAGAGCCTCTGAATCCGGCATTGACTGTTGTATCTTCGGTGTTATCGCCGTTATTGCGGTGCTTTGGTCTGTCATGACGTTGCCTACCGTTAACATCTTTGGTATCCGAGGTATCCGGATTCCCCGATGTGTTGTTGCTGCGAGCCAGCCAGCTATCCTCGCCCGCACAAAAGCGGGTCATGAGTGTCGTGAGGGCTGCCATAGATTTTGGCTTCTCCTAGCCGAGGTGGAGGGCGAGCCACTCGTCGCGGATGTTATGCTTGAATGCCGCTAAGGCCTCTGCATCCGGACAGTCTACAATTTGATTTTTCTTAGTCAGGAACCGTGTCCAGAATTGTCTGGCCGATTCCCCTGGCTGCTGGGTTATGTGGCTCAAGTCATCAGCATCCGGTGGCCGCACATAAGTGCCCTGGAAGTTGTCAAGAACTACATTTTCCAGATCCTCCCAACTGCCGACGGAATCTGCTGGCAAGCTATTCAACCAATGCCGAGCTGGTCCTTTGAGTTTTAGTGGGAGGTACTTGATGCCATGTAGATCATCACCGCGAGCCATGTGGATGTGAAGGAGGAAATCCTCAATCCATACAACGGGATCTGTTGTGCCATCGTATGATTCGATATTTACGGGTTTGAAACCCTCCGAGAATTCATGATTCATAACTTCATCAGTGAGGCATAGGGGGTGTGCGGCACCTCTGTGCCGGGCTATATCCCGACGTAGTTCGTATGAGTCTTGCCTGCTGTATTCGGCCCATCCGAATTTACTCTTGGTGTATCCGACGCGATGATCATCGTCCCATGTGGGTGCACGTGCCCATGTCCCGTATATTGACCTTGTGGTTTTTGCCTTACTGTCCAATATGTCTCGCAGGTCCTCTGTGTTGCCCCGGGCCTTAATATTTTTGACTGAGTGGCGACAGGGTGCGGGCTGAACTTTAGACTGAAACGCCTTACTGACTCGGCCGCGTAGTGGCCAGTCAGCCGCATTGTACACTGGTGAATGAGGTTTCAATGCCTCCTCCTCGAGGTGAGGTAGCAACCTGCGTTTTGGGTAACTCTTGGACGGGCGTGCGAGTTCATGCTCCTCGGCCGCAAGGACTGTTGGGGAACATAGTAATTTCAAAAAAATTCCTATGCACACGCAAGATCATGGTGATGCATAGCAACGAGAGGGGAGAGTGTTGTCTACATACCCTCGTAGATCGAAAACGGAAGCGTTTGGTTGATGTAGTCGTACGTCTTCACAGCCCGACCGATCAAGCACCGAAACTACGGCACCTCCGAGTTTTAGCACATGTTCAGCTCGATGACGATCCCCGGACTCCGATCCAGCAAAGTGTCGGGGAAGATTTCCGTCAGCACGACGGCGTGGTGATGATCTTGATGTACTACTGTCGCAGGGCTTCGCCTAAGCACCGCTACAATATTATCGAGTACTATGGTGGCAGGGGGCGCCGCACACGGCTAAGAATATGATCACGTGGATCAACTTGTGTCTCTGGGGTTCCCCTGCCTCCGTATATAAAGGATCAAGGGGGGTGCGGCCGGCCAAGGCGAGGCGTGCCAGGAGGAGTCCTACTCCCTCTGGGAGTAGGATTCCCCCCCAATCCTAGTTGGAATAGGATTCACGGAGGGGGGGGGGGAAAGAGAGAGGGGGGCCGGCCACCTCTCCTTGTCCCATATAGCTCCCGGGGGGTTCCGGTAACCTCCCGGTACTCCGGTAAAATCCCGATTTCACCCGGAACACTTCCGATATCCAAACATAGGCTTCCAATATATCAATCTTTATGTCTCGACCATTTCGAGACTCCTCGTCATGTCCGTGATCACATCCGGGACTTCGAACAACCTTCGGTACATCAAAACGTATAAACTCATAATATAACTGTCATCGAAACCTTAAGCGTGCGGACCCTACGGGTTCGAGAACAATGTAGACATGACCGAGACATGTCTCCGGTCAATAACCAATAGCGGGACCTGGATGCCCATATTGGCTCCTACATATTCTACGAAGATCTTTATCGGTCAGACCGCATAACAACATACGTTGTTCCCTTTGTCATCAGTATGTTACTTGCCCGGGATTCGATCGTCGGTATCCAATACCTAGTTCAATCTCGTTAACGGCAAGTCTCTTTACTCGTTCCGTAATACATCATCCCGCAACTAACTCATTAGTTGCAATGCTTGCAAGGCTTAAGTGATGTGCATTACCGAGAGGGCCCAGAGATACCTCTCCGACAATCGGAGTGACAAATCCTAATCTCGAAATGCGCCAACCCAACATGTACCTTTGGAGACACCTGTAGAGCTCCTTTATAATCACCCAGTTACATTGTGACGTTTGGTAGCACACAAAGTGTTCCTTCGGCAAATGGGAGTTGCATAATCTCATAGTCATAGGAACATGTATAAGCCATGAAGAAAGCAATAGCAACATACTAAACGATCGGGTGCTAAGATAACAGAATGGGTCATGTCAATCAGATCATTCTCCTAATGATGTGATCCCGTTAATCAAATGACAACCCATGTCAATGGCTAGGAAACTTAACCATCTTTGATCAACGAGCTAGTCAAGTAGAGGCATACTAGTGACACTCTGTTTGTCTATGTATTCACACATGTATTATGTTTCCGGTTAATACAATTCTAGCATGAATAATAAACATTTATCATGATATAAGGAAATAAATAATAACTTTATTATTGCCTCTAGGGCATATTTCCTTCAGTCTCCCACTTGCACTAGAGTCAATAATCTAGATCACATCACCATGTGATTAACATCGATAGTTCACATCATCATGTGATTAACACCCATAGTTCACATCGCCATGTGACCAACACCCAAAGGGTTTACTAGATTCAGTAATTTAGTTCACATCGCTATGTGATTAACACCCAAAGAGTACTAAGGTGTGATCATGTTTCGCTTGTGAGAGAATCTTAGTCAATGGGTCTTTGACATTCAGATCCGTTATGTATTTTGCAATTTTCTATGTCTACAATGCTCTGCACGGAGCTACTCTAGATAATTGCTCCCACTTTTGATATGTATTTAGATCGAGACTTAGAGTCATCCAGATCAGTGTCAAAACTTGCATCGATGTAACCCTTTACGGTGAACCTTTTTGTCACCTCCATAATCGAGAAACATATCCTTATTTCACTAAGGACAATTCTGACCGCTGTCCAGTGATCTACTCCTAGATCACTATTGTACTCACTTGCCAAATCAGTGCAGGGTATACAATAGATCTGGTACACAGCATGACATACTTTATAGAACCTATGGCCAAGGCATAGAGAATGACTTTCATTCTCTTTCTATCTTCTGCCGTGGTCGGGCTTTGAGTCTTACTCAACTTCACACCTTGTAATACAGGCAAGAACTTTTTCTTTGACTGCTCCATTTTGAACTACTTCGAAATCTTGTCAAGGTATGTACTCATCAAAAAAACTTATCAAGCGTCTTGATCTATCTCTATAGATCTTGAAGCTCAATATGTAAGCAGCTTCACCGAAGTCTTTCTTTGAAAAAACTCCTTTCAAACACTCCTTTATGCTTTACAGAATAATTCTACATTATTTCCGATCAACAATATGTCATTCACATATACTTATCAGAAATGCTGTAGTGCTCCCACTCACTTTCTTGTAAATACAGGCTTCACCGCAAGTCTGTATAAAACTGTATGCTTTGATCAACTCATCAAAGCGTATATTCCAACTCCGAGATGCTTGTACCAGTCCATAGATGGATCGATGGAGCTTGCATGTTTTGTTAACACCTTTGGGATCGACAAAACCTTCTAGTTGCATCGTATACAACTCTTCTTTAATAAATCCATTAAGGAATGCAGTTTTGTTTATCCATTTGCCAGATTTCATAAAATGTGGCAATTGCTAACATGATTCGAACAGACTTAAGCATAGATACGAGTGAGAAACTCTCATCGTAGTCAACACCTTGAACTTGTCGAAAACCTTTTGCGACAATTCTAGCTTTGTAGATAGTAACACTACTATCAGCGTCCGTCTTCCTCTTGAAGATCCATTTATTTTCTATGGCTTGCCAATCATCGGGCAAATCCATCAAAGTCCATACTTTGTTCTCATACATGGATCATATCTCAGATTTCATGGCCTCAAACCATTTTGCGGAATCTGGGCTCATCATCGCTTCCTCATAGTTCACAAGTTCGTCATGGTCTAGTAACATGACTTCCAGAACAGGATTACCGTACCACTCTGGTGCGGATCTCACTCTGGTTTACCTACAAGATTCGATAGTAACTTGATCTGAAGTTTCATGATCATCATCATTAGCTTCCTCACTAATTGGTGTAGGTGTCACAGAAACCGGTTTCTGTGATGTACTACTTTCCAATAAGGGAGGAGGTACAGTTACCTCATCAAGTTCTACTTTCCTCCCACTCACTTCTTTCGAGAGAAACTCCTTCTCTAGAAAGTATCCATTCTCAGCAACGAATGTCTTGCCTTCGGATATGTGATAGAAGGTGTACCCAACAGTCTCCCTTGGGTATCCTATGAAGACACATTTCTCCGATTTGGGTTTGAGCTTATCAGGATGAAACTTTTTCACATAAGCATCACAACCCCAAACTTTTAAGAAATGATAACTTTCATTTCTTGCTAAACCATAGTGTCGTCTCAATGGATTTAGATGGTGCCATATTTAACGTGAATGTAGCTGTCTCTAATGCATAACCCAAAAACGATAGTGGTAAATCGGCAAGAGACATCATAGATTGCACCATATCTAATAAAGCATGGTTACGATGTTCGGACACACCATTACACTATGGTGTTCCAGGTGGCGTGAGTAGTGAAACTATTTCACATTGTTTTAACTGAAGGCCAAACTCGTAACTCAAATATTTTACCTCTGCGATCATATTGTAGACACTTTTATTTTCTTGTTACGATGATTCTCCACTTCACTCTGAAATTCTTTGAACTTTTCAAATGTTTCAGACTTGTGTTTCATCAAGTAGATATACCCATATCTACTCAAATCATCTGTGAAGGTCAGAAAATAATGATACTTGCTGCGACCCTCAACACTCATCGGATCGCATACATCAGTATGTATTATTTCCAATAAGTTAGTTGCTCGCTCTATTGTTCCGGAGAACGGAATCTTAGTCATCTTGCCCATGAGGCATGGTTCGCAAGCATCAAGTGATTCATAATCAAGTGATTCCAAAAGCCCATCAGCATGGAGTTTCTTCATGCGCTTTACACCAATATGACCTAAACGGCAGTGCCACAAATAAGTTGCACTATCATTATTAACTTTGCATCTTTTGGTTTCAATATTATGAATATGTGTATCACTACGATCGAGATCCAATGAACCATTTTCATTGGGTGTGTAACCATATAAGGTTTTATTCATGTAAACAGAACAACAATTTATTTTTTTACTTAAATGAATAGCCGTATTACAATAAACATGATCAAATCATATTCATGCTCAATGCAAGCACCAAATAACACTTATTTAGGTTCAACACTAATCCGGAAAGTATAGGGAGTGCGCGATGATGATCATATCAATCTTGGAACCACTTCCAACACACATCGTCACTTTACCCTTTAACTAGTCTCCGTTCACTCTGCAACTTCCGTTTCGAGTTACTAATCTTAGCAACTAATAGTATCAAATACTGAGGGGTTGCTATAAACACTAGTAAAGTACACATCAATAACATGTATATCAAATATACTTATGTTCACTTTGCCATCCTTCTTATCCGCCAATCACTTGGGGTAGGTTCCGCTTCCAGTGACCAGTCCCTTTGCAGTAGAAGCACTTAGTCTCAGGCTTAGGACCAGACTTGGGCTTCTTCCCTTGAGTAGCAACTTGCTTGCTGTTCTTTTTGAAGTTCCCCTTCTTCCCTCTGCCCTTTTCTTGAAACTAGTGATCTTGTCAACCATCAACACTTGATGTTTTTCTTGATTTCTACCTTCGTTGATTTCAGCATCACGAAGAGCTTGGGAGTTGTTTCCGTTATCCCTTGTATATTATAGTTCATCACGAAGTTCTACTAACTTGGTGATGGTGACTAGAGAATTTTGTCAATCACTATCTTATCTGGAAGATTAACTCCCACTTGATTCAAGCGATTGTAGTACCCAGACAATCTGAGCACATGCTCACTAGTTGAGAGATTCTCCTCCATATTTTAGCTATAGAACTTGTTGGAGACTTCATATCTCTCAACTCGGGTATTTGCTTGAAATATTAACTTCAACTCTTGGAACATCTCATATGGTCCATGACATTCAAAACGTCTTTGAAGTCCCGATTCTAAGCCGTTAAGCATGGTGCACTAAACTATCAAGTAGTCATCATATTGAGCTAGCCAAACGTTCATAACGTCTGCATCTGCTCCTGCAATAGGTCTGTCACCTAGCGGTGCATCAAGGACATAATTCTTCTGTGCAGCAATGAGGATAAACCTCAGATCACGGATCCAATCCGCATCATTGCTACTAACATCTTTCAACACAATTTTTCTCTAGGAACATATCAAAAATAAACATATGAAAGCAACAACGTGAGCTATTGATCTACAACATAGATATGCTAATACTACCAGGACTAAGTTCATGATAAATTTAGGTTCAATTAATCATATTACTTAAGAACTCCCACTTAGATAGATATCCCTCTAATCCTCTAAGTGATTACGTGATCCAAATTAACTAAACCATGTCCGATCATCACGTGAGATGGAGCAGTTTCATTGGTGAACATTACTATGTTGATCATATCTACTATATGATTCACGCTCGACCTTTCAGTCTCCGTGTTCCGAGGCCATATCTGTATATGCTTCGCTCGTCAAGTATAACCTGAGTATTCCGCGTGTGCAACTGTTTTGCACCCGTTGTATTTGAACATAGAGCCTATCACACCCGATCATCACGTGGTGTCTTAGCATGAAGAACTTTCGAAACGGTGCATACTCAGGGAGAACACTTCTTGATAATTTAGTGAGAGATCATCTTATAATGCTACCGTCAATCAAAGCAAGATAAGATGCATAAAAGATAAACATCACATGCAATCAATATAAGTGATATGATATGGCCATCATCATCTTGTGCCTGTGATCTCCATCTCCGAAGCACCGTCATGATCACCATTGTCACCGGCGCGACACCTTGATCTCCATCGTAGCATCGTTGTCGCCTCGCCAATCTTATGCTTCCACGACTATCGCTACCGCTTAGTGATAAAGTAAAGCATTACAGCGCGATTGCATTGCATACAATAAAGCGACAACCATATGGCTCCTGCCAGTTGCCGATAACTCAGTTACAAAACATGATCATCTCATACAATAAAATTTAGCATCATGTCTTGACCATATCACATCACAACATGCCCTGCAAAAACAAGTTAGACGTCCTCTACTTTGTTGTTGCAAGTTTTACATGGCTGCTACGGGCTTAAGCAAGAACCAATCTTACCTACGCATCAAAACCACAACGATAGTTTGTCAAGTTGGTGCTGTTTTAACCTTCGCAAGGACCGGGCGTAGCCACACTCGGTTCAACTAAAGTTGGAGAAACTGTCACCCGGAAGCCACCTATGTGCAAAGCACGTCGGGAGAACAGGTCTCGCGTAAGCGTACGCGTAATGTCGGTCCGGGCCGCTTCGTCCAACAATACCGCCAAACCAAAGTATGACATGCTGGTAAGTAGTATGACTTATATCACCCACAACTCACTTGTGTTCTACTCGTGCATATAACATCAACACATAAAACCTAGGCTCGGATGCCACTGTTGGGGAACGTAGTAATTTCAAAAAAATTCCTACGCACACGCAAGATCATGGTGATGCATAGCAACGAGAGGGGAGAGTGTTGTCTACGTACCCTCATAGATCGACAACGGAAGCGTTTGGTTGATGTAGTCGTACGTCTTCACGGCCCGACCGATCAAGCACCGAAACTACGGCACCTCCGAGTTTTAGCACACGTTCAGCTCGATGACGATCCCCGAACTCCGATCCAGCAAAGTGTCGGGGAAGATTTCCGTCAGCACAATGGCGTGGTGACGATCTTGATGTACTACTGTCGCAGGGCTTCGCCTAAGCACCGCTACAATATTATCGAGTACTATGGTGGCAGGGGGCCGCCGCACACGGCTAAGAATATGATCACGTGGATCAACTTGTGTCTCTGGGGTTCCCCTGCCTCTGTATATAAAGGATCAAGGGGGGGGGGTGCGGCCGGCCAAGGGGAGGCGCGCCAGGAGGAGTCCTACTCCCTCTGGGAGTAGGATTCCCCCCCCCCAATCCTAGTTGGAATAGGATTCGCGGAGGGGGGGGGAAAGAGAGAGGGGGGCCGGCCACCTCTCCTTGTCCTAATAGGACTAGGGGAGGGGGGAGGCGCGCAGCCCATCTTGGGCTGCCCCTTCTCTTTTCCACTAAAGCCCACTAAGGCCCATATAGCTCCCGGGGGGTTCCGGTAACCTCCCGGTACTCCGGTAAAATCCCGATTTCACCCGGAACACTTCCGATATCCAAACATAGGCTTCCAATATATCAATCTTTATGTCTCGACCATTTCGAGACTCCTCGTCATGTCCGTGAGCACATTCGGGACTCCGAACAACCTTCGGTACATCAAAACGTATAAACTCATAACATAACTGTCATCGAAACCTTAAGCGTGCGGACCCTACGGGTTCGAGAACAATGTAGACATGACCGAGACATGTATCCGGTCAATAACCAATAGCGGGACCTGGATGCCCATATTGGCTCCTACATATTCTACGAAGATCTTTATCGGTCAGACCGCATAACAACATACGTTGTTCCCTTTGTCATCGGTATGTTACTTGCCCGAGATTCGATCGTCGGTATCCAATACCTAGTTCAATCTCGTTACCGGCAAGTCTCTTTACTCGTTCCGTAATACATCATCCCGCAACTAACTCATTAGTTGCAATGCTTGCAAGGCTTAAGTGATGTGCATTACCGAGAGGGCCCAGAGATACCTCTTCGACAATCGGAGTGACAAATCCTAATCTCGAAATACGCCAACCCAACATGTACCTTTGGAGACACCTGTAGAGCTCCTTTATAATCATCCAGTTACGTTGTGACGTTTGGTAGCACACAAAGTGTTCCTTCGGCAAACGGGAGTTGCATAATCTCATAGTCATAGGAACATGTATAAGTCATGAAGAAAGCAATAGCAACATACTAAACGATCGGGTGCTAAGCTAACGGAATGGGTCATGTCAATCACATCATTCTCCTAATGATGTGATCCCGTTAATCAAATGACAACCCATGTCAATGGCTAGGAAACTTAACCATCTTTGATCAACGAGCTAGTCAAGTAGAGGCATACTAGTGACACTCTGTTTGTCTATGTATTCACACATGTATTATGTTTCCGGTTAATACAATTCTAGCATGAATAATAAACATTTATCATGATATAAGGAAATAAATAATAACTTTATTATTGCCTCTAGGGCATATTTCCTTCAAGGACTTCGGTCCACCTGTCTGCTAGCAAGTCTTGGTCAGCTTGAAGTTGTTGTTGCTTTTTCTTCAGGCTATTTGCCGTGGCCATAAGCCGGTGCTTGAAGCGCTCTTGCTCGACGGGGTCCTCAGGCACGATAAACTCGTCGTAGCCAAGGCTCGCCTCGTCTTCGGAGAGAGGCACGTAATTATCCTCCTCCGGTTCTCCATCTGCTGCCTGCTCTGGAGGGCTAGCTTGTTCATACTTCAGCTCTACATCGTGCTGGAGGGGATTGTTGTTGTCTTCGGCACTATCCGGAGTGTTATTATCTCCTGTGCCGGTATCACTGCTCTTGCTGTGGCGAGACTTAGAGTGGCGCCGCTGACGTTGGCGCTTGGGTTGCTTCCTGGAGGGGTCATCCTCCGCTGTCTCATCGCCATTGCCTTCTTTGGGGGTGTCCACCTTGTTTATATCATATGATGAGGTGGCAGTCCAGCTCCCTGAGGGCGGTGGTTCCTATTCGTCTCCGGCTTCGTCGTCCATACCGTCGAAGTCTTCGGAGTCGAAGTTGAGCATGTCGGTTAAGTCGTCGACAGTGGCTACTAAGTGGGTGGTGGGTGGGCAGCGAATTTCTTCGTCGTCCGCATCCCATTCTAGCCGGACATGGTTCGGCCAAGGTTCTCCTGACAGGGAGAGAGACCTTAATGAATTTAGCACATCTCCAAAAGGTGAGTGCTGAAAGATATCCGCGAAGGTGAACTCCATGATCGGCTCCCAGTCGGACTCGACGGGCACGGTTGCGAGCGACTCGGAGTCCGTGGCCGGAGATGAATCCAGTGGTTCGGCGACATGGCTCTCGTAAGGGGTGAACTCAGTATCCAGCTCTATCGCCACTGAGAGTGCGGCCTCCATGGTGGGTCCATCCCTGCGCTCTTGGATGGCGCGACTTACTCCGGATTGATAGCCAGAGTAGTTGTGGATGCGATCTCCCGAACATTGTCCGACGGCAGAGTTACATCATGCTCGTCGCGACTGTGTGGCGCGTCCAACATGGGCTCGAATCCGTCGAAGATCAAGTCTCCGCGGATGTCGGTCGTGTAGTTCAAGTTTCCAAATCTGACCTGATGGCCAGGGGCGTAGCTCTCGATCTGCTCCAGGTGGCCAAGCGAATTGGCCCGCAGTGCGAAGCCGCCGAATACGAAGATCTAACCGGGGAGGAAAACCTCACCCTGGACAGCATCACTGGCGATGATCGAAGGAGCCATCCAGCCTTATGGTGACGACACAGTGGAACTCTCAATGAAAGCACCAATGTCGGTGTCAAAACCAGCGGATCTTGGGTAGGGGGTCCCGATCTGTGCGTCTAAGGAGGATGGTAACAGGAGGCAGGGGACACGATGTTTACCCAGGTTCGGGCCCTCTTGATGGAGGTAATACCCTACGTCCTGCTTGATTGTTCTTGATAATATGAGTGTTACAAGAGTTGATCTACCACGAGATCAGAGAGGCTAAACCCTAGAAGCTAGCCTATGGTATGATTGTATGTTGTCCTACGGACTAAAACCCTCCGGTTTATATAGACACCGGAGGGGGATAGGGTTACAAAAGGTCGGTTACAAAGGAGGAGATATACATATCCGTATTTCCTAGCTTGGCTTCCACGCCAAGTAGAGTCCCATCCGGAAACGGGACAAAGTCTTCAATCTTGTATCTTCATAGTCCAACAGTCTGGCCAAAGGATATAGTCTGGCTGTCCGGAGACCCCCTAATCCAGGACTCCCTCAAGGATCATGAAGCAAAACTCAAAACTAGATCATACTAAAACTTTATTCTACTAGATGAAGATATTACCAAAAGGATCGAACTAAGAAAAACGGTAAAGGTAAAAGTGTGATGGTGATACGATACCAGGGCACTCCCCCAAGCTTGGCAGTTGCCAAGGGGAGTTCCCATACCCATGTGTTTAGGTCTTGTTCTTCGGGGTGGTGATGATGGAGTTGTTGATGATTTAGGCTTGTTGTACGTCTTCCAAGGCATAGGCTCACCATCATAGAAGGATGATCGAGTCTCCAGGATCCTCAAATCTGCAGCCGAACTCATCCTCTTGAATCTATATTCATACTCATAGTTTTGGTTTTGCAGTTCATAGATCTGGGCTTGGAGGCGTTCAATTTTCTCGTGAAGCTTGAAGATGGCCTCCTCGAAGTTCTTGTCATCCAGCTTGTGGTTGTTGGTGAACTCCGCAATCATTATGTGATTGGAGTCGAGTCCACGTTCCACCATCTCCTGGCACTTGAAAACTTGTTGCTCCATTGCTTCGAGTCTTGTCTCCACGCTTCCGGTCCTCCTTGGTCCCTCAACATCGCGGATGTGCAGCAACCCCTCATGCATCTCAATGGTTTGAGGGTGTTGCAGCACCTCCGCAAGGTAGGGGTTGATGACCTTCTTGAAGAACTTGTCCTTGGGGGCACTTGAAGACGCCATGGCGATCTAGATCTGTCAGAAAAACAGCTCGAAACAAAGACAGAGAATATTTGCGTGGTACGGTGTTCAAAACCTTCGGGAGATTATATAATTAATTTTTACTGACCAAAAGAAGTATCGTGCAAGAAAACAAAGTCCGGATAGCACACGAGGTGCCCACAAGGTAGGGGGCGCGCACAGGGGGGTAGGGCGCGCCCTCCACCCTCGTGGACGCCTCGTGTCCTTCCCGGGCTATTTCTTATTTTCCTATTTTCTTAAATATTCCAAAACAGAGAAAAATTGCTATTAGAACTGTTTTGGAGTCGGTTTACTTACTGTACCACATATCTATTCCTTTTCAGAGGCTAAAAGATTCTGGAAAGTGTCCCTTATGTATTCCTTCGGGGTTACGGTCTCAATAACATTAGTTTCAACATTTATAGGATTACCCGAGATATAATGTTTGATTCTTTGACCGTTCACCACCCTCGGATTCGTGCCTTCGAAGTTGTTGATTTTAATGGCCGCGGAACGATAGACCTCCTCGATAATGTAAGGACCTTCCCATTTGGAGGGAAGTTTTCCTGCAAAAAATCTTAAATGAGAGTTGTATAACAATACATAATCACATACATTAAACTCACGCTTTTGTATCCTTTTATCATGCCATCTTTTAAATTTTTCTTTAAACAGTTTGGCATTCTCATAGGCCTAGGTTCTCCATTCATCAAGTGAGCTAATGTCAAAAAGCCTCTTCTCACCGGCAAGTTTGAAATCATAATTGAGATCTTTAATGGCCCAATATGCCTTATGTTCTAGTTCAAGAGGTAAGTGACATGCTTTACAATAAACCATCTTATACGGAGATATACCCATGGGATTTTTATATGCAGTTCTATAAGCCCATAATGCATCATCAAGTTTCTTGGACCAATTCTTTCTAGATCTATTATCAGTCTTTTGCAAAATTAATTTAAGCTCTCTATTACTCAATTCTACTTGACCACTAGACTGTGGATGATATGGAGATGCAATTCTATGATTAACATCATACTTAGCAAGCATTTTACGGAAGGCACCATGAATAAAATGTGAACAAACATCATTCATTAAATATCTAGGGACTCCAAACCTCGGAAAAATAACTTCTTTAAGCATCTTAATAGAGGTATTATGATCAACACTACTAGTTGGAATAGCTTCTACCCACTTAGTAACGTAATTAACAGCAACTAAAATATGAGTAATTCATAGGCATTTCTTAACGTCTACTAATATTACCAATTCTTTGACATTCATCACAAGACAAGACAAACTTACGGGCATCCTTGAAGAGAGTAGGCCAATAAAAACCGGATTGCAATACCTTGTGTGTAGTTCTATCTCCAGCATGGTGTCCTCCATAAGCCTCAGAGTGACACTTGCGTAGGATCAGTTCCAGTCATGCTCAGGTACACAACGTCTAATGACACCATCTACTCCTTCTTTATAAAGGTGTGGGTCATCCCAAAAGTAATGTCTTAAATCATAGAAGAACTTTTTCTTTTGCTGGTATGTGAAACTAGGTGGTATAATTTAGCAACAATATAATTAGCATAATCCGCATACCATGGAGCAGTACGAGAAGCATTTATGATAGCTAATTGTTCATCAGGAAAGCTATCATCAATAGGTAGTGGGTCATCAAGAACATTCTCTAACCTAGACAAGTTGTCTGCAACAGGTTTCTCAGCTCCCTTTCTATCAATAATATGGAAATCAAATTCTTGTAGCAAGAGAACCCATCTAATAAGTCTAGGTTTAGCATCTTTATTTTCCATAAGATATTTAATAGCAGCATCGTCAGTGTGAACAGTTACTTTAGAATCAACAATATAGGGTCTGAACTTATCACAAGCAAATACAACTGGTAAAAATTCCTTTTCAGTAGTAGCATAATTTCTTTGAGCATTATCTAGAGTTTTACTAGCATATTGGATAACATTTAATTTCTTATCAACTCTTTGTCCTAGAACAGCCCCTACAGCATAATCACTAGCATCACACATAATTTCAAGTGGTAAATTCCAATCAGGAGGCTGAACAATAGGTGCAGAAATCAAAGCTTTCTTAAGTATCTCAAATGCGTCTACACATTCATCATCAAAGACAAAAGGAACATCTTTTTGTAAGAGATTAGTCATAGGCCTGGAGATTTTTGAGAAGTCTTTAATGAACCTCCTATAAAAACCAGCATGACCAAGGAAACTTCTTATACCTTTGATGTCCTTAGGACACGACATTTTTCCAATAGCATCAACCTTAGCCTTATCCACTTCAATACCTCTTTCATAAATTTTATGCCCCAAGACAATACCTTCATTAACCATAAAGTGGCACTTCTCCCAATTCAAGACAAGATTAGTTAATTCACATCTCTGCAAAACTCGATCAAGGTTGCTTAAGAAATCATCAAAAGAAGTTCCATATACGGAGAAATCATCCATGAAAACCTCAACAATCTTTTCACAAAAGTCAGAGAATATAGCAGTCATACATCTTTGAAAGGTAGCAGGTGCATTACATAAACCAAAAGGCATACGTCTATAAGCAAACGTACCGAAAGGGCAAGTAAAAGTTGTCTTTTCTTGATCCTCTTTTGACACAGGTATTTAAGAGAAACCAGAATAACCATCTAGAAAGCAAAAATGTGTATGTTTGGATAATCATTCTAGCATTTGATCAATAAAAGGTAAAGGGTAATGATCCTTTTAGTAGCTTTATTTAATTTGCAGAAATCAATTACCATTCTATAACATGTAACAATTCTTTGTGGAATCAATTCATCTTTATCATTAGGAACAACAGTAATACCTCCCTTCTTAGGGACACAATGGACAGGACTTACCCACTGACTATCAGCAACGGGATAAATTATACCTGCCTCCAGAAGCTTTAGTATTTCTTTTCTTACCACTTCTTTCATCTTAGGATTTAACCGTCATTGTTGATCAACAACCGGTTTCGCATCTTTCTCCAATTTTATTTTTTGCTGGCATATAGTGGGACTAATGCCCTTAAGATCATCAAGAGTATATCCAATAGCAGCACGGTGCTTCTTCAGAGTTTTCAATAATTTATTTTCCTCATGCTCTGAAAGGTTAGCACTAATAATAACATGATATATCTCTTTCTCATCAAGATAAGCATATTTAAGAGTATCAGGTAAAGGTTTAAGCTTAAACACGGGATCACCCTTGGGTGGAGGAGGATCCCCTAGAATTTCAATAGGCATGTTGTGTTTCAAAATAGGTCTCTGTTTAAAGAATACTTCGTCTATTTCCCTTAGTTCATTCATAAACATATCATTTTCATGGTCGAGCAAATATTATTCTAAAGGATCATTAGGAGGCACGGCAATAGAAGCAAGTCCAATAATTTCATCTTTACTAGGTACTTCTTTATCATGGGGTTGTCTACGAAATTTAGCAAAGTTAAATTCATGACACATATCCCCTAAACCAACAGAAACAATATCCTTATTGCAGTCTATCTTAGCATTAACAGTATTCAAGAAGGGTCTACCAAATATAATGGGACAAAAGTTATCTTGTGGGGAACCAAGAACAAGAAAATCAGCAGGATATTTAACTTTCCCACACAAGACTTCAACATCTCTAACAATCCCAACTGGTGAAATAGTGTCTCCATTGGCAAGCTTAATTGTGACATCAATTTCCTCTATCTCAGCAGGTGCAATATCGTGCATAATATCTTTATATAAGGAATGAGGTATTGCACTTGCACTAGCACCCATATCACATAAGCCATGATAGCAATGCCTACAACAGGTCTATGTTTATTTTTAGTATCGGGTCTAGCAATTATAGCAGCTTCATCTCAGAAGTAAATAACATGCCCATCAATATTATCAGCCAAGAGATCTTTAACCATAGGAACACTAGGTTCGACTTTAATTTGCTCAGAGGGAGTAGGTGTTCTAGTATTACTCTTACGAACAACAGTTGAAGCATTAGCATGATCCTTTATTCTAACAGAGAAAGGTGGTTTCTCAATATAAGCAGTAGGAACAACAGGATCATTATAAGTGATAGTCTTTTATTCAACTTTAATAGGTGCAACTACTTTTACTTTAGTGGGAGGACTATATTTAAACCACTTATCCTGTGAGATCAACATGAGTATCAAAGGATTCACAAAAAGAAGCTACTATCTCAGAGTCAAGTCCATATTTAGTGCTAAATTCACGGAAAGCATTGGTATCCATAAAAGATTTAACACAATCAAACTTAGGTGTTATACCTGACTCCTTACCTTCATCGAGATCCCAATCTTTAGAGTTGCATTTAATTCTTTCCAATAAATCCCATTTGAATTCAATAGTCTTCATCATAAAAGAGCCAGTACAAGAAGTATCGAGCATGGAGCGATTATCCAGAGAAAGCCGAGCATAATTTTTTTGAATAATAATTTCTCTTGAGAGCTCACGATTGGGGCCTGAATATAACATTAACTTAAGCCTCCCCCAAGCTTGAGTGATGCTTTCTCCTTTGTGAGGCCAAAAATTATATATATAATTACGATCATGATGAACAAGATGCATAGGATAAAACTTCTGATGAAATTCCAATTTCAATCGGTTGTAGGTCCATGATCCCATATAATCACATAGCCTAAACCATGTTAATGCCTTTCCCTTCAAAGATAAAGGGGAAACCTTCTTTTTGATAACATCCTCGGGCAAACCTGCAAGCTTAAATAATCCACAAACTTCATCCACATAGATTAGGTGCAAATCGGGATGCAATGTTCCATCACCTGTGAAAGGATTAGCTAGAAGTTTCTCTATCATACCCGAAGGAATTTCAAAGTAAACATTTTCATTAGGTTCAGTAGGTTGAGGAGCAACTCTTTGCTCTACTGGTCGCACTACAAAAAAATACACTTCCGTGATGATACGTGTTTGTCATAGTAGGTCGCTTTTTTTGTCATGCATGTACATCCATGACAAATTTATGACAGAATCAAGATAGTCATACCTGTGCTGTCGTAGAAGTGTTCCATGACATTACCAAAATTATCATCACGGAAGTGTCCACTTCCATGACAATAAATTGCGCGTCACAGAAGTGCTTTCGTCAAGGGTGACCGACATGTGGCATCCACCGTAACAGAACGCCGTTAAGCTATCGGGTCGGGTTTTGGATCCGATAACCTATTAACAGCCCCGACCAATGGGAAATTTCCACGTGTAAAATTCTTATTAGCCGGACGAAACACGTGTCAGCTCGTCGATGGGTTAGATAGGCGCCTATGATACGTTGACACGTGGCACGGCCCAATAGAGGCCCATTCCTGTGAAAAGGCTGGCCCATTTGACTTGGTCAAAAGGTGGCGGGCCGGCCCATGGAAAGCCTGTTAACGGCCTGTTCGCATATAGCCCATTTACAGCCCGCTAACCCAAGGCCCGTTATGCCCTATCCGAATTAGGCCTAGTAGCGTCATCTGGGCCATCCAATATGATTCCAGCCCGTTTTCACTTCTGGCCCATGTATGGCCCATGACGTCTTTCGGCCCATATGAGGCCCTATGTAACTCTTGGCCTATTAACGACCCGTGGTGAAACTGCCCCGTAATGAACAGTGTATCACTTTATACCCATTAACGGCCCGTTATTCCGTTGGGCCATTTCCAGCCCATGTTATCTTTCGGCCTTCTCAGAGCCCATTTATTCTTGGGCTCATTTCCAGCATTCGTTTACTTACGGCCCGTTACTGTCATTTTCTGTTTGTGGGCCAAATTCAGCTCGTGGTTACAGTCGGCCCATTTGTGGTCCATTAATACATTTCACCGTTTTCATAGCGTCATCAAATACGCCCTATTAATGATGGCCCGTTACGGTCGGCCCATGAACGGACGATTCCAACTCTAGCCCGTTTACGGCCATAATGCGGCCTGTTATTGGCCCATGTTTGGCCAATCGATCATACGACCCGTATAAGGCCCATTGATGATACGACCCATAGAAGGCCCATTGTTTCTACGGCCCGTAGAAGGCCTACTGTTTCTATGTCCCGTAGAAGGCCCACTGTTTCTACGGCCCGTAGGAGGCCCATTGTCACTATAGTAAATATTAGCCCATGGTTATTGTGGCCTAGTTTTAAAAAAAAGGTTATTGCAGCCACTAGTTAACCGCGGAAAAAGAACTGCAATGACTACAAGCAAACAAATAAACAAGACAACAAGGAAATAAATAAGCAAGCAACTAACGCTAGGCTATCACGGCTATTACACATATTACATCCACTGGGCATCAAAGTTCGCCACCAGTGCAAATATAGGGAACAAAGCAGCATATCATATACACTGGCCATCAAAATTGGCCACCAGTGCAAATAAATGCGGCAGCAAAACAAGAGCATAACTGAAACAACTTCAGAAGAGCTCAAGAAACATTATCCTGGGTATCCACCATGCTGGCAATAAGCTTAGCAAGCTGATTAGCTTTGTCCTGTTTGGCGCTAAAATCCTCCAACGCTTGCTGTTGCACCAGAAAGTATGCATCTAAATGCTCTAGGGACTTCCGCAGTCCTTCCGCTTCTTGTCGCAGCACGGCTGAACAATGTCTTTCAGCTTGTAGTTGAGACTCAAGAAAACGAACTGATTCAGACAGTGAGTTTGAATAGCTTGTGCAAGCGGTAGTGGCCAGTAACTCCAACACTAAACCAAGACAGGATGTGTCACTATCCTGAACCTTATCTGCATTAGTTCCTTTACCGTTGCTTAATAAGGCACTCTTCCCCAATATTTTGTCAGCATTCTAAAAGAAGAAACAAGCATACACATAACAAGTTTAGCATGTACTTGTATATGAAACTCATTTCGGTGAACTAGTTCATTAGTAAGGTGGACAAGATTAAACTACCAAGTCTTTTATTGCCAAGTACTAGTACATAATAAAAGCATCAAACAAACATATATCTATGTCCTATGGTAGCAATGGAATCTTATATTAGAACAGTTGTTCTTCAGGTTTAGGCACTTGTTCTACATGAACAGAGTACAGTAAGACACAAGAATATAATACTTAAAAATAGAAAATGAGCTCATAGACCTTACCACATTCTTGGTTCAGGACCAGTACAGAACAAGGTGTTCCCAGTCATCGTCCAGTAAATGTGTCTCAGGAGAACGTAAGGGAACTTGATGAGTTTCTTTGCCGGTGAAGTACGTTTTCTTCAGGTAATTCCAATACTGCCACCAAGCATTCTTCAAGATAGCAGAGGTATTAGCACAGGTTACCTCATCCTGAGTTTCCAAATCGGTCCTTCTCTATAGAGAAAAATGGGAAAATTTGATGTATTATAACCATCATGGAGGTAGGATGTACGGGACGAAGCAAAGTAATTGCCATGAATAACATTACTTACACATAACTCATGGACAAACACCTGCAACTGGCATTTTCCTTCATCTTCAGTATAATATTTCCAAGATGGGAAGATACGCACATACGATTTAACAACATCAAATGCGATAGATGCTAAACTACGACTAGCTGGTTGTGCTTCCTCCACGGGAATAGGCGTACTAACTGGTGGAGTTGGGGTTCGCCGTGATAGTACTGGCCCTTTGGGCACTGGAGCTGCCTTACTAACTGCTCTTGTTTGGGAGCTCTGTGGTGGAGATGGTGTTGTGTCAACAGGAACTAGGTTACTATCGGCTGGGGTTGGGGTTAGATTGGGTGAAGCTGGTTCTCTGTCCATCGTTGTAGGGGTACAATCTGCGAGAGTTTGGGTTATGTGTGGTAGGGCTGGTGCTTGTGCATGTACAACCGGGGTGCTATCTCCACCAAGAGGTAGCACTATTTTATTTGAAGACCGTGTTTTTAGTCCGCTAGATACTGGCATCACCCGCTCCAATTCAAATGGCTGATAAACAGGAAACATAGTTGAATGTACAAACATTGTATGAGAGACAGATGCAATAGATAGTGTGGGAAAAGAGGGCATGAAATAGTTGACATGTATATTGTTTAACTAAAACGGATAGCATGGCATAATTTCACATATATGATGTCTATCTAAACTAGATAGCATAGCATAACATAATTCAAAGATATGATGAATAACTAAACAGGATTGCATGACATAATTCACCTACATGTTATCTAAGTAATCAGGATCGCATCATTTAATTCACATATGTGATTTATATGCTAAACAAAGGGCATTCGATATGATGTCTGAACTAAGAACATGGTGTTGAATATTGTGTATATGATGTCTAAACTATGCAATGCAAGACACCGTATGCATGATATGAGCAGTATAACTGTACCAAGTTAGAGCATACACCTCAGTGGGGGGATAGGACTGGTCATCTGTCTCCGAATCCATCTCTAAGGAGCTATCGGGACCCAACAAGAGATCTGCTTCGACAGGTAGCATTGTCTGCTCTGAAGGCCTTGTTTTCACTCCAGATTTTTCCATCTCCCACCCAAATGGCTGATTCACGGGAAGAGTAGTTTAATGTACAAACATTGTCGACAAATGGAAATGTAATGAAGAAAAGGATGGGCAAGATATCATTCAAATATATGATGCCTGGTTAAACAGGATGGCATTGCACATTTCACATATATTATGGCTGGCTAAAAGACATGAGACTGCATAATTCCCATATATGATATAGAAACTAAACAGGTGGCGTTACAGAACAAGTCTAAACTAAGCAGATGACATATATGATGTCAAAAGTAGGCACTGCAAGGCAACATATGCATGATATGACTAACATCATCATGCCAAGGTAGAGAAAACACCTTGGGGGTAAATAGGAGTGGTCAGCGGCGTCCAAATCCGCCTCAAAACAGATATCTTCCTCTGGATTACAATCTGGAGAGGGGTGGGGAGGGTTTGCCATTGAACCCACCATGGAGCGATGTCTGCATGACATTGTATTGCCGCGCAAAACTCTTCTCTTTTTCTCTACATGTTCAGCATGACTGTGTACAATATCTGACATGCATACAAAAAAAATATGGTGAGATTATGTAAGGAGAGCATGCAGAAATTTAGAGTGATGGTAACAACCAGTGGATCGATGTTTTTCCGTTGAACCAAAATAGCCCTAATGGATCGATGTTAATGTATAGTAATAAGTGATGCAACAAGTGTACAACATCTTTGCCGTAGCCGTGTCGACCTCACTATCATTGGGTTGGTCGTTGAAGCAGTTGAGGCAGAGGTGGTTGTCAGACATGTGGAGGAAGATCTGAGGAATCTGTAGACGGCGTCCAGGGCACTGCTATTGATGTAGGGTAGAGACCCTAATCGCCCGATCTTTCACGAAAGGAGCGGATCCTGGGGAAAACATGAAGAACACGGGGAAGAACAGAGGGAAAACACGAGAGGAAAACACTAAACCGACACGAATAAGTCACACATGGGCTAGATCCTCGAGTACATAGAACGATACACGAATCCACGGACAACTAGGGACGATACACGGTAGCCGGTTCTTCTCCGTGAGGAGGTCTTGAATCCACAAGGGGATCTTCCCGTAAAGGGGTCTTGAATCCAAGGTGGATCTTCTCCGTAGAGGGGCCGCGGTCTCTCTCGTGGAGTAGATCCGATATGGATGAGCAATGCTCTATCTCTAAAATGAGCTAAACCAATGCTAACCCTAGAAAGGAGGTGGGAGAGGTCTATTTATAGTCTAAGCGCAACTAGGGGCGAAAGTAGGGGTACATGGGCCTCGGGCCCGAATTTGGACGCAGCCAGTACCGGACGTCCGCTGGTGGCCGGTCGTCCGGTGTCTCAGGAGCGGCCGGTCGTCCGGTGTCCTCCGGACGTTCGCTGGTTCTGCTCTGTGATGGGGGTGCCGGACGTCCGGAAGCGTCGGTCGTCCGCTGATGTTGGTTCGAATGCAGATGCACCGGTCGTCCTGTCCGGACCGGACGTCCACTCGTTTGCTTCGGGTGCAGGGGCACCGATCGTCCGGTCTGGACCGGACGTCCGCTCGCTGGGGCTCGGCTGATGCTTCTGGCGCCGGACGTCCGGTCCCGGCCGGTCGTCCGGTGGCTGGGACTTTTCCCTCAGCCCTCCTTCTTCTCCGTCTTCTCGTCCATCTTCCTCTTCTTCTTGTCCTTGCTCCTTAGCTTCTCCATGGTACCTGAGTATGCACAAAGTATCCATATGAGGTAGTAGCCATGCTTCATGTGCATCGAAGTGGAATTGTGAGAGGAGAGATGTCACCTCGGTTTCAAGAGCTCTTGCACGTGATCGAGTCATGGGTCCACTAGGAACTTGATGAGACGATGGTAGGTCCATGGGGATGACCTTGGGATGCTCCGCATCATCTCCCCTCCCTTGGGGAAGATCCGACCTCGGATCGAAATCCTCATCACCATGGTACAGGGAGAGATCTTTGACGTTGAAGATGTCGCTCACGGAATACTTGTCACATGGGATGTCGATCTTGTATGCGTTGTTGTTGTAGCGTGCAAGCACCTTGAATGGTCCATCGGCTCGTGGTAGTAGCTTGGACTTGCGTTCGTTGGGGAAGCATTCCTTGCGAAGGTGTAGCCACACAAGATCTCTGATGTTGAATATCATGTGATTCTTGTTGACGTTGAGCTTGGTCGCGAGTCGTTGTACTTGGAGCTCAATGGTGTGCCTTGTATCTTCATGCATCTTCTTGAGGTGGTTGGCTTGGTCGCTCGCTTCCATGTTTGTTCGCTCGTGGAGTGGTAGAGGTAGGATGTCCAATGGGGACAATGTGTTGAAACCGTAGACAACCTCGAAGGGGTATTTGCCGGTAGTCGAATGTCGTGCGCGGTTGTAGGCGTACTCGGCGATGGGTAAGCACTCCTCCCACTCCTTGGTGTGGACGCGAAAGGTCACTTTGTTTGGAAGCGGTGCTCCGGGGATGAGGTCGATGCGGTGCTCAATGCCTCATAGTGGAGGTAGTCCCGGAGGTAGCTCATCGGGGAAAACATCTTGAAATTCCTGCAAAAGAGTAGACAACACTAGAGGAAGAGTGTGAGAAGTGTTAGTTTGTGATACATTGTCCTTGCACACGAGGACGTAGTGTAGGGCACTAGATGGGTTCTCACACACTTCTCTCATCTCACGTTTGGTGGCAAATAGAACTAGGTTCTTGTTTTCGCTCATCGTGGAGGCACTCAATTAGGGCTTGTGGCGCTCACTCTCTTTTTGGTGGCTCACTCTCTCACCATTCTCTCCATGATGGGTGGCTTGCTTATCGGCGATCACTTGGCTTCGCAACAGTGGACGGAGAACGTACTCCTTGCCCTTCATCTTGAAGATGTAGTGGTTCGCTTGGCTGTTGTGTACGACTCCTCTATCGAATTGCCATGGCCGTCCAAGGAGAATATGAAAAACAGTCATGGGAATGATGTCGCACTCCAAGGTGTCTTCGTAGGCACCGATCTTGAAGGAGACTTGTACTCGGTGCTCGACTTGGATAGTGCCGGAGTCACTAAGCCATTGTACTTTGTATGGATGTGGATGCTTCGTCTTGGGCAATTGGAGCTTGGAGCAAAGATCTTCACTTGCCAGATTATGACAACTTCCTCCATCGATGATGACCTTGACGGATCGTCCATTGATGCCGGACTTGGTGTGGAATATGTTGCATCTTTGGTCTTCTTCTTGGTGATGTTGGAGGGTCAAGACTTTGGAGACAACAAGGGCGGGACTTGAGTCTTCATCACAAAAGACTTGTTCTTCTTTATTGTTCACTTGGCGGTGCATGGCGACTTGCTCGAGGGCTTCCATTTCGCCTTCGCTCATGGAGTCATAAGTGCCATCGTCGTTGAAGACCATGGTTTGCTTGTTGGTGCACTCGTAGGACTTGTGGCCTCGGCCTCCTCAAGTGAAACACTCGAAGGAACTCGTCTTGACGGTCTCATTGGTCGGTGTATATGATGAAGAAGCTCTCGGCTTGAAGTTGTTCGTAGGAGGATGGCTTGTAGTTGACGAAGCTTTCTTGGAACTTGACTTGTCGCCGGTACTTGGTGATTCTCTAGTTGAGGTAGGAGTTGCCGAAGTCGCGGGAGCTTGATAAGAGGAGCCGTAGGTCTTGGACGAGAACTTGGCATACTTGAAATCATCTTGCACTTGGCGTTACGCTTTCGTGGCTTGGTGCACTAGCTCGATGAGGTTTGAGTATGGTTGGAAGTCGGCGATCTTCTTGATGGGATGGTTGAGGACATTCAAGAAGCGTGACATTGTTTATTCATCGTCTTCCGTGACATTGGCTCTTATCATTGCAATCTCCATCTCCTTGTAGTATTCTTCAACGCTCTTGGTTCCTTGCTTGAGTTGTTGGAGTTTCTTGAAGAGGTCGCGGTTGTAGTAGGTAGGCACGAAGCGTGCTCTCATGACATCCTTCATTTGTGCCCACGTAGTGATGGGTGGTTCACCTCTTGCCTTGCGGCGCTCTATGATTTGTTCCCACCAAATGAGGACATAGTCTTGGAACTCAAGGGATGCCATTGCGATCTTCTTCTCTTCTTCATAATTGTGCAAACGGAAGATCTTGTCATCTTTCAATGCCCATGAAAGGTATTCTTCGGGATCGTTGCATCCGTTGAACTTGGGCATGGTGAACTTGAGCTTGCCGTAGCATTGCTCTTCATTGTGTTGGGGTCGGGGATGATGACGCCCATGTTGTAGATGATTGTTCAACTCGTGGTGGTCTTGACGCGGAGGGTTGTCAACCTCGTGTTGCTCTTGTCGCGGAGGATTCCCATTGTCTTCATGCTCTTGATGAACTTGATGGTCTTGGCGAGCTTGTGGAGGAGCGCGTCTAGCTCGAGGAGGAACTAGATGATGCAAGCGCGCTTGAAATCGTCGTTCATGAAGTTCTTCGCGAAGTGCTTCCTCTTGTTCACGGGCTTGTCGGCCTCGGTCGGCAACGGCTCGACTTGAATCGTGTAGAGCTCGTTGTGCCTCGAGTGCTTGAGCGTCACGAAGTTGTTGTTCTTGACGTTAAGCCTCGGCATCTTGTGCATTTTGGTGTAGGCGCGCGCGTTCTTCTTCTTCATGTTGGTGTTGTTGTTGCCGTTCTCGAGCTAGCGCAAAGGCTTCTTCGGCTTGACATCGCCGATGTTCTTGCGAGTCGGTGTCTCGAAGTGGGTTGAGGTTTGCTTGACGCTCGTTGCGCGCGGCACGTCGAAGAGTGTTTGATGACGGTGTACTTGAGCCGGAGAGGATAAAGTCGGAATGGCGGCTTGAACGGCTCCTTCTTGAAGTGGAAGAAGAGCGGTTGAGCAACAAAGCGCGAATCTCGTCCATCCTTGCGTCGTTCTCTTGCTTGTGATCGTCGAGCTTGTGGTCGAAGTAGTCCCTTGTATGTTGCTCGGAAAGTCGCAAGTCGGCGGCAAGGTTGTCGATGCATTCACTCATAGCTTGTTGCTCTTGATGCAAAGCACATTATGCACCAAAGAGATGACTTTTGGTGACGAAGGAGTTCATGTCATCGTCTTGCTCCATGAAGAGTGGGTTGGTAGAAGTACTTGGCCTATCCATCATTCCAAGACAAGTGTGAGTGGTAGAAAGAGAAGAACGAATACCAAATGTACCTTGACCGAAGTTGTAAGTGAATCGATGATCACTCCAATGTAGGACAAGGAAATAGCCCAATTGGTATGAATTCTCGTTGGTTTCGCACACCTACACAAGTAAAAGCTTATGGTGGAGCTCGGTTAGGATGGTGGCACAATTTTTAATGTGAATGTAAGCAAGATTCAATAATGTTGGAGAAGATTCGCAAGATGCAATGTAACAAGTATACCAAGCATATACGGTACACGGAGACACACGCGCAAAAAGATAAGCGGGGTTGTGCAACCAAGGGTGAGCCAAAATGTGGAATCCACAAGAATGCTCTTGTTGCACAACACTAGAGATACGCTAGCACGATTGCATGATAGGCGGATACAAGAACTTGTGCACAACCTACTTAGCAAAAATGCAATGACTTCTATCCCAAATATGTTCTATGTAAGGTGTTGCTATGATATGATCCAAGATGATCGAGTATGACAATCTTAATGTTGTATGATGCTATGGTTCTTGCTTGAAAGCTCTTTTCTTATCTTTCCTCTTTGCTTAAAAGCATGTTTGGATCTTTGATGTTTGAGCTCTTTTCTCATGCAATGCTTGACGAACCAAGATAGCAAGTGAGTATGCGATGACAACTTTGTGACACAAGAGATTATACCAAAATAGGCAACAATGACGTATGTATGTATGTATGTATGCTATGGGAAGTATGATCACTAATGTGCACAAGTCTCGTTGCCAGCAATACTCAATGGCTAGTCTCGATGGGTAAGCAAGCAAAGGAGTAAGGCTATGATGGCTATCAATGTAATGGCAAGAGTGATATGTCCAATACCAAGATGAGGTTACCGGTCTTCCTTCCGGTATGGTGTCAAAATGGTGGCACAAATTCCAAGTCGTAGTCGATGTGGTCGTTGATGATGACGCGTCTGTGGCGAAAATGAGCGGCGGTGATGTCGATGTTGAACCGTACCTAGATAGCCGAAACACAAAAGGATACGGTACCGCAACTCAAATTCTCAAACCTCAAAGTAGCAATTGGTGGAGTAGGTAGCGGGTAAGTGGTGGTGTGGGTTGGGATATTGGAAAGGTTTTTGCGGAAGTCGGTGGTGGTGTAGCGGATGATGTGGTGGAAGCCTCAACAACAATTTGAGCGAAATCAGTTTTTTGAGTAGCGATCATCCGGAAATGGACGGATGTCCGGTCGCCGGACGTCTGGTAGGTTTGGAAATCCGCTAATTTCAGCTCGGTTTAGAGGTTCCGGTCGTCCAGTAAGGTCGGACGTCCGGTGGTTCCTGGGTCGCCGGACGTCCGGTAAGTTGTGGTCGTCCGGTGGGTCGGGGTCAAAATCGATATGATTTCGTGGATTTTGGATGGATTTCAAAGTGGAGATGGTGGGGGATGGCTAGATCCACTTGCAACACAACAAATTCACGAATCAAAACCAACAAAACATCATCAAAACTCACAAAATAGAAGAAAAATTTTTGGGGCTATTTTTGTGGGGATTTTTGGATTAGGACGAAAAACAACAAAATCAAGCTAGAAAACGAAGAGGGGGCTCTGAAATCATGACCAACCTTGCTCTAGATACCAAGATGATGTAGGGTATAGACCGTAATCGCCCGATCTTTCATGAAAGGAGCGGATCCCGGGGAAAACACGAAGAACACGGGGAAGAACGGAGGGAAAACACGAGAGGAAAACACTAAACCGACACGAATAAGTCACACATGGGCTAGGTCCTCGAGTACATAGAACGATACACGAATCCACGGACAACTAGGGACGATACATGGTAGCCGGTTCTTCTCCGTGAGGAGGTCTTGAATCCACAAGGGGATCTTCCCGTAAAGGGTCTTGAATCCTAGGTGGATATTCTCCGTAGAGGGGCCGCGGTCTCTCTCGTGGAGTAGATCCGATATGGATGAGAAATGCTCTATCTCTAAAATGAGCTAAACCAATGCTAACCCTATAAAGGAGGTGGGAGAGGTCTATTTATAGTCTAAGTGCAAATGGGGGCGAAAGTAGGGGTACATGGGCCTCAGGCCCGAATCTGGACGCAGCCAGGTACCAGACATCCGCTGGTGGCCGGTCGTCCGGTGTCTCAGGAACGGCCGGTCGTCCGGTGTCCTCCGGACGTCCGCTGGTTCTGCTCTGTGATGGGGGTGCCGGACGTCCGGAAGCGTCGGTCGTTCGCTGATGTTGGTTCGGATGCAGGTGCGCCGGTCATCCTTTCCGGACCGGACGTCCGCTCGTTTGCTTCGGGTGTAGGGGCACCAGTCGTCCGGTCTGGACCAAACATCTGCTCGCTGGGGCTCAGCTGATGCTTCAGGCGCCGGACGTCCGGTCCCGGCCGGTCGTCCGGTGGCTGGGACTTTTCCCTCAGCCCTCCTTCTTCTCTGTCTTCTCGTCCATCTTCCTCTTCTTCTTGTCCTTGCTCCTTAGCTTCTCCATGGCGCTGTGGGGATGGAGCAGCCGCGATAGACGAGGTGATCGTCGGAGCAGCTCCTTGGAGGTGGAGGACGGGGCGGCTGAACCGGCGGGACAGCAAGATGGACGATGGATCCTCATCCGGGGAGGTGGACGAGGGACATCGAGCTGTTGCGGTGGATGACATTGTCGGGGAAGAGGCTCCGGCTGGGCAGCGGTGACATGGCAAACAGAGGAGGGTGGGGTTTCGCGGCTGGAGCGGAGAGGTTATGGCGGCCTGGGATTTCGAATGGCAAAAAGGGGGCGATGGGAGGGGGTGAAGCATGACTTAGGAACGCGCTTGTCCAAAATGTAGGGTGTGTTACAAAAGTACCCCCCACCGATTTGAACTAGCGGCCCTTTCGGCTCAGGGTTAGAAGGGGGGTTTCGCGTGTCGGGATTTGGCAGCTGGAGGGAGTTTTCGCGCGCATTGTAATTTCGGGATAGCAAGGCGTGGGTTGTGAAGGCGCCAGTTTTGGGAGCACGATATCTGAATTTTCGGGATATAACAAGACGCGGGTTGAATTTTAGGGACAAGCCTAACGTGTAGTAATATTGTACTTGTACGTACCAAATCAATTCGCACTTCCCTCAACCAAAAAGAAAACGAAAAAATAAAACTATTCACACCACACAAAGAGAGAGTCTTGCCCCGTTTTACTATACAAATGCTATTCAAAGCTACTCCCTCCTTCCATCTATATAGGGCCTAATGCGTTTTTCGATGCTAACTTTGACCAAATATTAGAGCAATGATATATGACATGCAACTTACACAAAGCACACCATTATATTCGTCTGTGAAAGGTTCTTTCAATGATATATTTTTCACATTGTGCATGTCATGTACTATTAATCTTGTCAATAGTCAAAGGCGGTCTTAAAAATCTCATTACGCCCTATATAGATGGAAGGAGGGAGTATGAATCCATGTTATGTCCGATTAATTTTTTTCGCTTGCTGTATAATGCATGTAACCTACTTATACCAACATTTTAGTGCATTCCAAATGTCTATACTACCGCTGCAATTCGAACTAAATTTGAATTCGTTTCTCTATTTCAATAAGAATCTACAATCATGATTGTTGCCAACTTCAACCATCATAGTTTCCTTGCTATCCGCTAGATATAAATCAGACGGCCTATAATGTAGGATGGCAGGCACACCATCATCAACAACTCCGTTTTTTTATAAGAGTAGAGATAAAATATATTAAATGTAGTATACCATGTTCATAACCACACCATGTGTATCACCATTATATATATTCACACATCCGTCGGTTTGAAACACTATGATAAATTCTTCAAATATCCGAATTCGCTTTTTATAATGAAGTATATACGATCTCTATTCGTCTTTTACACCCACACAACCCTCTTATCTTTGTAGCTAGCGCTAACTTTCTCTTGTGCATGCACACGCTCGCATCCCTCTCACCCTCCCTCAGCATTCTCTAGCTCCATCGCGCAAATTCGTCTTTTCACTTTAGGTCATTCATCGACGGTGTGTGTAGGCCCCCCAGCTCCTTCTTTACGGCACACATCGATTGGTATGCCTCTCTAGCCAGGTGTGCCTAGCACAAACACAAGCTTCCCCTCTTCTCTTGTCACCGTCCATGCCTCACTCCCACCACTCTTTTCATCGTTCTCGTACTCGCACACTCCTCCCCATCGATATAGTATGCCTCTCATACCACCTCCTACATGCATCCATCTCTCTCTATCCTTCTCCTCGTGCCTCATTTGCTTCTAACATACACATGCATGTATACCGATCGATCTCCCAACATATACCTAGATCGACTTTAACTACCCCCATCGATCGACGTACCTCACAAGTTATGTCTCTCCTTTCTCTTACAAAGGGTGATTGATCTTCCTATGTAGTTACGTCTTCTTACCACAGCCACATCGTCCCCCCTCATCATTCATGCATGCCTCCTGACCCGTCTCTCACACGCACATGCACACACAACAAGTAGCCATCTCCTCTCTTATAGATATTGCGGGCCTACCCTCCGTTTGTCTAGCAAGCCTATCCCACCATTTGTTAGAAGCAACTCCACTACCACCCCCTCCAACACTCTAGCTCTATCTCTCTCCCAACCTTATTCATCTCCTGCACATATGCATGGATGCCGATCGATCTCCCTTAATAAATGAGGCACACCGATCTCCTTAATACATGAGGTAGGCCTCTCTCCTCCTCCACACATATACCAGCCATTGTACCTCTATAGTTAATTGGGCCTCCCTCTTCCCCCACCACGCACCGATAGTCGAGTGCTGCAGGTAGGTATCCATGCCACAGAGACAAACTGCACATGTCCCATCTCACGTTCCAGTAGGCCAGCCACTCTATATCTTTGACGTGGGCACACACAAATTCGATGGCACTCTTTATCGATCGCGAGCGCGCGCGCACACACACACACACATCATCATCATCCCTCTCTTCGATTCTATGGACACCTCAAGCCGATGATACCTCCACTCTCTTCTCGTGGATCGCCCCCTCTATATATATGTTATATCCAGGACTCTATTTCACACACATTGCATATGTTAAATATTTTGATTGACCCCCCAAAAAAACTCTCAAGAACCCACACACTATATCTCTCTAGGTTTGTATCTCTCTCACACAACCCCACGTAGGTGGTGTACGTATACAAGAATAGAATAGGTGCACCATGCACGTACTCACGCTTCGTGCCCAGCCACACCCGCGCGGGTACACGGTGGAGCTCATTTCTCCGCAGAAGCTGAATTTGTTTTTGAAACATCAAGTGGCCAGAGACTCGAAAACTTATTTGCCCATTAGTGACTTGTCAGGGCGGTGGATTTTAGTTTGTACGATAATGCTGCATCCACCTAAAGTAACGAAAGTTCTTACATAAACTTCCTACTAATTCCCTCTTCGTAGGTGCAGCATTACTCCTAACATTTGTAATATCAGTTTGAAACTTGTAATATTGCCGTGTCATATTCCCGCGTTTTCAAAATCCTGCGAATCAAACAGGTCCTGAGTTGGTGATGATGTTGTGCCTCCCATCTTTCACCAATAGCCGTCGGATCTAGATCTGACGCATACAAACCAAGCTTCTCCATTTTTGCAAAAAGATGCTCGCACTTGTTCCCTATTTACAAACAACTCCTTGTCTCTCACAATCAGCCTCATCTCCTCCCCACCACATCTAGGAGTAGAAGGCCATGGAAAAATCTGGCGCGATGGTCGCTATCGGAGCCGTCCACCCCCAATCTTGGTGTTCCGTGCAATGCACGGGCATCTACGCACGGGAAATTATGTCGAACAGGGCTAGTTGTAAGCAGGCTAGCTCTACAGCCATGATGATAGTGACTGCAGACGGTGAGGCTGACTATGGTATGCCGAACACGGCGCCTATACTCAGGTGTCATCTCCGGCGCAGGGTCTTGTCACTTCACTGTGAGGAGCAGCACGTAATAATTTGACCAACGGGTAGTACAGTGCTAGTACTCCTACTACTACATTGGTAGTACTACTACTAGTACTAGTAGCACCACCGTCTGGATTTAGGAGTACTACCACGATCCATCTGGATTTTATTATTTGACTAGCAATATCTAGTAATGCATGTCACCAAAAATGTACTACTCCCTCTGTAAATAAATACATGGTGCTTTATTCCTATCGGCGAGAGAACTTAATGTTTTTTTGCTACTCCTAACTAGAGTACTAATAGGATTACATGCAATGAACTAAACACTGCCTGTCATGTTTGGTAGTCTCAAGTCATTGAAAGCATGCACGGCCCACGTCTCTCATAGGTTGATATGTCACGAAATAAGAAACAAGGAGGGAGTTAATGCACCGTGCCTAAGTATTTTGGGATTATTTGGTTTTCGTAAGGTGACTTACACAACTTTTTTGTTTACATGCATTAACATTTTATTAGTTAAATCAAAGGTCAAAACTTGGCGCAAAATGCAAAGGGGACCAATAAACCAGTAAACATCAAACTTCTCTCATTTGGCCCCAACTAGAGGTCCGGTGAGATGACTATACTGCACCGGCACGGAGGGGGACGCAGCTTCATTGACTTACGGCAACTGCCTTTGGGTGAATGACATGTAGCCAGAGGGGGTGGCTGGCCCACCTATCATATAGCCAAAGGCAGGTGCAGTAGAGGGCCGAGGAGTAGTACGAAAGCCTACGCACCTACGCACGCTAACCAAGGGCTGAGTGATCACTCGAATCGCAAGATCAGTTGACTAGAAGCTACGCTAGACCCATGGAGGCGATGAGCGCAAGCATCAGCCGGCTATGCCAGATGGTCCACGACGCTGGCCTGCGGCCCGGCACCGAGGAACGTCTCCAGGTAGTATTGCTTGAGGCCGCCAGGGCGAGGGGCCGCTTGGATGACAGCTTCGTCTCCTTGTTCGACGAGGTCCTCGTCGGTTTCCTCGACAAGTTCACCGTCGTCAAGAAGCTTGCGGATGACTTTGACGTAAGCCTCCAGCCGACGTGCCCAGGCTCTGCGATGCCCGCCACCCTCAACGGCCACTATAGTAACAACCTCTTCGACGCACTGGTGGCCCTGCGACTGCCCGCCGTCGCGCCAGAGAATGTCCACCTCGAGGTCGCGCTCGCCGCGCAGCGCCTGGCGCAGGACATAATCACCCACGTCTACGCGCAAATCGTCCACAAGGACTACTACATGCAAGAGGAGGACGATAGGACGTTGGCCTTCTTGGAGCGCAGGGCAACCTTGGACGGCACTGTTCAGAAGCACGTTGAGCTCGCCGCCAACGCCGCTGCTCCTCACACGTCGGTTGGTGACCCGGCGCACTAGGGCGTAAGGATGTCGTTGAATGTTGATGGATTCGTATGTATTTTTATCTTTCCGTCAAATCCATGTAGTAGTATATGATACTACAGTAATTAGCTTACCTTTCGCATCAACTTCATAATTTTCGTACGTACTCCATGCATGAACGGCGCCAGAACCAAACTTCTCATTACTCTAGGCAAAATCGTTATTTTCTATCTATCGGTCGCGCCATGGAGCAGAACCAAATTTTACAAGATACTAGTTCAAAAGGAAAAGCCTGCCGTGTTCGCGTCGCACCCCCACACGGTTGGTCCGGCACGCCGCTCAAGTGGGAATGCGTGCGGTGTTGCATTTTCACTTACAAGTGGGACCGCAGTTAAGCAAACCGACTATCGGCAAACCCCCACCCCGCCCACCACGCGATGGCTGAGAAAACAGGAGGGAGAAGAGATGGTTGTAGCATGGACTCCAAGAAAATTGGTGTTGGATGGGACTCGTGGGTGGCGTGTGCCGTACTGCTAGACGTGAATGCTAGTTATGGCCCATGCCACCCCACTATATCGAGCCTATATCGAGGTACATAGAACAAATTTCCTACAGTCCGTGCTCAGCCCTCCTCTATCTCTCTTCTCAGCCAGCCAGCGGACGCGCGGAGCCCATCGTCTGTTTGCTCACATGCGGCCCCACATGTCAGTGAAAACGCAAGAGGACCCATTGAACCTGCACATCTTTCACCTCGACGTGCCGGTGATGAAAAACAAATCCAATAAAGATCTTCGGTGGCCGCTTTTGGAGTTACTCAAGAGTAGTAAGATTCTATTTACAGTTTAACCCAAGATGCACATCTCGTGGCTTCAACTACCACTCTATTTTATTTCATGACACGACCTGGATGCTGGATGTCCCACGTGTCGGCAATAGGAGGAAGAACTCGACCAAATCTTCGGTTCTGCTCTCGGATGAGATTAGTGCACTTGTTCATACTCCTACTAGAATAGAGGCTAGACATGAGACTAGATGCGAGGAAGCAACGTCTACTTCTTTACACTCGAAGAAGAAAGAAGCACGCAAGATCGAGCCTCTGCAGATCAACAATGAATGCATCGAGAAGGCACTAATCCAACTTACAGGAGTAGTAAAATGTATTCTTGTGGTTCTTGTTTTCTTTGGTCTTGCTTTTCTAGTCAAAATTATCGTTGGAGTTCATGCAAAACGGAGGTGCATTTGGGGTCGTGCGTTGGAGTTGGCCTTACAAGTGGGACCGCAGTTAAGGAAACCGGCTATCGGCAAACCCCCACCTCGCCCGCCGCGTGATGGCTGAAGTTAGAGAAACGACGAGGTTGAAGAGATTGCTCTAGCATGGACTCCAAGAAATAATATGGTATCAGATGGATGTCGTGGTGGTGGCATGTGCCGTACTCCTGGACGTGAATGCTTGTTCTGGCCCATGCCACCCTACTACTCCTACTACTTACTCCTACTATATAGTACTAGTATCAAGGATTCGAGGTGCTGGTTACGTACAGCGAACACATTAACATATGGCTACAGTAAAAACACCCGCCCGACGCGCGAAGCATGTGAAGCTAGTACAAATAGTGTACTACTATTGTTGATTGGCCTCATCCGATAACCTGTTGCAATGCACGTACAATTATGTATTCGGAAAATATTTTTTGCCTCGTCGCACCACTCACTCAGAGAAGTGACTCGAAAGTCATTCATAAATTTAGTAAGTTTATCACAGGCATATCATTTTATTACATACAACAGGTCATCAACCCACATCAACAACAAGGATACATTATAAATACTAAAGTTTTCACCACACAACAAATAACAAGTCATGAAATGAACTTCAAGTCAACCATTCCGCAGCGTTGGAAACGCTTGCTTTGAACCACAAGTGATTCTCTGGGACGGGCCATCCGTTGTCGATCTGGAGACCAATGCAGGACCGATCATCTAGGCTAAAGCGGCCTACTATATCAGTACTGGGGTAGGGAACCACCCAAATGTCCGAGGTATAGACACAGTTGCTTCTCATAAATGTGTCAATAGCAGTTGGATCGCCTTTCACCATCATTGGATAGTTTTGTCCAAGGAAGAGCGAGTTTTCTCCAAGACTATCAATTCTGTGCCAGGGAGAAGGAGTTGGCGCTAGCACACTAGTATCCATCCCGAATACCATGCAACGGGTGTTGGAATAGGTCCGGAGAGTGCGACCATGGGAGACACCTGCTTCCTTAGCAGTAACATCATCAGTGGGTTGTATACACACAAGAAGAGGTGATCCATCGGAATTAGTTGCCAGGCGCCACAGAGTATATGGGCGCTGCTCGTCCTCATGCTCGTGATCATCACCATCGTCATCTCCCCCTTGGTTATAAAAATTTTCAAGTATAGGTGGTGGGATGTTCACAGGACCTTGGAAACACAAGAAGAAGGTTAATTAGTAAAGGGAAACTTGCTAGCCCGCATGCATGTGGATGAAACAATTATAATTACGGTGGAAGACAAACGTACCGAAACTACTAGGATGCCATGCAAAAACAGTGCCACGAGTGGTGGCAGCAAACATAAGGCCCTCGTATTGAATTGCATCACAGTACTCATCCGTGTACATAAACTGATTTTTGAGCAATATCCATCAAGTCGAACCACGAAGGACGGCAACAAGCTTGTCGAAGATAGCAACAACTTGATAGTTGTTGTAATTCCAAGAGCGGTTGGGAACTCGACAAATTGCTATCTTCCGTAGAAGACAGTCACCATGATCATATTTGAACGTGCGTACATTACCGGTGTGCTCAACCTCTGGGTAGTGTGCTGAGATTTTTGGAAGGTGGAACCTGGTGACGAGTGTACACATTCACAAGTTCCCACTCGCAGTTGGACCCAATGTAAACAACCCAATCTCCATTTGCGCCCGCCCAAGCCTTGCCCTCAAGCGATGGCATCTTAACATAATACGTATCATTATCAAGCGGCATCAACTGGCACAGGGCGAGGCCTCCGTCGTGCCGGCGCCAGTCATCAGGGTCACGGCAAAGAAGATAGGGGAGATCAAACCGCTCCTTGACTCTTGGGTTCTTTGTAATGATGTTATTAGTTGAGTCGAGAATGGGCTTGAACGAACCTGCCATGCTAGCCGAGGTGATGACGTCACACCGATCAATGAGTTCCTCCACCACGTCATCTTTTAGATCGGGGCAAGAATAACGGGTTCGTTTCTGGCCTGTTCCCTCCATGGAGAAGACGATCGAACAATGGTAGAAGAAAGGGTGAAGGGTTGAAGGAAAATGGAGGAGGGAAAGGAAGAGCGTGCGACAGCAGTTCCAAATCGAGAGGGAAAGGCGAAGAGTCGGTGGACGGTTGCGAGTTTGCCACAGTTCACGAAGAGGCGCCTCGGCCTACATGTCCGTTCGGAAATACTCCTACTACTCATCATCGTCTCACTGATATGTTAGAACGGGACCACATGTCAACGAAACATGGTGTGTAATTTCTCGTGCAAAATGCGATCTGGCCACATTGGCCCGAGGTGCCGCATTAGTTATCGACCTTTATTTTTTTAATGGCATGCCGATCAGTTTTGAAGCACGACTAACTGGTACTGTACGTGGAGAGGATGACAGCAGGGACCCGCCAAGGTCATGGCAGTACGCAAGCAAGTGCCTCCTTATTTCAAGCCAATAAAAAATGGCTCCTCCTAGTGGATTTCTGACATCTGGGTCCCATGCCATTGTCAACGTAGTCAATAAACGAGAGAATTGCACAACGAGCGGCTGACACCAGGGACCCAGCAGCTCGCCCAGTTATTTTTGTTTTGGGTTAATTTGATAAATGCCACTCCAAATCTGGTGTATCCGAGAAATGCCACTGTAATTTCCAAACTTTGAAAAATGCCATTTCATGCCATTTCTAGTGGCATTTTTCGAAGTCTGGAGTGGCGTTTTTCAAAGTTTGCAAACTGCAGTGGCATTTTTCAAAGTTTGCAAAAATTGCAGTGGCATTTTTATGAATCGCCATAATTGGAGTGGCATTTATCTAATTTGTTTTTGAGACGGAAGCAGGGTGTTAACTGGACTGTGCGGGACACTCTGGCCTGTCTAGACAGCCTTTTCTTTTATGTTTACCATAGACCAGCCCAGTAGTTTTTTTCTTTCTGAAAATGGCTAGCCTAGTTCTTTTGTGATTTGTCAAGTCGTTTTATCAGGCCTGCTGGGCTGCAAATGTTTCAAGACGAAGAGAGCTTCATTCGGCTGGCCGAGAAAATGGCCTATCAGTAATGAGAAATAGGCTGTACATTTTTAAAACACATCAAACCGGCAATTATTTTCAAATATCTTTTTTTCATTTCGAGATTTTTAATTGCATTGATTTTTATGCATGGAGAATTTATTGGATTTTATATTAATATACATTTATTTTTAAAATCAGTCTGAATGTGACTCGAAATTTCGAGATTAAAAACAGTTCAGACCGCACCGACATATGCAAAATTCTGTATAATTTTTTAACCGTGGCCACAATATGGGCTGTAATGCTAACATAAAGAATATGGGGTCCAAAAAACCCGTAAGAATTAGCAAATGGGTTGCAAATTATTTGAAATAATGGCACATGGGCTGTATGTTGTTTTTCACAGATTTGAGGCTTTCCACAGATGGCTTGTATACTGTTGGATGTCCATCCAACGGCCGTCGTGCTTTCTCAATCTCTGCTCTTCCTGCTCCAGCCGCTCAAACAAGCACCGGCGGGACTGCCTGCTCCCTCCTCCCCGCGGCCGGCTGCGCTGCCGCGCAGGCCTCACCACCCCACCGTACTCACATCGCTGGCCTAGCCATCCCTCTACTCACCCACACCTGCTGTTATTCTCCGGCGACGGGAGACGAACCAGTAAACCCTCATACAGTCGTACTCCCCTCCGCGTGGGAAACAAAAACAACGGCCGAGTCTTCCCTGCCTCCGTGTCGTTCCCTTCCTAGGCCTCGCCATCGTCCACCGCCCTGGTGCTCTCGGCGTGGCGTGGTCAGCGTGGTCAACAACCGACATGCATCTGAAGTGGAGTGTACGTGGAGAGGCTGACAGCTGGGTCCACAGCCGCACGCAAGGAAATGCCTCCTTATTACGCGCAAATAATGATTTCCTCCACCTGACATCTGGGACCCACCGAAACGGCCTCTGTATTTCGCGAAAAAATGTTATCGCCGCTGACATCTCGAACCCACCAGCTATATTTTGCCACGCAAGGAAGTGCCTCCTTATTACGCACAAAAAAATGAATACTCCCCCTGCTAGCTGGGACCCAGTATAGTGTGCCTACTAAGTTGACGGGACGAAGGGCTTTGTCAACTTAGTCAATATGCACGATGCTAGCTCGACTGATCGTACGATGTCCATCCAACGGCTGTAGTGCTTCTTCAACCTCTGGTCTTCTTGCTCCAGCCGCCCAAAGCAGCGCCGGTCGTGCTGCCTGCTCCTGCCTCCCATGGCCGGCTATGCTGCCGCGGAGGCCTCACCGCCCCCATACTACTCCCATCGCTGGCCAGGCCATCCCTCCACTCCACTCACCCACACCCCCTGTTATTCTGCGGCGATGGCAGCGCAGCCGAACCAGTGAACCCTCGTACTCCTCTCCGCGTGGGCATCCACTGCCGCGTCTTCCCTGGCTCCGCGTCGTCCCCTTCCTAGGCCTCGCCGTCTTCCACCGCCGTGCTGCTGTCGGCGCGGCGTGGTCAATGTGGTCAACGACTAAATTCCATCGGAAGAATACTGTACATGGAGAGGCTGACAGCTGGGTCCACGGCAGCCGCAAGGAAGTGCCTCCTTATTACGCGGAAAATATTTATTCCTCCACCTCACAGCAGCGACTCACCGGACGCCCACCAGTATATCGCGAAAAAAACGTTTGCCCCTGACTACTGGGACCCACCCGACGGGTCACCGTATTTCGCGAAAAAAAACGTTCTCCCTGCTGTCAGCTCGGACCCACCGGAAGTGCCTCCTTATTACGCACAAAAAAATGAACACCCCCTGCTAGCTGGGACCCACCTTAGTGGCAGGCTGACTTGTGGGCCTACTAAGTTGACGGGGATGGAGGGCTTTGTCAACTAGTCAATATGAACGATTCTAGCTCTAGTGACCGTACGATGTCCATCCAACGGCCGTAGTGCTTCTTCAACCTCTGGTCTTCTTGCTCCAGCCACCCAAACCAGCGCCGATCGTGCCTCGTGCTCCTGCCTCCCGTGGCCGTCTGCGATGCGGCGGAGGCCTCACTGACCCCTACTACTCTCACCGCTGGCTAGGCCATCCCTCTACTCACCACACCCCTATTATTCTGCGGCGACGGCAGCCTCACACCGCAGTGAACCAGTGAACCCTCATACTCCTCTACGCGTGGGCATCCACTGCTGCGTCTTCCCCGGCTCCGCGTCGTCCCCTTCCTAGGCCTCGCCATCGTCCACCGCCCTGGTGCTCTCGGCGCGGCGTGGTCAACGTGGTCAAGGAACAGCTTCCATCGGACGTGGACTGTACGTGGAGAGGCTGACAGCTGGGTCCACGGCCGCAGCAAGGAAGTGCCTCCTTATTACGTGCAAAATAATTATTCCTCCACCTGACAGCGGGGACCCACCGGACGGGCCACCAGTATTTTGCGAAAAAAATCATTTCCCCCTGACTGCTGGGACCCACCGGACGGGCCACCGTATTTTGCGAAAAAACGTCCCCCCCTGTCAGCTCGGACCCACCGGAAGTGCCTCCTTATTACGCACAAAAAATGAATACTCCCCCGGCTAGCTGGGACCCACCTTGCTGGGAGGCTAACTTGTGGGCCTACTAAGTTGACGGGGACGAAGGGCTTTGTCAACTTAGTCAATATGAACGATTCTAGCTACAGTGACCGTACGATGTCCATCCAACGGCCGTAGTGCTTCTTCAACCTCTGGTTTTCTTGCTCCAGCCGCCCAAAGCAGCACCGGTCGTGCCGCATGCTCCTGCCTCCCGTGGCCGCTGTGCTGCCGCAGAGGCCTCACCGCCCCCTACTATTCCCACCGCTGACCAGGCCCTGCGGCGACGGCAGCCTCACACCGCAGCCGAACCAGTGAACCCTCGTAGTCCTCTCCGCGCGGGCTTCCACTACCGCGTTGTCCCCTTCCTAGGCCTCACCGTCTTCCACCGCCGTGGTGCTCTCCGCACGGCGTGGTCAATCTGGTCAAGGAACGACTTCCATCGGAAGAGTACTGTACGTGGAGAGGCTGATAGCTGGGTCCACGGCCACAACCCAGTTTTATTGTGATTTGCCAAGTAAGTCGCTTTGTCAGGCCTGTTGGGCTGCAAATCTTTCAAGACGAGGAGAGCTTTCATTCGGCTGGCCGAGAAAATGGCTCATCAGTAATAAGAAATGGGTTATACATTTTTAAAACACATCAAACCGGCAATTAGTTTCAAATATCTTTTTTTTCATTTCAAGATTTTAAATTACATTAATTTTTATGCGTGGAGAATTTGTTGGATTTCATATTGATATACATTTATTTTTAAAATCAGTTTGAATGTGAGTCAAAATTTCGGGATTAAAACAGTTCGGACCGCACCGAAATATGCAAAAATTCGTATAATTTTTTAACTGTTGCCACAATATGGGCTGTAATGCTAACAATAAGAATATGGGCTCCAAAAAAACCTTATGAATTAGCAAATGGGTTGTAAATTATTAGAAATAATGGCAGATGGGTTGTATGCTGTTTTCCACAGATTTGAGGCTTCCCTAACAAAAGGTTGACGCACAAGCACTGACTGTTGGATGTCCATCCAACGGCCGTCGTGCTTCTTCAATCTCTGCTCTTCCTGCTCTAGCCGCTCAAACAAGCGCCGGCGGGACTGCCTGCTCCCTCCTCCTCGCGGCCGGCTGTGCTGCCGCGCAGGCCTCACCGCCCGACCGTACTCCCATCGCTGGCCTAGCCATCCCTCTACTCACCCACACCTGCTGTTATTCTCCGGCGGTGGCAGACGAACCAGTAAACCCTCGTACAGTTGTACTCCCCTCCGCGTGGGAAACAACTGCCGAGTCTTCTCTGCCTCCGTGTCGTCCCCTTCCTAGGCCTCGCTGTCATCCACCGCCCTGGTGCTCTCGGCGCGGCGTGGTCAACGTGGTCAAGAAACGACTTCCATCGGACGTGGACTGTACATGGAGAGGCTGACAGCTGGGTCCACGGCCGCAGCAAGGAAGTGCCTCCTTATTACGTGGAAAATAATGATTCCTCCACCTCACCGCTGAGACCCACCGGACGGGCCACTGTATTTTGCAGAAAAAAAATGTTTCCCCCTGACTGCTGGGACCCACCAGTTACATCTTCGCATGCAAGGAAGTGCGTCCGGGCAAAAAGAAAACGATTCGCCCCTTGACTGCTGGGACCCACCAGCTACATCTTCGCAGGCAAGGAAGTGCCTGACAGTCGGGACCCACCTGGTCGAAGCGTACATAGCGTTGTCATTCTGGTCGCGAACGTGTACGTATATACTGGTTGATGTAGAGGCGTGCACGTGTCGTAGTAGAGGCGCGCACGTGTCGTAGTAGAGGCGCGCACGTAGCATGTACACGTACGTACAGCGGCCAGGGTGCAAGAAAGAAAATACGGCCACGTATGTGTACATACGGGCGGGGTCTCGAACGCCTACTCGCGCATACGTACGGCCAGGGCTCGTGTACATGGCTGGGTCAGAACGGAGAAATAGCGTTGTCGTCGTGTTCATGAGGAGGCAACAGAATGCGTCATGTTCATGGGGAGGCAACGGAATGCGTCGTGTTCATGGAGAGGCAATGGAATGCGTCGTGCTCATCGGGAGGCAACGGAACGCGTGGGAGCCAACCGGCTGGGTCGGAACAGAATGTGTGGTCGTGTTCATCGGGAGGGCTTGGACGGAACAGGCGATGGAAACGAGGCCTGGCGTATCGCACAACGGAGGAAACGGACCTCCTACATTCGGAACGGGGTCCTGTTGATCGGGAGGGGTCTGGCGTACCACAAAACAGAGGAAACGAACCTCCTACGGTCGAAACAGGAGTCCTGTTCATTGGGAGGGGTGTGGCGTACCGCAAAACGGAGGAAACGGACTTGTGTTGGAGCGCTACGGTCGAAACGGGGGTCCTGTTCATCGGGAAGGGGTGTGGCATCCCGCAGAACGGGACTCCACGGGATACTGTTCATCTCCACCGTCGACCCCCTCCAGCCTCCACGAGCTACTGTTCATCCACCGTCGACCTCCTCCAGCCTCCACCTGCGACTGTTCATCCACGGGCTCCTGTTCATCCAGCCTTCATCGCGCGCTACTCCACCGGCTACTTTTCAACCAGCCCTCTCCACGGGCTCCTGTTCAACCACCCCTCCATGGGCTACTGTTCATCCTGCCCTCCATCGTCTACTGTTCATCCTGCCCTCTACGGGGTGGTCCTGTTCATCCAGCCCTCCACGGGGTCCTGTTCATCCAGCCCCAACCGGCTCGATCAATCGGGGTCCTGTTCATCCAGAGGCAACACCACAGGGTCCTGTTCATCCACCCCCACCGAGAAGTATTCATCCAACCCCCCCTACAATGCTCACCGTTCATCCAGAGGCAGTATCGATCGGCTTCAGTTAGCACCAGTAGCGAAGGAATCGCTCGATCTGGTTCAGTTAACGGCCATCGATCGATCGCTCGGGTTCAGTAATGCATAGCCTGCAGTGCAATTGCTCGGGTTCAGTTAGAGCCCAACGCCTCGCTCGGGTTCAGTTAGAGCCCAACGCCTCGCTCGGGTTCAGTTAGAGCCCACGCCTCACACACACGCGCGTACGTGTATGATAGAAGCGCGCATCGCTCGGCCCCCGATATCCCACCGTAACCGGGAACTCCCCGAAATTTTCCTCGCCCTCGCTTCTACCACGGTTTTTTTCGTCATGGACGGCCCAAAGAATGTCATGCAGCTGCGTCTCCGGCCCGCCCAGGACAAAAAGCCCATTTTCTGTCATGATTTTTTGTCATAGAAGTTGGAGCCCACCACATCTATGATGATATCGGATTTTGTCACAATTATCGTCATAGAAGTGTCATATGTATGACAAAAAAAATTTGTTCGGCCCAAAATGTCACGGATGTGTCTCTTTTTGTAGTGTCGGGGTGAAGATACCCCGAACAAGCCCCTCAAAGGATTATGTTCCATAGTAACAAGTGACAGTAAATTTCAGCACACTATATAAATTTTTCCTTACCAAATTCCACCTACCAAAGGTGCTTCACTCCCCGGCAACGGCGCCAGAAAAGAGTCTTGATGACCCACAAGTATAGGGGATCTATCATAATCCTTTTGATAAGTAAGAGTGTCGAACCCAACAAGGAGCAGAAGGAAATGATAAGCAATTTTCAGTAAGGTATTCTCTGCAAGCACTGAAGTTATCGGTAACAGATAGTTTTGTGATAAGGTAATTTGTAATGGGTAACAAGTAATAAAAGTAAATAAGGTGCAGCAAGATGGCTCAATCCTTTTTGTAGCAAAGGACAAGCCTGGACAAACTCTTATATAAAGGAAAGCGCTCCCGAGGACACATGGGAATTATCATCAAGCTACTTTTCATCACGCTCATATGATTCGCGTTCGGTACTCTGATAATTTGATATGTGGGTGGACCGGTGCTTGGGTACTGTCCTTCCTTGGACAAGCATCCCACTTATGATTAACCCCCCTTACAAGCATCCGCAACTACAAAAAAAGTATTAAGGTAAACCTAACCATAGCATGAAACATATGGATCCAAATCAGCCCCTTACGAAGCAACTCATAAACTAGGGTTTAAGCTTCTGCCACTCTAACAACCCATCATCTACTTATTACTTTCCAATGCCTTCATCTAGGCCCAAACAATGGTGAAGTGTCATGTAGTCCACGTTCACATGACACCACTAGAGGAAAGACAACATACATCTCATCAAAATATCAAACGAATACCAAATTCACATGACTACTTATAGCAAGACTTCTCCCATGTCCTCAAGAACAAACGTAACTACTCACAAAACATATTCATGTTCATAATCAGAGGGGTATTAATATGCATAAAGGATCTGAACATATGATCTTCCACCGAATAAACCAACTAGCGTCAACTACAAAGAGTAATCAACACTACTAGCAACCCACAGGTACCAATCTGAGGCTTTGGGACAAAGATTGGATACAAGAGATGAACCAGGGTTTGAGATGAGATGGTGCTGGTGAAGATGTTGATGGAGATTGACCCTCTCCTGATGAGAGGATCGATGGTGATGATTTCCCCCTCCCGGTGGGAAGTTTCCCCGGCAGAACAGCTCCGCTGGAGCCCTAGATTGGTTTCGACAATGTTCCACCTCGTGGCAGCGGAGTTTCATCCCGTGACCTAGCTTATGATTTTTTTCTCCACGAAAGACCTCATATAGCAGAAGATGGGCATCAGAGGGCTGCCAGGGGCCCACGGGGCAGGGGGCGCGCCCCCACCCTCGTGGACGGTGGGTGGCCCCCCTCTGGTACTTGTTTCGCCCAATATTTTTTATATATTCTGAAACATGCTCCCGTGAAGTTTCAGGACTTTTGGAGTTGTGCGGAATAGGTCTCTAATATTTGCTCCTTTTCCAGCCCAGAATTCTAGCTACTGGCATTCTCCCTCTTCTTGTAAACCTTGTAAAATAAAAGAGAATAGGCATAAGTATTGTGATATAATGTGTAATAACAGCCCACAATGCAATAAATATCGATATGGAAGCATGATGCAAAATGGACGTATCACCAACCATCTCTTGAGGCCACAAGGGTAACGATGTTCTTCAACAACGACACCTTCAACAAGGAAACGGCGCTCAGGCGTCGGTGTCACTGGGTCCAATAATCATAGGCCTGGTTCAAGGTTTTCAGCTTGAAGAACAAGTTCAAGCAATGCCTTCAACATGGTAACGACGTAAAACATCGTCATCGCCAAGTATAACCCACTAAGGTCAGACCTAGGTTTTTCACCTCAGAGCTCAAGACCGGGTACTCAAAAAGCACTAAAAATCAGAGTCAATCATGTGTTGTTGTCACCATTTTTTGTGCGATCCCAGCAACTACTCCCTTCGGTCCTTTTTAGTTCGCATATAAGATTTGACTGAAGTCAAGCCTCATAAAGTTTGGCCAACTTTGTAGAAAAAAGTGCCAATATTCACAATCTGAAATCAATACCACTAGATGTGTCATGACTTAAAGTTTCATATTATATAACTTTAGCATGGCAGATGTTGATATTTTTATATATAAATACGGTCAAACTTTGTGAAGTTTGACTTCAGAGAATTCTAATATGCAGAGTAAAAAGGACCGGAGGAAGTACATGCGCTGACATAGAAATCCCACCGTTATTGCTGCACAACCATATCCTCTACGTCAAATAGTCATCCATTGATTGCATCTCGCCATAGAAAGCAAACTAGACGAAGTGAGATTCCCCAAAACCCACAACAGAGCCGAATATTGTAGCAACATGACGGTGTCATACACCGGGGATGGCCTTCGACAGGGGAGCCTGTCAGCAGATCCGACAAGGGGCCTGCAAAGCCTACCAAGGAGTCAAAGAAAAAAGGGATCCCCAGGCGACCAACATGCCCCTCCAGGACCATCTTGGCCCTCAAGTCATCAGGGTGGCGGCCAAGATGGCATCTCCTCTATGTGAAACTCTAGCCCCCATTTGTATACAAGGTGGAGGGCTATGGGGCTCTCTGGCACATCTTTTCTCATAGATTAAACTCTCGGTAGCATCTAAACCCACCATTGTAATCCCTCACATAAGGTACCCCACCATGAATAATAATCACAAACTGTACGTAGGGTATTACTCCTCACTGGAGGCCTGAACCTGGGTAAACTGTGTATGTGGGCTCCACTGGTACTTTCAGTCGCGCTCGGCACCCTACTGAGGGTACTGACGATTTTCGCTCCGTCACAACCTCATCCCCGCGCCTGTGCTCCAAAGCATGATGCGATGATAACGATGACACCAAGATGGGGCAAGCCGTACATTACCACCCCACTCCATTGCCGCACTTCTTCAACTGGTCACTCGTTGTTATCGTCGCGTCATTGTTTTCGCTGACTAAACCACCAAGCCATCTTCAAGTCATCGCCAATCTGACACGGTGTGTCTTCGATAACCACGGCAGCCTGGTTGTAGCGGATTGGGAACAAAAGTAGAGGGCAGGCATCCTGGTGCCTTGTGCTAGGCATTGGCAGATGCAACAATCAGGAGCGGTTGGAACACATCTCCCAGAGCGTGCACACGCATGAGAATAGGGAGATGTCGCCTGCCGGTGGTAGTCGGCTGCCGTGGTTATCAAAGACACACCGCGTCAGATGGCAGTCGGCTGTCGTGGTTATCACCATCTGAAGCCGACCACCACCGGCAAGATGCCACCTGAAGCACGACAAACGGCACTTCTTGGGTGTTGCTACCCAATTAAATTGATCTGCTTTTGATCGACGGAGAGCATGCCGGCAACCCTCGCCATCTGAAGATCTGACGTTCGCCACCAGGGATCCGCCATCCACCGTCTCGATGCTACCATGCCGCCAGCCGCCATATGAGGAGCGGCCATCCGCCATCTCGATGCGAGAACAGAGATCCTCCGTCACCGCCACCGCCGCACAGACTTCTCCCGACGATATCCTCTAGTAGCTGCAAGGAGGAGCAGGCCGGAGTTTGTGCAGATCGGACCGCCGCCCATGACGCCTGGGGTCTAGTGAAAACCTAAATAACTTCAAATTGAATGGTCGCTCATGTGCCTCGGTTGATACATCCGTAACACCAAAATGTTCATTCCTTTTGCCCATGTGAAACCATGGAGATGAACATGCATACGAGCCTAGATTCCATAAAACACAGCTAGCCAAGCCATTGCCCATCAGATTCCATGGACCAAAGCCCTTCCAATGCCAAAAGGGTAAACAACACATGATGAGATGATGCACCACAACAAGAAGAACAATGATACTACTCTAACCGTAACTTGGAACATAAGCATCGCCCAATCACTTTCAACCCACATGGCATTTTCCCCCTCGGTCGGGGCCCACGAAGTTAATCATTGCCCCTCCTTCCACGGTCTTATCTCTCTGCCAACAAGCAAGCAGATCATTTCACTTCGCTGTCTCCAAGCTTGCCCACGTACTCGGATCGCTACAAGCATAAGAAATACAGGAAATAATTCTCTTCCTCTTCTTCCTCTTCTTCTTCTTCCACGGGTCACCACTGGTTGTTGATCCACTTGCGGGCCGGACCAGACAGATAAACTGCCAGATAAGAGCATTGCCGCGGCAAGTCCACGTGATCCCATTTATATACGGGCACATACATACGCCAATCCCATCCTCCTTGACCTGACCTTGAGATCTTGATCGGATCAAGCTGGTCCAAGAAACAGGCCGGCCACAAAGCTCTGGTCTGTTGCCGGCCAGGACAGGCATGGAGGAAGACCAGAGCCCGGGGCTCGGGCTCGCCGGAGAGACGCCTGGTCTCAAGCACGGCAATGGCGTCGGCGACAGCCCGGAGGACCCTGCAGGGAGCGCCGGCGACGGCATCAGCTCCCTGGAGAAGCCCCTGCTGAAGAGAAGCAACACGCTCACCTCCAGCCACCTCGCCATGGTCGGCGCCAAGGTCTCGCACATCGAGAGCCTCGACTACGAGTGAGTATTCCACCGCTCGATCCATCCTTGGGTGCCAGCTTACAACTCTGTTCGTGCAATTTGGTTGGCTTGCTTAGTGAATTGAGCTGCCATGTCCGCAGGATCATCGAGAACGATCTGTTCAAGCACGACTGGAGGAGCCGGTCCAACGTGGAGGTGCTGCAGTACATCTTCCTCAAGTGGTCGCTGGCGTTCCTGGTGGGGCTCCTCACCGGCGTCATCGCGTCGCTCATCAACCTCGCCATCGAGAACATCTCCGGCCTCAAGATGCTCCACATGGTCCACCTCGTCAGGGAGAAGAGGTACGGCGAGATCTATCTACAGACGGCGGGACCAGAGCTGCTGGTCGGGGAATTGATTATGTTCGATCTGTGCATTCAGGTACTGGGCCGGCTTCTTCTACTTCTCCGGCTTCAACTTCGTGCTGACGTTCATCGCCGCCGTGCTCTGCGTCGTCTTCGCCCCCACCGCCGCCGGCCCCGGCATCCCCGAGATCAAGGCCTACCTCAACGGCGTCGACACGCCCAACATGTTCGGCGCGCCGCAGCTCATTGTCAAGGTACTAATAATAAAGCCTTGATTCCTTTCTGCATTTGGAATGCGTGACGCGAATACTCGAAGCTGCAAGAGAGACATTAATGGATGGAATTTTTTCCGTACTTTGGTCAGATCATAGGCAGCATCTGCGCGGTGTCGTCGGGGCTGGATCTCGGCAAGGAAGGCCCGCTGGTGCACATCGGCGCCTGCCTCGCCAACCTGCTCAGCCAGGGCGGCTCCGGCCGGTTCCGCCTCCGCTGGAGGTGGCTGCGCTACTTCAACAACGACCGCGACCGGCGGGACCTCATCACCTGCGGCGCGTCGTCGGGCGTGTGCGCGGCGTTCCGGTCGCCCGTGGGCGGCGTGCTGTTCGCGCTGGAGGAGGTGGCGACGTGGTGGCGGAGCGCGCTGCTGTGGCGCACCTTCTTCAGCACGGCCACCGTGGTGGTGGTGCTGCGCGGCTTCATCGAGGTGTGCCGCGGGGGGCGGTGCGGCCTCTTCGGCGAGGGCGGGCTCATCATCTTCGACGTCAGCGACGTCACCGTCCGGTACCGGCTGGGCGACCTCCTCCTGGTCACGCTCGTGGGCGTCATCGGCGGCGTCCTCGGCGCGCTCTACAACCACGTCCTCCACATGGTGCTCCGCCTCTACAACCTCATCAACGACAAGGGCCGGATGGCGAAGCTGGCGCTGGCGCTGGCCGTGTGCGTGTTCACGTCGGCGGGGCTGTACGTGCTCCCGTTCGCCGTGCCGTGCACGCCGTGCGACCCGGCGTTCGGCGCCGCGTGCCCGGCCACCGGGAGGAGCGGCAACTTCAAGCAGTTCAACTGCCCCGCCGGGCAGTACAACGACCTGGCCACCCTCCTGCACGCCACCAACGTGGACGCGACGCGCAACATCTTCTCCACGGGCACCCCCGGCGAGTTCCGGCTGGACTCGCTGCTCATCTTCTTCGCCATCTACTGCGTGCTGGGGCTCTTCACCTTCGGCATCGCCGTGCCGTCGGGGCTCTTCCTCCCCATCATCCTCATGGGCGCCGCCTACGGCCGCATCGTGGCGCTCGTGCTCCAGAGCACGGTGGCGGCGAGCATCGACCACGGGCTCTACGCCGTGCTCGGCGCGGCGGCGCTCATGTCGGGATCCATGAGGATGACCGTCTCGCTCTGCGTCATCTTCCTGGAGCTCACCAACAACCTCCTCCTCCTCCCCATGACCATGTTCGTGCTGCTCATCGCCAAGACCGTCGGCGACGCCTTCAACCCCAGCATCTACGAGATCATCCTGGACCTCAAGGGGCTGCCCTTCCTAGAACCCAAGCCGGAGCCGTGGATGAAGGACCTCACCGTGGGCGAGCTCGCCGCCGCCAAGCCGCGCACCATCAGCCTCCAGGTCGTCGAGAAGGTGTCCACCGTCCTGGAGGTGCTGCGGAACACCGGCCACAACGGGTTCCCGGTGGTGGACCGGCCGCGGCCCGGCCTGTCGGAGCTGCACGGGCTGGTCCTCCGGTCGCACCTCGTGGCGGTGCTGAGGAAGCGGTGGTTCCTTTTGGAGAAGAGGAGGACGGAGGAGTGGGAGGCCAGGGAGCGGTTCTCGTCGGTGGAGCTCGCCGACAAGAACTGCAAGATGGACGACCTGGAGCTGACGCCGGAGGAGCTGGAGATGTACATCGACCTCCACCCGTTCACCAACACGACGCCCTACACCGTGGTGGAGACCATGTCGGTGGCCAAGGCCGTGGTGCTGTTCCGCTCCGTCGCGCTCCGCCACATGCTCATCATGCCCAAGTACCAGGGCCCCGAGGTGAGTCCAAAATCAACTCCAATGGCTTTTCAAGCATCATCAAACTGTTCTTGCACATTTGGATTTGGATTTGATGATGGATCCATTTTGGTGTGCAGATATCTCCGCTTGTGGGGATCTTGACGAGGCAGGACCTGCGGGCGCACAACATCCTCGGCGCGTTTCCTCACCTCGCCAAGAAGAGCAAGACGCACTGAAGCTCAAGCTCAAGCTGAAAGCCAGCACCATTTTTGTCTTGGGAATTATTACTGTCGACGTGTTTCCTGTCTTGAAGCAAGAGCCACGATTCTTTCTTTTCTTCCTCATTCTTCTCTGTAAGTAGGTTCAGGATTTGCTTGCGTCTCATTTTTCTTTTCTTCGGGGAATGGCTGAATAATTTGCTGCCCATGTAAAATTACACATACGCCTAAGATGCAATAAGCAGAGTTGTTTCAATTTTTTCTAACTTTGGAAAGCAAGGTGTTCCAACATTTTGTAACTGATTTTTGTTTTGTTTTTTCATCTTGTTGGCACTTCTGTCGGATTTCGTTGTCAGCTTTGACATCCACGTTAGAACACGCAATTGTGCGCGCACACCCATAAATGTTTAAGGTGTATATGCTGGAAAGAAGAGTCAAATACAGTACTCTCTTCATTCTAAATATAATATATTTTGAATATTTTAATATAAACTGTTTAATAATGTGTTTGCGTACAGTCGATTCACTAGAGCATCTTATATTTGTGAACGGAGGAACTAGTTTTTTGTTATGTTTAGATCCACGGAATATGGAGTCGGTTTCACCTAAATTTCCCTGATAATTATGAAGACATGTACAGAAACTTCTCAACAAGATCATTTTAGTTACTGAACTTGGAAAAGTGTAAATTGCGGGGCATAAATTTGTATCGACAGGATTCTTCATGCGTTGCAATAGGTTATAAATAGTCTGGTATATTGGCACCGATTTAGTTTCCCAATTTAATGTGGTCATGTAAAAGTAGGATTTTATTTGATAAGAACATAATTTTTTGGGTAAGGCAATAAGAGATGTGATATTTGAGGCGTTTTTATGAAAATCATGATGACAAAAGAATAAGAGAGGGGAGAGGGAAAAAATCCTTACCAGGCAAACAAGAGGAAACACACTAAATCTGTAAGCTAGCACCAATTTTTAAATCCATGACCATTTTAAGATTCATAAAGTTTTTGAAAATCATGAACATTTAAAAATATGGATATTTTTATAAATTGATGGAAAACAATCAAATTTGGGACGAACTTTTTTTCAGATATATGATTTTTATTTTGATTTTTTATTAAGAATTGAGTACTGATATAGAAACTGACTGAAAACCAATCAAACTACAAATACATCAAGACCGTTCGGCCCGAGAGCATGAAGCGTTACATGACAAAGAAAACATGAACGAGAGATAAGAAGAAAATTTGAAGTGCCGAGAGGAAAATAGAGCTCAAATCCACAACATTATTCACACTCCCACCATTCATTAGCAGTGATCTCATCACGTACCATTACTCATTATTGTATTGTTCTTATTTGCTTGAGAAAGTGTCCATGAGACTTTCTTCCAGTGAAAAAGTCCATGACTTGTTCTAGGTGATATGAGGTTGAACATAATTTAGAAGAAAAAATGCAAGGGGGTACATGAAAGGTGGAATAAATAAATAGCATGACCCCTTCTTTCTTCGAGAGCATGACCGATAAATATCTATTCTTTGTAAATTATATTGGGTTTTAGAGGTATATTAATTATTATATGAAACCAAAAAGAAGAAACAACAAGAAATTTTTATATAGATGAAGGAAAAAAGTACAATGTTGAAAACAACAGGAGCAACCCCCCACAAAAAGAAAAAAGAAAGAAAAACAAGATGAGAAACTTGACACGCGTCTACAGTCTGCATCGACCCAACATGTTGGTCTCTCACAATGACTCCATCCCCTTTCCCCGCACCCCGGCTACTCCACAAGGAGCATGGGAGGGGGAGCATGTGCCCCTTGCAACCCTCTTTGCCCTTGAGCTAGCTCAGCTCAACTCGAGGGGTCCTCGCTCGGCCTCTTCGCATCCCTGCAGCTACAAGGTGTATAAGGCCCTGCACTATGTAGACCAAAATTGGTGTCTAGTCTTTGAGCACCGATGCCCTACATTGTCCAACCGGAGCCACAAACACAACTCCAGGCATCAAAGCAAGTAGGTGCTCTGGTGCCAAATTCTCCAAAGCTGGCTCGAATGGCCCTGGCAGCTAGATCAATGGACTTGTTTGTCAATTATTTTATAAGGATTTCCACACACACACAAAAAATGGTGCCCTACATGGTGAAGCTGGTGCTATAACTTTTTTTCAGGCATTGGTGATGATGTGACATTTTCTTGACCAATGTGGCGCCGCCGCGCCGGTAACATAGTGAAAAGGCCTAAATAAAAGGACGTGGACTTGCCGCTTCGATGCTCTTATCTGGCCTACAAATGGATCAACGGCTTCTAGTGACCCATTGGCAAGAAACAAGATTGTTCTCCTCCCATCTTTTGGTTTTATGCTTGCAGCGATCTCCGTGTGTGGGCAAGTAAGCATGGCAATTTTATCCATGGACATGGATATCCGAACCGAATGGATAGGGTTTGGATATGCTTTTGTGTCCATGGGCGGCACCCAAACCCGACCCAATTGTTCGTGGATAGGGCATGGATATAATCTTGTACCCATGGATATACCCAAATCTGACCCGATAGTATGACTTAATGGAGGAAAATCTGCTATCCCTGCCCCATGGTCATATGTCCCACAACAATTTTACACTTTTTTTAATCTAAAACATGCATAAGAAATTACACAATCCCCATCGTAACTTTTTGTAGTTGACATTCAATCCCCTCTATAACATACTCCAACACCCCTTCCCTTATTTTTACCTCCTTCTTAAATGACTCGTCATTCTCATCTGTTAGAAAAATACTATATGATCTTAGGTTGTTAGTGGATGTTGATTTACCATAAGTGAAGCCTAGCCTATCACAAGGTGAAGAATGGAAGAGTTTATGTTAATATTGTGTTATATCTTATTTATATGTCTCGAGATGATCCAATGGATATCCAATGGGTATGGATATCCATCGGATTTGGACATGGACACAATTTTTCACCCATGGATTTTTTTTATGGGCGGACAAAGACTGTCTTCATGGACATGGATATGGATTTGAGATTGTTCAACCCGATCCATTGCCATCCTTATGGGCAAGTTTGAAGAGAGCAATACTATCTTCTCCCTGTGTCAACTTGTTGCGAGAGTTTTTCTTCTCTTTTTTTGCGGGGTGCAGAATTGTTGAAATGGCTGCCAAAGAGAACACTATCCTTGAACAGGACAATGGGATATCATACCATTTTGCCCAATCAACAGTGATGCCTCTAGCCAGGGAGACAAGGCCGTAGAAAAAAGGACAATGATTAATTCGTGGGCCGTGTTCAAAAATTTGATGTGTGCTGGAAGTGACTGGTCCATATGCTTGTGTTGGGAGCAAGTTACAGTTAGATTAGCATCATTGTCTCCTTGGGGGCATCTCGTGATGTGGTTCACCTTTCGGGCCTCGAAAGGAGTTTGGTCCATGGAATCCAATGGACAATCGCTAGCTGTATTTTCTGGAATCCAGGCTCACATGCACCCTCGAAAAAAAAGGCTCACATGCATGTTTATCTCCACTGCATTAGGTACAGGTGCAAGGCTAAGCCTGTAAGCCATGCATGTATCAATCAATTATCATGTTATAAGTTCATCTACACTGCATTAGGGACATGTGCTGTTTGGAATTTTGCTAGTAGGCCTTTGGCCCAAAGCCCAACTAAAATTCTGAAATTCTCTTGGCCCATTCATGCACACATATGAGTGGAGTGAGTGAGACTACAGTTTAGTCCCACCCCGAAAGTTGAGAGAGAGTTGCACCTCTTTATAAGGTGAGCTCTTCTACCACTTGTATGAGCATGAGAAGAGGAGACCTACACGCGCGCTCCTCCTCCTCGCTCGCCTCGCCACGCCACGCCACGCCACGCCACGCCACGCCTCGCCACGACGCGCTGCATGGGAAAATTAATGAGTCATTAATTAATAATTAACAGACGCGTTAATTACGGAACCATTTCCGATTCTTTTGGATCGTGACGACTCGAACGTGGGGTTTACTCCCACGACCTACCCGGCCCGCACTATATAGTCAGGCAGACGTCTACCCTAGCCGCCACCGCTTCGTATGGTTTCTCACCACTGTTCCAGATCATTGCACCGCCAAGCAAGTATTCTTCATCCCTTCTTCCGGCGTGCACCGCGAGAAGAGACAGCAGGCCTCCGGAAACCCGCCTCTCGTGATCCTGTACGGGAGAGGGGCGATAAGGTTTTGGGGAGCGCACTCGCGTGACTGCTGGCAGCGACGACTTCGTGAACGACGACTTCTTCCCCGACCTCGGCAACCTCGTCCTCGACGACATGGACGACAACGTCAACGCCGGCGGTGCTGCACCCGCTGCACCGTATGTGATTCTATCCTTCCTGTTCGAGATCGTGGTAGAATTCATGCTTCTAGTATGTGCCTTAGATGTGATATGTTCATCTGCTATGCTAGTTCGCATGATTAGTTTAATCTCTGCTGCTGTGGTCATGATTTATCTTTTGTTTATTCAGATTAAATCTCGTAGTAATTTGCTCATATTTCCAACAATCCAAAAACCTGATTATAGGCAATTTACTCCGAGTGGTTTTGTTGCGCATCTGAAGCCGCCTGCCTTTAAGGGGGCGCAATATAAGAGGTGGCGCACGAGAGCAGTCTACTGGTTTCAGACCATGGGCTGCTATGATGCCACCAAGGGCAAGCCTAAGGGCGATCTTAATCCAGCACAGCAGGAAGCTTTTGAGAAGATCGATACCCTCTTTAAAGGCGCTCTTCTGAGTGTTCTTGATGACTCCATTGTGGATTCGTATATGTCGTTTGACAACGGCAAGGACATATGGGCTGCGCTCGAGGCCAAGTTTGGTGCCTCGGACGCCGGCAGCGAGTTGTACGTCATGGAGCAATTCTATGACTACAAGATGACTGATGAGCGCCCTGTTGTACAGCAGGCTCATGAGATACAGTCGCTCGCAAAAGAACTTGAGTACTTCAAGTGTGTGTTGCCGGACAAATTTGTTGCCGGAGGCATCATTGCCAAGCTTCCACCTTCGTGGAACAATTTTGCTACTTCCCTGAAACACAAGAGACAGGAGTTTTCCGTTGCGGATCTCATTGGTACTCTTGATGTTGAAGAGAAGGCGAGAGCAAAGGACACACGTGCTCGAGTTGCTGAGGGAGGTTCTAGTGCCCACATGGTACAGAAGAAGAACTCCCAGCCCAACAAGTTCAAAAACAATAAGAACAAAACTCAGGACAAAGGCAAGTTTGATACAAAGAACAAGCCATCACATTCTACCAACTTCAAGAAGAATTCTCATAAGAAGGGGAAGGGACTTTGCCATGTCTGCGGTGATCCTAATCACTGGGCTCCGAAGTGTCCTAACCGCTTTGAGGAGCGCGAACATGAGAAGAGCGGCAAGTCCGCTAATGTTGTCATCGGTGATACTGATATGAAGGAATCAGGGTACAGTATTTTTCCTATCATCCTTTCAGTACTTCAATCCCCTGATTGGTTAATTGACACCGGTGCCAATGTACATGTTTGTGCTGACGCCTCCATGTTTTCTTCTTACCAGGCAACAGGGACTTCACCCGTGCTGATGGGGAACGGGTCACATGCCATCGTTCGAGGTGTTGGTACGGTCGATCTGAAGTTTACTTCGGGGAAGACTGTGCGTCTGAAGAACGTTCATCATGTGACGTCCATCAATAAAAATCTCGTTAGCGGTTCCCGTTTATGTCGAGATGGTTTTAAGTTGGTTTTCGAATCCAATAAAGTTGTAATTTCTAAGTGTGGACAATTTGTTGGAAAAGGCTATGAGTGCGGAGGCTTGTTCCACCTATCTTTGTCAGATATTTGCACTAAAGTTATTAATAATGTTTTTGCCACAATAATGAGTCTGATATTTGGCATTCACGACTCTGTCATATTAACTTTGGTTGCATGACGCGGTTAGCCAATATGAATTTAATTCCGAAAATCTCTACTGTCAAAGGATCCAAGTGCCAAGTATGTGTGCAAGCTAAGCAACCTCGCAAGTCCCATAAGACTGCAGAGGCAAGAGACTTGGCGCCACTAGCGCTTATACATTCTGATCTTTGTGAGATGAATGGCGTGTTGACAAAAGGTGGAAAGAGATACTTCATGACGTTGATTGATGACTCCACTAGATATTGTTATGTGTATCTTCTGAAATCAAAAGATGAGGCTTTGACTTTCTTTAAAAACTATAAAGCTGAGGCAGAGAACCAACTTGATCTAAAAATTAAACGGCTTAGGTCCGATCATGGTGGAGAGTATTTTTCCAATGAATTTGATCTGTTTTGTGCGGAACATGGTATAATCCATGAGAGGACGCCTCCCTACTCACCCCAGTCAAATGGGGTAGCCGAAAGAAAGAACCAAACTCTAACTGATATGGTTAACACCACGTTAGATACTTCGGGTCTATCCAAGGAATGGTGGGGGAAGGCGCTAATGACTGCGTGTCATGTCCTAAACCGAGTTCCCACAAAGCATAAGACCATGACTCCATTTGAGGAATGGGAAAGGAAAAGGTTGAAACTCTCTTACCTACGTACTTGGGGTTGTTTGGCGAAAGTCAATATACCAATTCCCAAGAAGCGCAAGCTTGGACCAAGAACCATGGATTGTGTACTTCTGGGCTATGCTTTTCATAGCATCGGCTATAGATTTTTGATAATAAAATCTGAGGTATCCGACATGCATGTTGGTACGATTATGGAATCAAATGATGCAACTTTCTTTGAGAACATATTTCCTATGAAGGATATGTCGAGTTCATCAAATCAGGAGATACCTACTCCATCTAGTGAGGAATTCACTGTAATTCCTGAACCCACCATTGCGATGGAACACGTTGAGAATCCTGTTGAGGGTAACAATGGAACTCCTGTGAGGAGTAAGAGACAGAGGACTGCAAAGTCTTTTGGTGATGATTTCATTGTGTACCTCGTGGATGACACACCCAGGACTATTTCAGAAGCCTATGCATCTCCTGATGCTGACTACTGGAAGGAAGCTGTACGTAGTGAGATGGATTCCATCTTAGCTAACGGTACCTGGGAGATCACTGACCGTCCTTATGGGTGCAAACCTGTAGGATGTAAGTGGGTGTTCAAGAAGAAGCTTAGACCTGATGGTACGATTGAAAAGTGCAAGGCACGGCGTGTCGCCAAGGGTTATACCCAGAAAGAAGGTGAAGACTTCTTTGATACTTACTCACCCGTGGCTAGACTGACCACAATTCGGGTGCTACTATCATTGGCTGCCTCACATGGTCTTCTCGTTCGTCAAATGGACGTTAAGACGGCTTTCCTCAATGGAGAGTTGAAGGGGGAAATTTACATGGATCAGCCAGATGGTTTTGTAGTACCTGGTCAGGAAGAAAAGGTGTGCAAGTTATTAAAGTCTTTATATGGCCTTAAACAAGCTCCTAAGGAGTGGCATGAGAAGTTCGAAAGAACATTAACTGATGCCGGCTTTGTAGTAAACGATGGTGACAAGTGCGTGTACTATCGCTATGGTGGAGGCGAAGGAGTTATTCTTTGTCTGTATGTCGACGACATATTGATCTTTGGAACCAAACTTGAATTAATCAAGGAGGTTAAGGATTTCTTATCTCGCTGTTTTGAGATGAAGGATCTAGGAGTAGCTGATGTTATCTTAAACATCAAGCTGTTGAGATATGAGAATGGTGGGATCACACGGCTTCAGTCTCATTATGTGGAAAAGGTCTTGAGTCGTTTTGGGTATAGCGACTGCACGCCTTCTCCAACTCCATATGATGCTAGTGTGTTGCTTCGAAAGAACCGGCGGATTGCTAGAGATCAACTGAGGTATTCTCAGATTATTGGCTCGCTTATGTATTTGGTGAGTGCCACGAGGCCTGACATCTCTTTTGCTGTGAGCAAGCTAAGTCGGTTTGTGTCAAAACCGGGAGATGATCATTGGCATGCGCTTGAGAGAGTTATGCGCTATTTGAAAGGCACCGCGAGCTATGGGATTCACTACACCGGGTATCCAAGGGTACTGGAGGGTTATAGTGACTCAAACTGGATATCTGATGCTGATGAGATTAAGGCCACAAGTGGTTATGTTTTTACACTTGGTGGTGGCGCTGTTTCCTGGAAGTCTTGCACGCAGACCATCTTAACAAGGTCAACTATGGAAGCAGAACTCACAGCATTAGACACTGCCACTGTTGAAGCAGAGTGGCTTCGTGAACTCTTGATGGACTTACCTATGGTTGAAAAACCAATACCCCCTATCCTGATGAACTGTGATAATCAAACTGTGATCGTCAAGATAAACAGTTCTAAGGACAATATGAAGTCCTCAAGGCATGTGAAGAGGAGACTAAAATCTGTCAGAAAGTTGAGGAACTCCGGAGTTATTATGTTGGATTATATCCAAACGTCGAAAAACTTGGCAGATCCCTTCACAAAGGGTCTATCACGTAATGTGATAGATAATGCATCGATGGAGATGGGTTTGAGACCCACCGCATGAGTTGTCCATAGTGGTAACCCACTCTATGTGATCGGAGATCCCGTGAAGTAGAAGTGGGTGACAAGTTGTTGGTCAGCTGGGAGGAGAGTATCCCTATATTAATTATCCCACTCCGTGAAGATGCAATACTCTCCTGATCTGCATGGCAGGTTGATACTTATCTTAATGTGTTCCAAGTGGCTTATTCAGGTAAGTAGAGATGTTGTCCTGCAGAACATCTTCTGAGGAACACACCTATATGAATTTGACTGTTAACGTCGCAGTCTGTGAGAATTGGGTGTTCTCTAATAATTTCATGAAAGGCCCTGGAGTATGACGTATACGCTCCACCCGCGGGGAAGCCTTGCGGCAGCCCAGTATCAGTCAAGAATTTGTGTGAAACTAGTTTCACAGAAAACTTGTAGTTCAAGGCATAGTCCACTATTCAAGTTGTGATCTAGTGTAGCATAAAGTTCTAAGTGGAAGTTCAACTTCACAGTCTCCACTAAGCAACGATATATAAAACAATGTTTTGGAACTAAATGATGAGACGTGCCAATGAGACTTTGTGGGGGATTGTTGGAATTTTGCTAGTAGGCCTTTGGCCCAAAGCCCAACTAAAATTCTGAAATTCTCTTGGCCCATTCATGCACACATGTGAGTAGAGTGAGTGAGGCTAAAGTTTAGTCCCACCCTGGAAGTTGAGAGAGAGTTGCACCTCTTTATAAGGTGAGCTCTTCTACCACTTGTATGAGCATGAGAATAGGAGACCTACACGCGCGCTCCTCCTCCTCGCTTGCCTCGCCACGCCACGCCATGCCTCGTCACGACGCTGGGGGTTGCGGGATTGAGCCGAGCCGAGGACAGAGCTATGCACGTTGTCTATATTTTTGCTGCATGGGAAAATTAATGAGTCATTAATTAATAATTAACGGACGCGTTAATTACTGAACCGTTTCCGATTCTTTTGGATCGTGACGACTCGGACATGGGGTTTACTCCCACGACCTACCCGGCCCGCACTATATAGTCAGGCAGACGTCTACCCTAGCCGCCGCCGCTTCGTATGGTTTCTTACCACTGTTCCAGATTATTGCGCCGCCAAGCAAGTCTTCTCCATCCCTCCTTCCAGCGTGCACCGCGAGAAGGGACAGCAGGCCTCCGGAACCCCGCCTCTCGTGATCCTGTACGGGAGAGGGGCGATCAGGTTTTTGGGGAGCGCACTCGCGCGACTGCTGGTAGCGACGACTTCGCGAATGATGACTTCTTCCCCGACCTCGGTAACCTCGTCCTCGACGACATGGGCGACAACGTCAACGCCGGCGGTGCTGCACCCGCTGCACCGTATGTGATTCTATCCTTCCTGTTCGAGATTGTGGTAGAATTCATGCTTCTAGTATGTGCCCTAGATGTGATATGTTCATCTGCTATGCTAGTTCGCATGATTAGTTTAATCTTTGCTGCTGTGGTCATGATTTATCTTCTGCTTATTCGGATTAAATCTCGTAGTAATTTGCTCATATTTCCAACAATCCAAAAACCTGATTATAGGCAATTTACTCCGAGTCGTTTTGCTACGCATCTGAAGCCGCCTGCCTTTAAGGGGGCGCAATATAAGAGGTGTCGCACGAGAGCAGTCTACTGGTTTCAGACCATGGGCTGCTATGATGCCACTAAGGGCAAGCCTGAGGGCGATCTTAATCCAGCACAGCTGGAAGCTTTTGAGAAGATCGATACCCTCTTTAAAGGCGCTCTTCTGAGTGTTCTTGATGACTCCATTGTGGATTCGTATATGTCGTTTGACAACGGCAAGGACATGTGGGCTGCGCTCGAGGCCAAGTTTGGTGCCTCGGACGCCGGCAGCGAGTTGTACGTCATGGAGCAATTCTATGACTACAAGATGACTGATGAGCGCCCTGTTGTACAGCAGGCTCATGAGATACAGTCGCTCGCAAAAGAACTTGAGTACTTCAAGTGTGTGTTGCCGGACAAATTTGTTGCCGGAGGCATCATTGCCAAGCTTCCACCTTCGTGGAACAATTTTGCTACTTCCCTGAAACACAAGAGACAGGAGTTTTCCATTGCGGATCTCATTGGTACTCTTGATGTTGAAGAGAAGGCGAGAGCAAAGGACACACGTGCTCGAGTTGCTGAGGGAGGTTCTAGTGCCCACATGGTACAGAAGAAGAACTCCCAGCCCAACAAGTTCAAAAACAATAAGAACAAAACTCAGGGCAAAGGCAAGTTTGATACAAATAACAAGCCATCACATTCTACCAACTTCAAGAAGAATTCTCATAAGAAGGGGAAGGGACTTTGCCATGTCTGCGGTGATCCTAATCGCTGGGCTCCGAAGTGTCCTAACCGCTTTGAGGAGCGCGAACATGAGAAGAGCGGCAAGTCCGCTAATGTTGTCATCGGTGATACTGATATGAAGGAATTAGGGTACAATATTTTTCCTACCATCCTTTCAGTATTTCAATCCTCTGATTGGTTAATTGACACCGGTGCCAATGTACATGTTTGTGCTGACGCCTCCATATTTTCTTCTTAACAGGCAACAGGCACTTCACCCGTGCTGATGGGGAACGGGTCACATGCCATCGTTCGAGGTGTTGGTACGGTCGATCTGAAGTTTACTTCGGGGAAGACTGTGCGTCTGAAGAACGTTCATCATGTGCCGTCCATCAATAAAAATCTCGTTAGCGGTTCCCGTTTATGTCGAGATGGTTTTAAGTTGGTTTTCGAATCCAATAAAGTTGTAATTTCTAAGTGTGGACAATTTGTTGGAAAAGGCTATGAGTGCGGAGGCTTGTTCCGCCTATCTTTGTCAGATATTTGCACTAAAGTTATTAATAATGTTTGCCACAATAATGAGTCTGATATTTGGCATTCACGACTCTTCATATTAACTTTGGTTGCATGACGCGGTTAGCCAATATGAATTTAATTCCGAAAATCTCTACTGTCAAAGTCTCCAAGTGCCAAGTATGTGTGCAAGCTAAGCAACCTTGCAATTCCCATAAGACTGCAGAGGCAAGAGACTTGGCGCCACTAGAGCTTATACATTCTGATCTTTGTGAGATGAATGGCGTGTTGACAAAAGGTGGAAAGAGATACTTCATGACGTTGATTGATGACTCCACTAGATATTGTTATGTGTATCTTCTGAAATCAAAAGATGAGGCTTTGACTTTCTTTAAAAACTATAAAGCTGAGGCAGAGAACCAACTTGATCGAAAAATTAAACGGCTGTAACGCCCCGAGATCGATGTGCCAGGTGTCTTCCTGTTATTCGTTGTTGTTGCCTTGTCATTGCTTGCGTGTCATGCTTTGCATATCATGTCATCGTGTGCATTTCATTTGCATACGTGTTCATCTCATGCATTCGAGCATTTTCCGCGTTGTCCGTTTTGCATTCCGGCGCTCCGTTCTCCTCCGATGGTCATTTCTACCTTCTTCTCATGTGTGGGGGTTAAACATTTCCGGATTGGACAGAGACTTGCCAAGCGGCCTTGGTTTACTACCGGTAGACCGCCTGTCAAGTTTCGTGCCATTTGGACTTTGTTTGATACTCCAACGGTTAACCGAGGGACCGAGAAGGCCTCGGGTGTGTTGCAGCCCAACACCCTTCCAAAGTGGCCCAAATCCCAGCTAAACCCCCTCCATCATCTCGGTCGTTCGATCACGATCACGTGGCCGAAAACCGCACCTCATTTGGACTCTCCTAGCTCCCTCCACCTATAAATATGTGTGCCTCCCCGAATTTTGTTGCAGTCTAAACCCTAGCCTCTTCTCCACTGCGCCGCCGGACACGTTCGGGTGGAGCCGGACATGTCCACTGCCGCCGGCCACCTCATCCGGGCCAATCGGCGGCCGCCACATCGTCACCGCCGCCTCTCTCCTCCACACCCGCAGCGCCACCTGTCGCGCCTCAGCCCCTCCGCCGCCACGGCCCGCGGGTCCCAGTTTGGGCCCATGAGAGCCCATCTCGCCGCCGCCCGAGCGCAGAGCTCTCCCGACGCCTAGCGCCGCCCGCCACGGGCTTGCTCCGCCGCCTGCCTCCGCGCCCCGCGCCGCAACCTCACTGGAGTCGCTGCTTGAGTCGCCGGAGTCGCGCCGCCATCGCCGGAGAGCCTCCCCACCGGAGTCCCGCACCTCGTCGGTCCTGCCCGTCTCGCCGTCGCCCGGATCCGGCGTTCTCCGGCCAGATCCGGCAGCCCCGCGCTGTCCCCGACGTTCCTCGTCGTTCTCCGGCCGCCGTCCTCTCCTCCTCCGGTGAAGTTCCGGCCAGATCCGCCGCCGCCTCGGTTCACGTGCCGGATGAACCCTAGGTCTGGAGGTCTATATTTTCACTAAGTCCCCGAGTTTTCCATGTTTCATATGCCCCTCTTCATCATGTAGTATTGTAGTGCTTTATCCATCCGTGTCTTTGTTTGCAATTATGGAACACCCTAGCTTGAGTCAATCGAGCTCTACTTTTGTCATTTCGTGAATCTGGGCAGATTGTCTACTTGTTAGCGATTTTGCCGATGATGTTGTAGTGGATCCGTGCATGCTATGGTATTGTTCTTGCCATGTCTAGCTTGTATTTTGTGCATTCTTGATGGGTGCATGCTTAGATTGTCATGCCTTGCTCTGTAGTGAGTGCATCGAGCTCGTAAACATGCCTACTTGATATCTGTTTTCAGCATGCTCCAGTTTTCACTAAGTCTGAGAACTGATTATGTTTTTGCCATGTTCACATGCTTGCAATTGTATTTTCTGATCCCTTTTGGCTCAAGGTCACTAAGGGACTTTTGTTAAGCTCTTTGAGTAGTTCCATGCCATGCTTTACTTTGCCATGTTCAGGTCCTGTAGCATGTAGTTTTGTTGCTCCGAAGTGTGCTATCTGATCTGAAATTCTAGACAAGTGTTAATTTCACTAAGTCTGAAATCTGTTTGTCAAATGCATTTTTGCCATGCTTGTTTGAACCTGTTAATGGATGAATTGGCCGTAGCTCAGTGCTAGACTTTTGTTAAGCATCATGAATGCATCCCTGCCATGTATTTTGTTGCCATGTTTGAGTGTTGTAGCATATTCATCTTGTTGCATTTAGATGGCTACTTGCTGTATATCGCAGACCGGTGTCATATTTGAATCGCTTGCCATTTCCAAGCCGTAACTCCGATTCCGGCATTCTTTATATCGTTTTCAAGCGATTTCATCTCATCTTTCCAGTGGCACACTTGGATTTCCAAGTTGAGGCCAGGTTCATTCATTCCTTTGCAAATCATGCATATGCATCATATACAGCATCCCGTATATCATACCATGTTCATGTGTTGGTTGTTTACTATGTTGTATGCTTCTTTCCAGTGTTTGCTTCTTCGGGTTGGTTCCGGTTACGTTGCATTTGTGAGGACCCGTTCGACTACGTCCGTTTGTCTTCTTCATGGACTCGTTCTTCTTCCTTGCGAGATCTCAGGCAAGATGACCATACGCTCGAAATCACTTCTATCTTTGCTTGCTAGTTGCTCGCTCTTTTGCTATGCCTATGCTGCGATACCTACCACTTGCTTATCATGCCTCCCATATTGTTGAACCAAGCCTCTAACCCACCTTGTCCTAGCAAACCGTTGATTGGCTATGTTACCGCTTTGCTCAGCCCCTCTTATAGCGTTGTTAGTTGCAGGTGAAGATTGAAGTTTGTTCCTTGTTGGAACATGGAGATGTTGTTCCTTGTTGGAACATGTTTACTTGTTGGAATATCACAATATATCTTATTTAATTAATGCATCTATATACTTGGTAAAGGGTGGAAGGCTCGGCCTTATGCCTGCTTGCCGCCCTAGTTTCTGTCATATCAGTGTTATGTCCCCGGATTTTGCGTTCCTTACGCGGTTGGGTTATAATGGGAACCCCTTGACAGTTTGCTTTGAATAAAACTCCTCCAGCAAGGCCCAACCTTGGTTTTACCATTCTCCACCTAGCCTTTTTCCCTTGGGAGTCACGCATCCTGAGGGTCATCTTTATTTTAACCCCCCCCCCCGGGCCAGTGCTTGTCTAAGTGTTGGTCCGAAATGGGCAGCCTGCGGGGCCACCTCGGGGAAACTTGAGGGCTGGTTTTACTCGTAGCTTGACCTATCCGGCGTTGCCCTGAGAACAAGATATGTGCAGCTCCTATCAGGATGTCGGCGCATCGGGCGGTCTTGCTGGACTTGTTTTACCATTGTCGAGGATGTCTTGAAGAACCGAGATACCGAGTCTGATCGAAATGTCTCGGGAGGAGGTCTATTCCTTTGTTGACCGTGAGAGCTTGTCATGGGCTAAGTTGGGACACCCCTGCAGGGATTTGAACTTTCGAAAGCCGTACCCGCGGTTATGGGCAGATGGGAATTTGTTAACGTCCGGTTGTAGAAAACCTGAAGTTGACCTTAATTTAAAATGCATCAACTGCGTGTGTAACCATGATGGTCTCTTTCCGGCGGAGTCCGGGAAGTGAACACGGTTGTTGGAGTAATGCTTGACGTAGGTTGTTCTAGGATCACTCCTTGATCATACTTTTATCGACCGTGCTTTGCCTTCTATTCTCGCTCTCATTTGCGTATGTTAGCCACCATATATGCTAGTCGCTTGCTGCAGCTCCATCTCATACCTTTTACCTTACCCATAAGCTTAAATAGTCTTGATCGCGAGAGTGCGAGATTGCCGAGTCCCCGTGGCTCACAAATACTTCCAAACCCAGCTTGCAGGTGCCGATGAGTCCGTGCAGATGACGCAACCAAGCTCAGGAGGAGCTCGATGAAGATCTTGTCCTTTGTGTTGCTTCGTTCTAGTTGATCAGTAGTGGAGCCCAGTTGGGGTCGATCAGGGACCTTTGTCGCATTTGGGGTTCTTCTTTTATTTTGGTTCTGTAGTCGGGCCTTGATTGTATTTGGATGATGTAATGTTTTATTCATGTATTGTGTGAAGTGGCGATTGTAAGCCAACTATGTATCTTTTCTCCTATTGTATTACATGGGTTGTGTGAAGATTACCTCACTTGCGACATTGCTTTCAATGCGGTTATGCCTCTAAGTCGTGCTTCGACACGTCGGAGATATAGCCGCATCGAGGGCGTTACAACGGCTTAGGTCCGATCGTGGTGGAGAGTATTTTTCCAATGAATTTGATCTGTTTTGTGCGGAACATGGTATAATCCATGAGAGGACGCCTCTCTACTCACCCCAGTCAAATGGGGTAGCCAAAAGAAAGAACCGAACTCTAAATGATATGGTTAACACCATGTTAGACACTTCGGGTCTATCCAAGGAATGGTGGGGGGAGGCGCTAATGACTGCGTGTCATGTCCTAACCCGAGTTCCCACAAAGCATAAGACCATGACTCCATTTGAGGAATGGGAAAGGAAAAGGTTGAAACTCTCTTACCTACGTACTTGGGGTTGTTTGGCGAAAGTCAATATACCAATTCCCAAGAAGCGCAAGCTTGGACCAAAAACCGTGGATTGTGTTCTTTTGGGCTATGCTTTTCATAGCATCGGCTATAGATTTTTGATAATAAAATCTGAGGTATCCGACATGCATGTTGGTATGATTATGGAATCAAATGATGCAACTTTCTTTGAGGACATATTTCCTATGAAGGATATGTCGAGTTCATCAAATCAGGAGATACCTACTCCATCTAGTGAGGAATTCACTGTAATTCCTGAACCCACCATTGCGATGGAACACGTTGAGAATCCTGTTGAGGGTAACAATGGAACTCCTGTGAGGAGTAAGAGACAGAGGACTGCAAAGTCTTTTGGTGATGATTTCATTGTGTACCTCGTGGATGACACACCCATGACTATTTCAAAAGCCTATGCATCTCCTGATGCTGACAACTGGAAGGAAGCTGTACGTAGCGAGATGGATTCCATCTTAGCTAACGGTACCTGGGAGATCACTGACCGTCCTTATGGGTGCAAACCTGTAGGATGTAAGTGGGTGTTCAAGAAGAATCTTAGACCTGATGGTACGATTGAAAAGTACAAGTCACGGCTTGTGGCCAAGGGTTATACCCAGAAAGAAGGTAAAGACTTCTTTGATACTTACTCACCTGTGGCTAGACTAACCACAATTCGGGTGCTACTATCACTGGCTGCCTCACATGGTCTTCTCGTTCATCAAATGGACGTTAAGACGGCTTTCCTCAATGGAGAGTTGAAGGGGGAAATTTACATGGATCATCCAGATGGTTTTGTAGTACCTGGTCAGGAAGAAAAGGTGTTCAAGTTATTAAAGTCTTTATGTGGCCTTAAACAAGCTCCTAAGGAGTGGCATGAGAAGTTCGAAAGAACATTAACTGCTGCCGGCTTTGTAGTAAACGATGGTGACAAGTGCGTGTATTGTCACTATGGTGGGGGCGAAGGAGTTATTCTTTGTTTGTATGTCGATGACATATTGATCTTTGGAACCAAACATGATTTAATCAAGGAGGTTAAGGATTTCTGATCTCGCTGTTTTGAGATGAAGGATCTAGGAGTAGCTGATGTTATCTTAAACATCAAGCTGTTGAGAGATGAGAATGGTGGGATCACATTGCTTCAGTCTCATTATGTGGAAAAGGTCTTGAGTCGTTTTGGGTATAGCGACTGCGCGCCTTCTCCAACTCCATATGATGCTAGTGTGTTGCTTCGAAAGAATCGACGGATTGCTAGAGATCAACTGAGGTATTCTCAGATTATTGGCTCGCTTATGTATTTGGCGAGTGCCACGAGGCCTGACATCTCTTTTGTTGTGAGCAAGCTAAGTCGGTTTGTGTCAAAACTGGGAGATGATCATTGGCATGCGCTTGAGAGAGTTATGCGCTATTTGAAAGGCACCGCGAGCTATGGGATTCACTACACCGGTTATCCAAGGGTACTGGAGGGTTATAGTGACTCAAACTGGATATCTGATGCTGATGAGATTAAGGCCATAAGTGGTTATGTTTTTACACTTGATGGTGGCGCTGTTTCCTGGAAGTCTTGCAAGCAGACCATCTTAACGAGATCAACTATGGAAGCAGAACTCACAACATTAGACACTGCCACTGTTGAAGTAGAGTGGCTTCGTGAACTCTTGATGGACTTACCTATGGTTGAAAAACCAATACCCCCTATCCTGATGAACTATGATAATCAAACTATGATCGTCAAGATAAACAGTTCTAAGGACAATATGAAGTCCTCAAGGCATGTGAAGAGGAGACTAAAATCTGTCAGAAAATTGAGGAACTCTGGAGTTATTACGTTGGATTATATCCAAACGTCAAAAAACTTGGTAGATCCCTTCACAAAGGTTCTATCACGTAATGTGATAGATAATGCATCGATCGAGATGGGTTTGAGACCCACCGCATGAGTTGTCCATAGTGGTAACCCACTCTATGTGATCGGAGATCCCGTGAAGTAGAAGTGGGAGACAAGCTGTTGATCAGCTAGGAGGAGAGTATCCCTATATTAATTATCCCACTCCGTGAAGATGCAATACTCTCCTGATCTACATGGCAGGTTGATACTTATCTTAATGTGTTCCAAGTGGCTTATTCGGGTAAGCAGAGATGTTGTCCTGCAGAACATCTTCTGAGGAACACACCTATATGAATTTGACTGTTAACGTCGCAGTCTGTGAGAATTGGGTGTTCTCTAATAAATTCATGAAAGGCCTTGGAGTATGACGTATACGCTCCACCCGCGGGGAATCCTTGCGGCAGCCTAGTATCGGTCAAGAATTTGTGTGAAACTGGTTTCACAGAAAACTTATAGTTCAAGGCATAGTCCACTATTCAAGTTGTGATCTAGTGTAGCATAAATTTCTAAGTGGAAGTTCAACTTCACAGTCTCCACTAAGCACCGATATATAAAACAATGTTTTGGAACTAAATGATGAGATGTGCCAATGAGACTTTGTGAGGGATTGTTGGAATTTTGCTAGTAGGCCTTTGGCCCAAAGCCCAACTAAAATTCTGAAATTCTCTTGGCCCATTCATGCACACATGTGAGTGGAGTGAGTGAGGCTAAAGTTTAGTCCCACCTCGAAAGTTGAGAGAGAGTTGCACCTTTTTATAAGGTGAGCTCTTCTACCACTTGTATGAGCATGAGAAGAGGAGACCTACTCGCTCGCCTCGCCACGCCACGCCTCGTCACGACGCGCCGCGGGTTGCGGGATTGAGCCGAGCCGAGGACAGAGCTATGCACGTTGTCTATATTTTTGCTGCATGGGAAAATTAATGAGTTATTAATTAATAATTAACGGACGCGTTAATTACTGAACCGTTTTCGATTCTTTTGGATCGTGACGACTCGGACGTGGGGTTTACTCCCACGACCTACCCGGCACGCACTATATAGTCAGGCAGACGTCTACCCTAGCTGCCGCCGCTTCGTATGGTTTCTCACCACTGTTCCAGATCATTGCACCGCCAAGCAAGTCTTCTCCATCCCTCCTTCCAGCGTGCACCACGAGAAGGGACAATAGGCCTCCGGAACCCCGCCTCTCGTGATCCTGTACGGGAGAGGGGCGATCAGATTTTTGGGGAGCGCACTCGCGCGACTGCTGGCAGCGACGACTTCGCGAACGACGACTTCTTCCCCGACCTCGGCAACCTCGTCCTCGACGACATGGGCGACAACGTCAACGCCGGCGGTGCTGCACCCGCTGCACCGTATGTGATTCTATCCTTCCTGTTCGAGATCGTGGTAGAATTCATGCTTCTAGTATGTGCCCTAGATGTGATATTTCATTTGCTATGCTAGTTCGCATGATTAGTTTAATCTCTGCTACTATGGTCATGATTTATCTTCTGTTTATTCGGATTAAATCTCGTAGTAATTTGCTCATATTTCCAACAGGTGCAAGGCTATTAGGATAAGCTGTGTATCATGTTATGCTCATCTCCACTGCATTAGGTAGTAGGTACAGGTGCAAAGTTAAGCTATGTATCGTGCTATGTCTTGCCGTCCCATTGTCACTCTACAGGTGTTCCAGAAAACTGAAAATAACAATCATTATTGTATGATTTTTTTTCGAAAACACTAACTCCCACACGTGTGGGCGTCTGGAAACCCGCTCACATGTATGGATCCTCGTCCAACCAATTATGCATGAATCTTGGCGCGTTCTAACAGTTTTTGTGTGCCACATAGGACTAAGCTAGTGTGTGGACATTCATCCGGCCGCCCACACGTCCTTTTTCACCACACGGGTGGCTGGTGTGTGGGTGTTTAACAATTCGCCCACACACCAGTTTTCACGCATGCAGAGGGGGCTGGTGTGTGGGCGTTTATCACTTCGCCCACACACCCGTCTCCTCACCCACACCCAAAGCTGGCAGTTGCCATGTGTTTCTGCACAGTACATGGCAACTGCCCTAGCTTTGCTTGTAAGCAGATGACAACTCTCTTTTACCCGAGTTGCCATGTGTTTTTGCGTGGTACATGGCAACTGTCCTAGCGTGCACGTAAGCAGATGGCCCTCTTCCTCTTTACATGGCAACTGCCCTAGCGTGCTTGTGAGCACACGACAACTCTCTCTTTTATTCGAACATGTTTTTTTACCATGCCTTTTTGTAGTGCTACACGGCAACTGCCTAGTGTTAGTGGGTGGCAACTTCTAAAGTTTTGAAATCATGGCAACTGCAGTAGACCAGATCATACATGGTAACTGCAGTTGAGCAACCATGGCAATTGTAGTTGTCTGACATAGCGACCGAAGTTCAGCGACATGGCAATTACAGTTAAACGAACATGGACGAGGGTCTGGACCATGGCAACTGCCCTAGCATGCACGTAAGCAGATGGCCCTCTTCCTCTTTACATGGCAACTGCCCTAGCGTGCTTGTGAGCACACGGCAACTCTCTCTTTTACCCGAACATGTTTTTTGCCATGCCTTTTTGTAGTGCTACACGGCAACTGCCTAGTGTTAGTGGGTGACAACTTCTAAAGTTTTGAAATCATGGCAACTGCAGTAGACCAGACCATACATGGTAACTGCAGTTGAGCAACCATGGCAATTGTAGTTGTCCGACATGGCAACCGAAGTTCAGCGACATGGCAACTACAGTTAAACGAACATGGATGAGGGTCTGAACCATAGCAACTACGGGACACGCGGTGACTATCACGCGGGGCGTGCGGGACCACGAGGTACGAGGCCTGACGTACGGGGCGTGTGGGCGTTATCTATTTCGCCCACACGCACACGTGTGAGAAGGATCGGGAGGGAAAAAAGAGGTGTGTGAGCATTACTTGTTTTGCCCACACATAAATGTGTGAGCTGTTCTTTTTATACACCATACAAAATGTATAGGCAGACCCCCTAACGCCCACACATGTAACACTTATCGGCGTCTTTTTTTTTCTCTCCCCTTGTATATCACATGTGCAAACGCAACATAAAAGTCCCTAAACATACTAGTATACGGCACGTGCTAAACATGTGGTGTCTTGATCAAACTGCAAATAACATCCCTTTCCTTGCACGAAAATCAGCAAGAGAAGATCTTTGATACTTGGCTGGCAACTTTTCTCATCACCATCACGTGACGAGGCAAGCTGTGCAACTGCAGGTGCAGCTCCGCGGTGCCTCGATGACTCTCGAAAAAAAACTCGCCAGCCTCGTTTTGGCGCGCGACTGCATAAGCGAATCTTGGAGACTACAACCGTTGGATCAATTGAGTTGACTGTGATAAACGGTAGAGATTCAGTCCGTCGAAAAAATCAACGGCTAATAATTGCCTCTACGTCATGACTGATGGCTAAAACAAGTTCAAAATTTCTTGCACTATAGTAGTAGAGATACCTATATCCGGGTTGAATAGGAAGATAGATAAAACTTTTGCTACGCATATTTCTATCGAGACACATTTGCATGCATTTGAAACCTGGCATGACCATGGAAGGAGCACCTCCTACCTGTTTTTTCTTTTGTGAAAAGTGTCGGATCTATTATAAAAATGCACCGAAAATACAAAGCATCTCAGACATAACGAAAATTATAGCGAGATTCTGAGACCATCCAATGATAACTATTGCCGCAAAAACGCGCCGCCGATGCCGCTCCCCTATTTGAGCCGGATTGACTTTGTCGATGACAGCCAAGAAGTCATCGTGCACGTGCCCCTAAGGACCAACACCCTGAAGGCGCAGTCAACATCGTTGAACCCCTTGCATAGATCTAAAGCACCTGACATTAAATGTCGCCGCATGATGAGAAACTCTAACCTCATTGCCCTAAAAAGACGGCAGAAATCTATCGTGGAGCTCCATCGACTACGTTCAAACGGACGAATCCGAGGAGGATCGAAGCCCGGAAGACAAACTCGAAGAAAAAACACCGCACCTGTGAGAACTAAAAAACCATAGCCTAAACTACTAACCTGAGCAGAGGCACCGAGATTTCCCTCTCCACCACCACCCGCCGGAGCGGCAAGCAGGGGGAAGGCGAATCTACGGGCTCACTTGTGAAGCTTGGAGGGGAGAATTTACCCTAGCCGCCTGCCTGTTGGTCATGCATATTTCTTGAATGGAAATATTGAAATATTTGATCATGAAAGAAAGCAATGATAACTAGTGGAGTAAGAGCAAAATTGAGGATTTGGTGTCGTCGAAGAATAGGGCCTAAGTGTTTTTGATGGAGCATTTCATCTAGAATATGGTACTTTTTCTAATACGAATGAGCATAGGTTTTTTTTTGCGATTAGGATTAGGGTTAATCGTCTATCTCGCGATGTGCCCAACTTTGGAGCTTCGACGCTGCGAGCACAGCTGGCTCTATCAGTTTTCCTTTCTTTCTTTTCTAAAAACGACTTTATTGTGTTATTCTCTGTTTCTTCTTTTACTTTATAATTTTTTAGGACCCTGATAAGTATCACATATGTGCCACGAAGCAATTCCGCTTTGACGTTTTTTTATGGCAAGTTTAGTTATAAGAGGATGACAACTTTAATTGTAAAGCATGGCAACTTTTCTCTTTGGATGACAAGTTTCAATTTTTTTAGGTTTGTTTTGTTTTTGGGTGACAACTTTAGAGCATCTCTAACAGACCCGTATACTCGCGCGAACTGTAAAATTCCGGCGACCATATGGGTTTAGCCCGGTTTTTGGGCCAGACCAGAGCCCGTATAGTCACCCGGCCCGTAAGTAATTTTACGGTGGCCCGCAACACACACACACACCCCTGACGTCGCGAGTATATAGACCAAAACCCTATCCCCCCGCCGCCGTGATTCCCCATTCCCCTCTCCAATTTCTCTTCGCCGGTGAGAAATCCACCACCCCCGCCCTCCGGTTTGCAGCGATGTGGAGCTCCGGCCGGCGCGGTGGCGGCAAAGACCCGGAGCGCAGGCGTTGCGTCACCTCCGACGTGATGCCCAAGCGTGCGGCCAAGCGCTACACCAAGTACGGGCTCCCGGTGCCGGACTCCCTCCTCCGCTGCAAGACGGAGGAGTACGGCCTGTGAGGCGCTCCGGTGCGGGGAGCTCTTTCGGCGCGGGGCTACTTCCGGTGAAGAGGGAGAGAGAGAGTCCGGCTAGCTCCACGACGTCAAGATCGAGCCGAAGAAGGAGCTCCGCACCGTCAAGATCGAGCCGGTGGAGAAGTGGTCGTGCGGTCGCGGCGTCATCAGCCCGAGGACTACCTCGCGGGCCTGGCACGGACGCCTTCGAGGCGGCGCTCGTCGAGCGCACTGCACGCGAGCAGGAGGAGGAGGACGCGTGTCGCTGGTGGGACGAGGAGCTCAGCGGCCTTCTCTTTGAGCAGGCGCTCGCCACCGCGTGCGAGTTCGACAAGAAGCAAGCTGCATGGCGCCGCGAGCAGGAGGAGCAAGACAAGAAGTACATCAACCTTGTGTCCTCCTCCTCCGACCAGTGAGCACCGCCGCCGGCGCAGGGTCACCGCTGCACCCAGAGAGCTTTGGTAAGCTCTGATTTTGCCTAGATTAGAGTACGGCGGCATCGCAATGTAATATAACTTTTCAAATGTACCTATGATCAAATTATGCATGTAGTATGTGTTCTTCAATTTCACCCGCGAATGCTTTCTTTTAAAGTTTATGTTTTCAAATACGGTTTCTGTTCGGCGGCACAAGAATTCATCCGTCAAACCTATGATCTCTCGGCTATACAGGGGCTGTTAGAGATGCTCTTAGTGTAAAAAAACGTCAGGACGGTATTACTTTGTGCCCCATGTGTGGCACTTATCATTTAGGTTTTTCTAATACATGAACATTTTTACTCATGATTTTTAAAAATCTGTAAAAGGAAATGTAGTTGGTTTCTTTGGAGACAGGAACCACCATTTTTTTTCCAACCGGTTTTGAGCTAGCACCGATTTTTTTCCGGTGTTGGGCCGGCCCACCGCACGTTTAGCGACACCTCTGTGCTAAACACCACCGCGCGTTTCGGGAGCAACCCACACGCGTCTACACGGAGCCAGCCCACCGGTCTCTCAGAACGACTCCATCCCCTTTCCCTGCGCCCCGGCGACTCCACGACGCCGCGCGCACCGTACCACGGCGGACGGAAAAGGAGGCTCGCCGTGCCGGAGCGCCCCTGATTGATTGAGAGCGAGCGACGTCTCGCCTCCCTCTTCGACATCGGTGCGACCGAGCGGAACTCGAGGAGCCCTCGCTCGGCCTCTCCGCATCTCTGCAGCCACAAGGTGCCGCCGCCGCTCCCTCCTCCTTTCACCTAGAAATCTAGAATCGTGTTGGATCATAGGCTTTGTGCAATTTTATCTTTCCGGTAATATCTTACCTTACGGATGTGAAGAGCCTTAGGACCCTAGAAAGGCACACCTGTTCTGCGACGAACCATAGAAACCCCAAATCCAAACCCTAGGATTTGATTTGATCTTGATTCTTTCGGCTGGTTGTTAGAACATTCTGCAGGGGCGTTGCACGTTCCTTTGGTCCAGTAGACCGCCTGTCGCGATTTCGGCACCGAATCCCCGTGCGATTTAGGGATGGAATGGCTGCATGAGGTTTGCGCAGATCCTTTTTTCCCCCAAACATAAAAATGTCGCAGAACCTTTCTGCCATCTAGTTCCTAGTGCTCGGAATTCCTTCGTAGTTTTATTTGTTCGGACATTAGTTTGAAATGGCAATGGCACCTCTTTTATGGATTATTATTGGAGGTGGTGGGCAACACCCTTCAGGGTTGCTTCAGAGTCTGCAGTTCTGCTGCAATTTAGCTTGTACAAATGTGATGCTGAGCACTGACTGATCAATGAGTTCATTTAAACGCAGTCCTTTGTTTGATCTTATTTATTTTCTTCCTGCTCTTTGGCATATTGTTTGTCAGATATGACCAGGAATACAGTATAATTCTGCATTCTCTGAATGTAGCTTAAGACATTTATATGCAAGTTTTTTTTTTTTGCTTTGCTTTGTGTCCTGTACTCTCTCTCCCTCAGGCTTGTCAGTACAATCGTCAATGACAGCAAATCTAATCTACAAATTTTGGTTGGCATACATGTTGGAATCCTTGGCAGGAGCTTTTGACTCAACTTGGAAAATACTTTGTCACGTTCAGGATAATACTACCAGATTTTGTGGCAGGCTCCCATTTTAGAAATTATACGGGCATGGTCCACCTTGTGCCTTAATAAGAGTTACTGATAAGTATCATTTGGTGCGTGCCTGTTGATTGAGCTCATAATCTCTATAGAAGTTGATTCTTTATCTTGATCTCAGGTGTGCTGAACTAATGTGCTCTATGGTAGCCATGCTTGACCAGCTCATTTTGTTTTACTTGATCACTAGTTTGCTGCTCTGCTGAGAAGCTGATTATCACAATTAATCACAGAAATAACTACTTCCCTCTTTTATCTTTGCTCTAGTTAAATACGATGGCATTTTCCCAGGCTTCATCTTTTACACTAAACTTTCATGATCTGATTACATCTATCTTACATATGTATGTCTGTGCTGCCTCTTCTCTAGCCTTATGAACCAATTTCCCCATTGTCAATTCAATTTTTCAGGTGCTGTACACCCCTTGCTTGCTAAGGTGCTGCTCATTGCGGTGAATGACCATGATTTCTGAAGATGGAGATATCTCAGCTCTGCTCACTGAACCAAATCTAGACGAAGAGCAGGCTGTGACTTCCGGATCCGATGATTTCTTGCCTGCTATTTTGGAATCAATTAAGTCAAATGAAAAGGAAGTCGAACTTTCACCTGAGGAGGCAGCTTGGGCTGATTCGTGTTTTGTGCAGACTTCTGAACTGTCAGATGAAGACTGGGGTGCAATGAAGCAAGCCTTGCTTGACTCCCTTCAAGAGCCAATGGAAGATTCCCGTGATACCACTGAGGTCATGCTTGACCAAGGCACCCATGTACTTTCAGAGGCAGAATCCCACACTCTGCATGTGGAAAAAGATACTCAGGATGATAATGTAGACATGGAGCAACAAGGCAATAGCGATGATGACAAGGATGCTACTGAGGTTGGGGACGGTACAAATGTAATTAGAGGTGCAGATGAGCATGGCAGGCAAATGGACGGATACACTGCAGATGAGCTGGTTTCATCTGAAGTCATCGAGCAGGCAGAGTCAAGGGATTCTATCTTCAAGGTTTGGGATCTAGACGTGTCGTTCTCCGAGGATGAGAGCGAGCTCGAACTCATCAAGGACCTCAAGAAACTCCTCAAGGGCAAGCCTCAGGATGCCACGTATCCGCCTCCTGGTGACGCAGCCAAGGCTCTGAGCGAGATAAACATTGATGAACTTGTGGCAGGCTTGAGTAACTTGTCGCTGCAGCGAAACCAGTAGTTAGCAGTTTGTTCTTGGTTCCCATGATCCTCTGTGCATCTCTACCGTCCAATGGTGATGTTGTGGCTGCAGAGCAGTGAGTGACGGTTTGTTTGTTGGTCCAGCCGGTCCTCTGTGCATCTTGACCATCAGGTGGTTGATGTCGTGTCTACTGTCTAATGGGCGCATATTACTTCTTTCGTAGGCTTCTTTAGACTTCAGACTTAGGTCGACTTTTGATATTTGTTTTGTATATATCTGGACACCCTTGAAACATGCTGTTTGAGTTCAATTCAGGCAGATTTTGGAGAGCTCCTCAGGCCCTTGTACAATTCAAGGTGCTTAGTATATCAGGGCACATAGTGCCAGTTTTCCTCCTGGCTCCCACTACTGATTGACCTTGGCCAAGGCCCGTTAATACTGCTTATCTGTTCCTTTTCTTTTCAATAAGCTGGCTTGCTCACCTTTACTGCAGACCTCTCGCCTTGACTGATAACTTTTAAATTTCCAAATTTGAAACCATTTTGTGAAAAAAAGTTAATGGATATGAAAACAGTTCATGGATTTGAAAAACTGTTCATGAATTTCAAAACAGTTTGTGGATTTAAAAAACTTCCATGTATTTAGAAAATGTACACCAACTTGAATAAAAAAACTGTGCATTTGAAAGAAACTTCACAATTTTTAAAAAAGATCACGAATTTGAGGACCTTCACAATTTTTTAAAAAATCATGAACATGAAAAAAAAAAACACTACGCATTTGAAGGGGAAAATGAAGAAAAACATAACAGAAAACGAAACACAAAATGCAAAGAAAATAAACAGGCTCTACTCAAGCTGCGGGAGCGTCCTCGAACCATCCAAAAGGAAGCCAAATGGCCATCCCATCTAACACAGCGGTCCTTCCAGCATGGGCACTCGCTGGCGGAAAAAATGCTAAGTGGCGCTTAACGCTCTGAATAGGGATTTGGCCAGATTTTGAATCTGCTAGCTATCATCATACTTTCTTGTTTTCGTGCAAACCCGACTACATGCGTTTGTTGGTGCGAGTTTCAGGCACGAGACAAAGCACACACATACCCTATTTGGCGCTTATAACGCTATTTATACTACCTCGGTCTCGGTGAATGAGTCATTCGCGTAGTTCTATATCGACGATTTAACTATCTAAACATATATTATATCTTCTCCTAATAGTAAAGCAGCTATCTTTTGTTCTGTCTTATCCAGACACTTCCTTTCGAGAGTGGTGGACGGCGGCGACAGCTCCGAGTGGGCTCGTGGGCGAGCATGCCGTAGGAGGCTTCGCGGCGGCCGGCGGACGTGTCGCAACCTGCCTCCATCCTCGGCCTCTTTCGTCGTCCACCCGCAAGATCCCGTGGTCGTGGTCGCATCGAGAAGAGGTGGAGCGAGGCAGGGGCGGAGATGGCAGAACCAGAGGCAGTATGGCGCGGACGGCAAAGGGCGGCGGCGGCCATGGTGCTGGTCGCCGGCGGGGAGGAAGCGGAGGTGCGGCGCATGGGGCTCCTGCTCCTCTCTGTGTGCGTGTGTGAATGGCTATTTTGAGGCAGTGTTTCGTTTTTTTGCAGGGGCGGCCATGGCAGGGAGGCGGGGAAGGAGCGGTGAGATGGCTCCTCGATGGGGACTTGTGTGCTTTTTTCTAATGATGAAATTGTTGCTACTACCGACTAGAAGCTGCTGGAGTTTTATTTATATTTGATAGAGATTTAAGGGGAAGCTGCTGGATGTTGCTATGTGTGCTAACCGTGCTAGCATTGGCTACAATCTTTTTTTCCGGATGAGCACCAAATCAACTAGGAAGGATCCCTGCGAGTTCCCAGCTGATTGTCGCGTGCATTTACACCAGCGAAAGCTTTGTCCCAAGATTTAATTTTGTTAATAGACAAAAGTCCCTGGTTCCATGAAGAATGTGTATTCGACCTTTTAAAAATTATTTCTATAGTGTTACTTAGGTTAAGTGTCTATATCACTCACAAAAAAATGTGTCTATATATTTCACATTATTGTTGGTGGTTTTGCCTTATTTATGACAAAAGTAGCATGTTTTTGCAGAATAAAGTATTACTTCATCAGCAAGGATTACATGCTCCCTCCGTTAATGTTGTTTATTTAATGATTGACAAAATGATGGTTTAACGAAGTCTCGAGGCAGAAGGTAGTATTATTAGCTTTTAAGTTACACGTTTTGTGCTTATTTCAAATTGTGGATCTTCTCTTCGTTGCCAACATCAACTCCCTACCTTTGCCAACAAAAAACTGAGTCCAATGTGTCTGATAGAATATCACATCACTCTTTTCTTGCGAGTGCCAGGTACAAGACACCAACGTGCCAAAATTGCAGTGTGCTAGCAACATGGAGGCAGAGTAGCTCAAATGTTTACCAGATGCATTACTTTATTTTCCGGAAACTCTTATTTTGGCCATTGCATGTTAATGATACTCCATCTTCAGTAGTCTTTGCAAATCTAAGTAAAAAGCAAAAGAGGAATTAGTCCAGCCCACATGGAAAGCAAGCAGCCCACATGGTGAGCTTTCTACACATTTTCTTATGCCTTATTATGGATCTCACGGTCTATGGTTTAAGCACATGTAATATTTTTGTAGCACATATTTGCCTCCTATAAGGCTATAGTTTCAAATTAGAGCCCAGCCAGCACATGAAGAGTAGTGGTGAAGGAGAAGGAGGAAGAGAAGAAGATTAGTAGTTTAATGGTAAAAAAAAATTGACAATGCCACCTGAGATAGATGAGGGTCCATATGATGTTTTTTTGCAGGGGGTCCATATGGTGTTGAATCATTCGAATATGTATGCCCCGTTGCAACGCACGGGCACCTTTACTAGTGTGACAATATATATATATTTTTAAAAACTACAGCTATGTAGAAATCTAGTGATATACTTGATGACCCACAAGTATAGGGGATCTATCGTAGTCCTTTCGATAAGTAAGAGTGTCGAACCCAACGAGGAGCAGAAGGAAATGATAAGCGGTTTCCAGTAAGGTATTCTCTGCAAATACTGAAATAAGTGGTAACAGATAGTTTTGTGATAGGATAATTTGTAACGAGCAACAAGTAACAAAAGTAAATAAGGTGCGGCAATGTGGCCCAATCCTTTTTGTAGCAAAGGACAAGTCTGGACAAACTCTTATATGATGTAAAGCGCTCCCGATGACACATGGGAATATCGTCAAGCTAGTTTTCATCACGTTCATATGATTCGCATTCGATACTTTGATAATTTGGTATATGGGTGGACCGGTGCTTGGGTGCTGCCCTTACTTGGACAAGCATCCCACTTATGATTAACCTTTATTGCAAGCATCCGCAACTACAATAAAAGTATTAAGGTAAACCTAACCATAGCATGAAACATATGGATCCAAATCGACCCCTTATGAAGCAACGCATAAAGTAGGGTTTAAGCTTCTGTCACTCTAGCAACCGATCATCTACTTATTACTCCCCAATGCCGTCCTCTAGGCCCAAACAATGGTGAAGTGTCATGTAGTCGACGTTCACATAACACCACTAGAGGAGAGACAACATACATCTCATCAATCTATCGAACGAATACCAAATTCACATGACTACTAATAGCAAGACTTCTCCCATGTCCTCAGGAATAAAAGTAACTACTCACAAAGCATAAACATGTTCATAATCAGAGGGGTATTAATATGTTAAACCAACTAGCATCAACTACAAGGAGTAATTAACACTACTAGCAACCTACTAGCACCAATCCCGGACTTAGAGACAAGAATTGGATACAAGAGATGAACTAGGGTTTTGAGATGAGATGGTGCTGATGAAGATGTTGATGGAGATTGCCCTCTCGCGATGAGAGGAACGTTAGTGATGACGACGGCGATGATTTCCCCCTCCGGGAGGGAAGTTTCCCCGGCAGAATAGCTCCGCCAGAGCCCTAGATTGGTTCCACCAAGGTTCCGCCTCGTGGCGGCGGAGTTCGTCCGTGAAGATGGCTTATGATTTTTTTTCCATCGAAAGACTCCATATAGCAGAAGATGGCCACCAGAGGGCCACCAAGGGGCCCACGAGGTAGGGGGCGCGCCCAGGGGGTAGGGCGCGCCCCCACCCTCATGGGAAGGGTGTGGCACCCCTGGTGTTCTCAGTATTTTTTATATATTTGGAAAACATCTTCCGTGAAGTTTTAAGACTTTTGGAGTTGTGCAGAATAGGTCTCTAATATTTGCTCCTTTTCCAACTCAGAATCCCAGCTGCCGGCATTCTCCCTCTTTATGTAAACCTTATAAAATAAGAGAGAATAGGTATAAGTATTGTGACATAATGTGTAATAACATCCCATAATGCAATAAATATGGATATAAAAGCATGATGCAAAATGGACGTATCAACTCCCCCAAGCTTAGACCTCACTTGTCCTCAAGCGAAAAGCCGAAATCAAAAAATATGTCCACATGTTTAGAGATAGAGGTGTCGATAAAAATAAAATACGGACATGAGGGCATCATGATCATTCTTAGAACAGCAACTCATATAATTCTTTGTCATATAATCTCTAATGCTAGAGTAATAATTCAATCACAATATCAAGTATGAATCGTAAACTTCATTGAAAACTAACAAACTACAATCTCAGTCATTGAAGCAATTGCAATTTATCATAACATAGGAAAGATTCAATGTATAAGAGCTTTTCAGCAAGTCCACATACTCAACTATCATATAATCTTTCACAATTGTTGACACTCACGCAATACTTATGGGTATGGAGTTTTAATCGGACACAGAGAAAGATAGGGGCTTATAGTTTTGCCTCCCAACATTTTATCTCAAGGGTAATGCCAATAGTAATAGTTCATGAAAACTCACATCCAATTAGCCATATATACCAGGATCTTTCCAACATATTGTGCTTGCCAAAGGATAAAGTGTAAAAAGGAAGGGTGAAAATCACAATGACTCTTATGCAATGTAGGAGATAAAGGTAAAAGATAGGCCCTTCGCAGAGGGAAGCAGAGGTTGTCATGCGCTTTTATGGTTGGATGCACAAAATCTTAATGCGAAAGAATGTCACTTTATATTGCCACTTGTGATATGGACCTTTATTATGCAGTCTGTCGCTTTTATTTCTTCCATATCACACGATCGTATAAAGCTTATTTTCTCCCACACTAATAAGTCATACATATTTAGAGAGCAATTTTTATTGCTTGCACCGATGACAACTTACTTAGAGGATCTTACTCAATCCATAGGTAGGTATAGTGGACTCTCATGGCAAAACTGGTTTAAGGGTATTTAGAAGCACAAGTAGTATCTCTACTTGGTGCAATGAATTTGGCTAGCATGAGGGGGAAAGGAAAGCTCATCATGTTGGAAGATCCAAGACAATATAATTCAGCTCAGATGTAAGAAAACATAATCCATTATGTTGTCTTCCTTGTCCAATGTCAACTCTTTAGCATGTCATATTTTAATGAGTGCTCACAATAATAAAAGATGTGAAGACCTATCTTTCTTTATCACTTCCTATTAATTGCAACGATGACCAAAACTGTGCTTGTCAACTCTCAACAACTTTTATTCATCACACTCTTTCTATGTGAGCTCATTACTCTCCATACGATTCACATGATCTCTTTGTTTCTTTTTATTTCTTTCTCTTCTCTTTTATTCCCTTAGGATCATGGCAAAATAATCAAGCCCTTGACTCAACACTAATCTTTATTATATAGCTCACGGACTCGATTACATAGAAGGATGATAAAGCAAAACTCACAACTAGATCATACTAAGAACTTTTATTCTACTAGATCAAGATATTACCAAAAGGATCGAACTAAGAAAAACGGTAAAGATAAAAGTGATGGTGATACGATACCGGGGCACTCCCCCAAGCTTGGCAGTTGCCAAGTGGAGTGCCCATATGTAACACCCTCGATGCGGCTATATCTCCCACGTGTCGAAGCACGACTTAGAGTCATAACCGCATTGAAAGCAATGTCGCAAGTGAGGTAATCTTCACACGACCCATGTAATACATAAGGGAAAGAGATACATAGTTGGCTTACACTCGCCACTTCACACAAATACATGAATAAAGCACTACAACATCCAAATACAATCAAGGTCTGACTACGGAACCAAAATAAAAGAAGAACCCCCAAATGCGACAAGGTCCCTGATCGACCCCAACTGGGCTCCACTACTGACAACTAGAACAAAACAACACAAAGGACAAGATCTCCATCGAGCTCCTCCTGAGCTTGGTTGCGTCATCTGCATGGACTCATCGGCACCTGCAAGCTGGGTTTGGAAGTATTTGTGAGTCACGGGGACTCAGCAATCTCGCACCCTCGCGATCAAGACTATTTAAGCTTATGGGTAAGGTAAAGGTAAGAGGTGGAGCTGCAGCAAGCGACTAGCATATATGGTGGCTAACATACGCAAATGAGAGCGAGAAGAGAAGGCAAAGCACGGTCGATAAAAGTATGATCAAGAAGTGATCCTAAAACAACCTACGTCAAGCATAACTCCAACACCGTGTTCACTTCCCGGACTTCGCCGGGAAGAGACCATCACGGCAACACACGCGGTTGATGCATTTTAATTAAGGTCAACTTCAGGTTTTCTACAACCGGACATTAACAAATTCCCATCTGCCCATAACCTCGGGCACTGATTTCGAAAGTTCAAATCCCTGCGGGGGTGTCCCAACTTAGCCCATCACAAGCTCTCACGGTCAATGAAGGAATAGACCTCCTCCCAAGACGTTCCGATCAGACTCGGTATCCCGGTTCTACAAGACACTTCGGCAAGTTAAAACAAATCCAGCAACACCGCCCGAATGTGCCGACAAATCCTGATAGGAGCTGCACATATCTCGTTCTCAGGGCACACTCAGATAAGTGCTCCGTACAACTAAAACCAAACCTCAAGTTTCCCCGAGGGGGCGCTGCACAGGACTCTAGTTCGGACCAACACTCAGAGGAGCACTGGCTCGGGGGGGTTAAAATAATGATGACCCCTGAGTCTGCAGAACCCAAGGGAAAGAAAAGGCTAGGTGGCAAATGGTAAAACCAATGTTGGGCATTGCTGGAACAGTTTTATTCAAGGCGAACTGTCAAGGGGTTCCCATTATTACCCAACCGCGTAAGGAACGCAAAATCCGGGAACATAACACCGATATGACAGAAACTAGGGCGGCAAGAGTGGAACAAAACACCAGGCATAAGGCCGAGCCTTCCACCCTTTACCAAGTATATAGATGCATTAAGATAACAAGGCAATATAATGATATCCCAACAAGTAAATAATGTTCCAACAAGGGACGGTCTCCAATCTTCACCTGCAACTAGCAACGCTATAAGAGGGGCTGAGCAAAGCAGTAACATAGCCAATCAATGGTTTTCTAGGACATGGTGGGTTAGAGGTTTGACATGGCAATTTGGGAGGCATGATAAGCAAGTGGTAGGCATCGCAGCATAGGCATAGCAAAAGAGCGAGCAACTAGCAAGCAAAGATAGAAGTGATTTCAAGGGTATGGTCATCTTGCCTGAAATCCCGCAAGGAAGAAGAACGAGTCCATGAAGAAGACAAATGGACGTAGACGAACGGGTCCTCACAAACGCGACGTTATCGGAACCAACCCGAAGAAGCAACACCGGAAAGAAGCAAGCACCATAGTAAACAACCAACACATAGACATGGCATGATGCACAATCAAGTATGATGCATGTCCGGTTTAATGAAGCATGGCATGGTAAAGTGCACAAACAACCCTACAAATTAAGTGGGGCTCAATATGCAACGGGTTGCATATTGACGAAACACCACATCAAGTTATTTAGTTCGATCTCGTTTATTTACCCAACAATATTAAATGTTGTTAAACATGGCAAGAGGGTGAAGCAAAGTAAAACTACCTATCTAGTCAAGGTTAAATGAGGCCGGAAGCAACGAACAACAATTCCGGTAAATCCCCATGTGCATATATTAGGTTTGGTCCTGTTCTGCCCTAAACCATATTTTAAAGTTGTTAAACATGCAAAGTGATGTCAGATGATAAACTAGGCAAAATTCTACCCCATTTACATATAAAGATTATTTAAATCCGAGCTACGGTTAATTAGTTATGAATTAAATCATTTTAGCAAGTAATTTAAGCAAATTTAAACAAACAGCATTTTAAACATTTTGAACATGGATGGAAAAGACATATTATGAGACTACACAAAATTCTAAGCAACTTTCATATATAAATCATTTTAATCCGATGCATAGATGATGAGTTATTATATGTATGAAGTGCAAGGGTTTTTCTGCAAATCTGTAAAACTCTGGTTAAATAGCAAATTCGCATAACCAAAAAAAACATCCACTGGGCCGAAAACTGGAGGGGATGGGAAGCTGCTCACAGGGGGCCTTGGGCCGGATCTGGAGGTGCGCTGGGCCTCGGCGGCACAAGGCGGCCCATGATGGGGAGGAGGCCGGCCCGCGGGTGCCCAGATGACATGGATCGATGCGGTCAACGCGGCTAGGACGAACGGGCATCCTCTGCTCGACAGGGAGTAGAGTAGTGATGACAAGGACTTGGTGCCGGCGAGTAGGGGAGCTGGGCGTGAGCGAGGCTGGTGAGGCGGCGGCAGGAGGGCTGGATCCACAGCGGATCCAGTCGGAGACGGTCGATCCTCGCCGGAGGCGGGCGGCTGCTGCTTGGGCTCCAGGGATGCCATAGCATTGGGCGGAGCTCCTGCACGCTCCTGGTAAAGAGACAGAGAGGGAGTTGAAAGAGAGGAGGAGAAGGGAACGGGGAGGAGGAAGGGTAGGGCGACGGGGATGGCCTGGCGATGGTGCTCGGGGCGACACATTCAACGGGCAGGGACGCTGCTCGTCCTCCTCTGGAGCAGGGACGAGGCGGTGGCTTGGCAGGGCATGAGCTACAACTGCGGTAAACATAGCAGCAGCTCGACCACTCGGGGCGATGCAAATGCAGCGACAGAGCGATGCAGGGAGATGGAGGTCGAAGCGCTGATGGTCTCCAGCGTGAGCGGGCGCGGCAGAACCAGCCGGACAAGGTCCCACGGGGTCCGGTGACGGGTCTTGACAGGGCGACGGCCACGGCGTCCTTTGACGAGAAACTTGGCGGCGCAGCAGGGGAGGCTGGCAAGCTCTGCTGGTCGAGAAGGGTCGTGGGGCTCTGGTTGGTGGGGATTGAGGGAAGTGCTGGTGGAGGCGGTGTGGTGATCCAGGAGGTGCTCGGTGGTTGGCCAGGTTTGCAATTCGAGGAGGGGGATCGACTGGATGGATGGATCAGGAGGAGATCCTGAGGAGGAAGAGACATGAGGAGTGTTGGTTGGCTTGTTTTGGATCCCGAGGGGGAGAGTGGCGGCGGCGTGGGGATGGATGGGACATCTGCCCTAGAAATTAGGGTTGATCTGTTTATATATGGCATATGGATTTTTGGGTAGGGGCTACCTCATCCCTCCGATCATAATCGGACGGTCGAGAAACAAATAGGTAGGGATTCCAAAAAGAAAAACTGAGATGTCTTGTAGATGTTTGGGGATGATCCGGATCCAACGGTAACGACTGTCCGGGTCGGGTTCGGGACAATTTCGGACGCGCGCGAGGGGGGCTGCGGGCTGACGAGAGAGGTTAGGTTGGACCCGACGGTAGGTAGTGGGCCGTGCAGAAAGCCTTGGGCTGAGAGAAAAGAAGAGAGAGAGACCCGGCGACAGTTTCCGGAGACCGAAAACGTCCGACGTTAGACCAGCTATAATGCCGCTATAGTTTAACGGTTGGGCTATCAAACGAACTCCGAATGAGATGAAACTTGACAGGCGGTCTATCTACACTATAATAAGACCACATGCCAACTTTCAACCCATTCCGAGAACATTTTTCGGCCACTTATAAAATAATGTACCGGACATGCCGCGGGTGCGTGCAAGTGTGGTTGGACTCAGAACGGACAACGGACGGAACTGGGGGAACCCGGACGGATGCAAGTTTTAAAATATGATGATGCAATGCACATGATGACATGACAAGATGCAACACGCAAGCAAATGACATGGCAACGACGGCGAATAACTGGACGACACCTGGCGCAACGGTCTTGGGGCGTTACAACACTCCACCACTACGAGAGGATCTCGTCCAGAGATCTAGAATGGCACCGGAGGGCAAACGGAAGAGAAAGAGGAGAGGTAAAACTAAGTTGCTTCTTTGACAATTGAGTGAAACCAAAGAACCTTGTGAGGTTGTACACATTGAAAGAAAGAATACAATGGAGATGAACAAAGTTGAAAACACTCTGTTTGAGAAGAGTAACGAGGAAGAACAAATTCGGGCAGCACTTCGATTAAAAACAAGATAGAGAGGGAAAGAATGGTATAATTTGGGCAGCACTTCGACTGAAAATGGAAGGAAACGAACATGACCTTGACAACCAAGATGATGGGTTGAAGAGAGCAACATCTCAAAGCCTCCGGAACAAAAGTAAGAATGGAATGGGATGAACGAAGGGAAACAAGATCTCGAGGGAGCACGCTTACAACAAATGCTAGAACGGAGTTGTTGGAAAACCAACAACGAAAAGAATAAGCTTGATATGGTCTTATGGAATACATCTCAAAATTATGAGGTGACAACCTGCCACTCACAGGAAAAAGAATTGGATTGATAAGAACAAGGAGACGAGGAAGTATTTCACCGGGAGGATAAAGAAGAACTAGGGTCATTATAAGCACCATAAATAGCCACAATCCTTCGGGAAGGCTTTAGGTGAAATATCACCCCAGATGACTCCAATGACGAGATTGATGGATTTAAAATATCTCATTCTTGACAACTTGTGAATCATGAAACATGAACTCAAATTATCAAGAATGACATAATACCACCTCCAATGATACGGTAGAAGGAATTGCACTTCGGAATGCAAGATGAAGAATGCTTGAGCTCCTAAAAAAAAGAACCTCAATGAACACTTCGAGAAGGAATATAAATCCTTGATGAACCATCATGTAGAACCTTCATGAAGAACTCCGGTTAAAAGAATGATCACAAAGAAGTGAAGGATGAAAAGAATAAGGTTGAAGCCTTGACATGATTAGATGAAGCTTGCGACAAGATAAAAGAGAGATCTTGAAACTTCGAGAAAAGAAAAGATGAAACAAATGAAACCGAGAATTTGATGAGCCCCCAGAATAGGGAATTAATCTCTTGGCTGAAAGAAGAATAAGAATTACATTATGCTTATCCTTCACCAATTAAATTGATGAAAGTCACGGATTTGGCATACAACTTATTCTCGAAGAAAGGATTAAGAGAAATATAATCAAACTTGAGAAGGTCTTCAACGAACCACCGGTAGGATTGGAACATCGAATAGATTGATATGATAACAAAGGAAGAGAAATCTTGAATGAACCACCGTAAGAATTAAAATGACCAAAGGAAAGATAGAGGAACACCGGGAAGAATTGGGAAAACGAATGAAGATACTTGAGAGGATTAAGATACATGAGAATGAAGAGATCAAGAACTGATTAGAGGATAATTGATCGATGCACCGGTAAGATTAGGAGAACGATAACTGAAAGCTAGGAATGAATAATTATGAGATGATGGGCTCCGGAGAATCAAACTAAAAATACTCTGAATTACTCCGGATGGGTGAAAATAAATCTCACAATCGAAAACAATTATGAGAGGATGGCATAACGCTAGAACCACGAATCTTGAGAGAACGGGCCAAGATTTGAGAGAAAAAATCTTCTTCGGTCTTCAAGTGTTGTGAAAGACGATGAGAGACACCACCGTGAATTATTGAGGCACGCCGGAATGAAGAATGGAAAAGTTGAGCCAACGATGAAAAGAATTCGACAGATCTTGGAGAAAAGCATTTGACTGATGATAAATCATTCTTACGTCAAACTCCGAAAAGAATTTGAGAGTAACTCCAGGAAAATAAGAAGAGTCAGGTAAGATCCTGGGAAAAGACCTGTGGGTTAGGGCCCACTCTAAAAAACACCGTAGAATGATTTAAAAGAGAGAAAGCACCGGTTGAATTAAATGGCTTGAATGAGATAACATCCTCGAAAGATCTTGAACGAATGCAGAGTGGAAACATGAATCTTCGAGATATCTTAAGCACTCCGAAACAATTGAATAGCGAGAGGTGAACGATTAAGAATTGCACCGGCATGAGAAAGCATTGGAACGAGGAAAGGATATGATCAACAAAGCTTGACTTGAAACCACCGGAGATGAAAAAAAATTAAGGATGATGACCTTGAGGCTCTGTTAAAATCTTCATGAGAATCACCGGATAAGAACATTGACGGAAAGGAATGAAGAGGCCTCGCATCAATAAGATGGTTCATTGATTAAGAAATCTGAATCCTTGAAGAAAAATGGGGTGGGTGGGTGGGAAAAACAAAGACAACTTGAAAAACGGATGAAGCGAACACCGTTGAAAAGAACTGATAAATGATCTTGCGAATGTTGAAGTGATCGGGTCCACTTGAAGAGAGACACGCCAGTTGAAAAGGATTGACATGACAATCTCGATTATCATGAGGGATTAGTATTCACATAGAAATATGAGAACACCGCTTGGGGAAGGTATGGAATCAACACTTGACATTGAAGCAACTCGAATACCACAACTCAAAACAAAAACAAAGGATTGGCTTGTAGAATAAGTCGGAACAAACATATGATAGAGATTTCGTCCGAAGTTTTCGTGGTGGGGCCTACACGGGCTCGATCGTAAAGCACCATCATGTACAAGGCAGTGCACATGACATACGAAGCATCCCCAAGTCGGCATAGCCAAGGACTCTTTAAGACACAACGAGACCACTGTAAAACCGACCGTGAATAGGCGGACCACTAGACGTCGAACCCCAATTTCATATCATACATCTGTCGGAAAGATATCCTAAGAGCTACTTGAATTCCCACTTATAAACTCCCGAAATTTTCCGGTTATGCAATCAGGTGTTGGGGATACAGGGGAAGCATAATATCTCACTCAAAACTAACAAATCCTACATCCAGTTGTATCCATCCTTCAACACATAACCAAGAAACCTTCGGAAAATCATCTACCTCAACCTTCGAAAAACATCCGTTATACAAGTTATGGCAATACTCCCGAACTCCCGCCCCAGTACTGGGTGGCGTCGAGGTTATCTCACCAACGAACTGCATAAAGGAGATTTTCGATGTCAGCGTACTAAACTCAGGTATTCCAGAACAACAACGATAAAATTGTGACGACAACACCTCGGAGCTCAACTCCCCGGGACACTACCAGAAAACCCCTGACAGGAGGCACCAAGACAATGTTCTTGTCACGAAACCATCGGAACGATTCCAAGATACCCGCGTGATCCTAAATTTTTTTTAGTGAAATTTGAGAAGAGAAGAGTCAAAACTCTACGTCAGGATGCCTTACCAGAGCGATGAGGAGACTGGGGAGTAAAAGAATTCCTAAACTCTCCGATATATAATTCCTAAATGACTCAAAACATTTTTTTCTAGACACAACTCGGCCGCTAAAAACGATCAAGCAATGGGGGCTCCTAAGGTCGGGGAAGGCTCTGATTACCAACTTGTAACGCCCTCGATGCGGCTATATCTCCCACGTGTCGAAGCACGACTTAGAGGCATAACTGCATTGAAAGCAATGTCGCAAGTGAGGTAATCTTCACACGACCCATGTAATACATAAGGGAAAGAGATACATAGTTGGCTTACACTCGCCACTTCACAAAAATACATGAATAAAGCATTACAACATCCAAATACAATCAAGTTCCGACTATGGAACCAAAATAAAAGAAGAACCCCCAAATGCGACAAGGTCCCCGATCGACCCCAACTGGGCTCCACTACTGACAACTAGAACGAAACAACACAAAGGACAAGATCTCCATCGAGCTCCTCCTGAGCTTGGTTGCGTCATCTGCACGGACTCATCGGCACCTGCAAGCTGGGTTTGGAAGTATCTGTGAGTCACGGGGACTCAGCAATCTCGCACCCTCGCGATCAAGACTATTTAAGCTTATGGGTAAGGTAAAGGTAAGAGGTGGAGCTGCAGCAAGCGACTAGCATATATGGTGGCTAACATACGCAAATGAGAGTGAGAAGAGAAGGCAAAGCACGGTCGATAAAAGTATGATCAAGAAGTGATCCTAAAACAACCTACGTCAAGCATAACTCCAACACCGTGTTCACTTCTCGGACTCCGCCGGAAAGAGACCATCACGACAACACACGCGGTTGATGCATTTTAATTAAGGTCAACTTTAGGTTTTCTACAACCGGACATTAACAAATTCCCACCTGCCCATAACCGCGGGCACAGCTTTCGAAAGTTCAAATCCCTGCCGGGGTGTCCCAACTTAGCCCATCACAAGCTCTCATGGACAACGAAGGAATAGACCTCCTCCCGAGACGTTCCGATCAGACTCGGTATCCCGGTTCTACAAGACACTTCGGCAAGTTAAAACAAATCCAGCTACACCGCCCGAATGTGCCGACGAATCCTGATAGGAGCTGCACATATCTCGTTCTCAGGGCACACTGAGATGAGCGCTCCGTACAACTAAAACCAAACCTTGAGTTTCCCCGAGGGGGCGCTGCACAGGACTCTAGTTCGGACCAACACTCAGAGGAGCACTGGCCCGGGGGGGTTAAAATAATGATGACCCTTGAGTCTGCAGAACCCAAGAGAAAGAAAAGGCTAGGTGGCAAATGGTAAAACCAATGTTGGGCATTGCTGGAAGAGTTTATTCAAGGCGAACTGTCAAGGGGTCCCCATTATTACCCAACCGCGTAAGGAACGCAAAATCCGGGAACATAACACCGATATGACGAAAACTAGGGTGGCAAGAGTGGAACAAAACACCAGGCATAAGGTCGAGCCTTCCACCCTTTACCAAGTATATAGATGCATTAAGATAACAAGGCAATATAATGATATCCCAACAAGTAAATAATGTTCCAACAAGGGACGGTCTCCAATCTTTAGCTGCAACTAGCAACGCTATAAGAGGGGCTGAGCAAATCGGTAACATAGCCAATCAACGGTTTGCTAGGACATGGTGGATTAGAGGTTTGACATAGCAATTTGGGAGGCATGATAAGCAAGTGGTAGGCATCGCAGCATAGGCATAGCAAAAGAGCGAGCAACTAGCAAGCAAAGATAGAAGTGATTTCGAGGGTATGGTCATCTTGCCTGAAATCCCGCAAGGAAGAAGAACGAGTCCATGAAGAAGACAAATGGACGTAGACGAACGGGTCCGCACAAACGCGACGTTATCGGAACCAACCCGAAGAAGCAACACCGGAAAGAAGCAATCACCATAGTAAACAACCAACACATAGACATGGCATGATGCACAATCAAGTATGATGCATGTCCGGTTTAATGAAGCGTGGCATGGTAAAGTGCACAAACAACCCTACAAATTAAGTGGGGCTCAATATGCAACGGGTTGCATATTGACAAAACACCACATCAAGTTATTTAGTTCGATCTCGTTTATTTACCCAACAATATTAAATGTTGTTAAACATGGCAAGAGGGTGAAGCAAAGTAAAACTACCTATCTAGTCAAGGTTAAATGAGGCCGGAAGCAACGAACAACAATTCCGGTAAATCCCCATGTGCATATATTAGATTTGGTCCTGTTCTGCCCTAAACCATATTTTAGAGTTGTTAAACATGCAAAGTGATGTCACGATGATAAACTAGGCAAAATTCTACCCCATTTACATATAAAGATTATTTAAATCCGAGCTACGGTTAATTAGTTATGAATTAAATCATTTTAGCAAGTAATTTAAGCAAATTTAAACAAACAGCATTTTAAACATTTTGAACATGGATGGAAAAGACATATTATGAGACTACACAAAATTCTAAGCAACTTTCATATATAAATCATTTTAATCCGATGCATAGATGATGAGTTATTATATGTATGAAGTGCAAGGGTTTTTCTGCAAATCTGTAAAACTCTGGTTAAATAGCAAATTCGCATAACCAAAGAAAACATCCACTGGGCCGGAAACTAGAGGGAATGGGAAGCTGCTCACAGGGGGCCTTGGGCCGGATCTGGAGGTGTGCTGGGCCTCGGCGGCACAAGGCGGCCCATGATGGGGAGGAGGCCGACCCGCGGGTGCCCAGGTGACATGGATCGATGCGGTCAATGCGGCTAGGACGAACGGGCATCCTCTGCTCGACAGGGAGTAGAGTAGTGATGACAAGGACTTGGTGCCGGCGAGTAGGGGAGCTGGGCGTGAGCGAGGCTGGTGAGGCGGCGGCAGGAGGGCTGGATCCACAGCGGATCCAGTCGGAGACGGTCGATCATCGCCGGAGGCGGGCGGCTGCTACTTGGGCTCCAGGGATGCCATAGCGTTGGGCGGAGCTCGTGCACGCTCCTCATAAAGAGACAGAGAGGGAGTTGAAAGAGAGGAGGAGAAGGGAACGAGGAGGAGGAAGGGTAGGGCGACGGGGATGGCCTGGCGATGGTGCTCGGGGCGACACATTCAACGGGCAGGGACGCTGCTCGTCCTCTTCTGGAGCAGGGACGAGGCGGTGGCTTGGCAGGGCGTGAGCTACAGCTGCGGTAAACATAGCAGCAGCTCGACCACTCGGGGCGATGCAAACGCGGCGACAGAGCGATGCAGGGAGATGGAGGTCGAAGCGCTGATGGTCTCCGGCATGATCGGGCGCGGCAGAACCAGCCGGACAAGGTCCCACTGGGTCCGACGACGGGTCTTGACAGGGCGACGGCCATGGCGTCCTTTGACGAGAAACTTGGCGGCGCAGCAGGGGAGGCTGGCAAGCTCTGCTGGTCGAGAAGGGTCGTGGGGCTCTGGTTGGTGGGGATTGAGGGAAGTGCTGGTGGAGGCGGTGTGGTGATCCAGGAGGTGCTTGGTGGTTGGCCAGGTTTGCAATTCGAGGAGGGGGATCGACTGGATGGATGGATCGGGAGGAGATCCTGAGGAGGAAGAGACATGAGGAGTGTTGGTTGGCTTGTTTTGGATCCCGAGGGGGAGAGTGGCGGCGGCGTGGGGATGGATGGGACATCTGCCCTAGAAATTAGGGTTGATCTGTTTATATATGGCATATGGATTTTTGGGTAGGGGCTACCTCATCCCTCCGATCGTAATCGGACGGTCGAGAAACAAATAGGTAGGGATTCCAAAAAGAAAAACTGAGATGTTTTGTAGATGTTTGGGGATGATCCGGATCCAACGGTAATGACTGTCCGGGTCGGGTTCAGGACAATTTCGGACGCGCGCGAGGGGGGCTGCGGGCTGACGGGAGAGGTTATGTTGGACCTGACGATAGGTAGTGGTCCGTGCAGAAAGCCTTGGGTTGAGAGAAAAGAAGAGAGAGAGACCCAGCGACAGTTTCCGGAGACCGAAAACGTCCGACGTTAGACCGGCTAGAATGCCGCTATAGTTTAATGGTTGGGCTATCAAACGAACTCCGAATGCGATGAAACTTGACAGGCGGTCTATCTACACTATAATAAGACCACACGCCAACTTTCAACCCATTCCGAGAACATTTTCCGGCCACTTAAAAAAATAATATACCGGACATGTCGCGGGCGCGTGCAAGTGTGGTTGGACTCAGAACGGACAACGGACGGAACTGGGGGAACCCGAACGGATGCAAGTTTTAAAACATGATGATGCAATGCACATGATGACATGACAAGATGCGACACACAAGCAAATGACATGGCAACGACGGCGAATAACTGGACGACACCTGGCACAACGGTCTCGGGGCGTTACACCATACCCATGTGATTATGTCTCCTTTGTTGGTGAAGAAGGTGGGGATGGCTATGATGGATAGTCGCACATTGAGCGTAGGAGGTCTTCTAACTTGCGGATAATGCCCTTGAGTGCGATGATATGCTCCTTCAACAAAATATTTTCACGTGTGAGATACTTATTTTGTATACAAGCTAACTCAATCGTCTTGAAAGCTTCAATTTTTGTTGGGGTAAGAAGATTGTGATCCAGTTGAAGGGTGTTTTCTGTTGTTGGAACTTGGTCCTCCATGGCCTTCTTGATCCCTTCATCCTTGTTGATCTCCATGGGTTCTTCTTGTTTGGGAAACATAGTAATTTCAAAAAAATTCCTATGGACACACAAGATCATGGTGATGCATAGCAACGAGAGGGGAGAGTGTTGTCTACGTACCCTCGTAGACCGGCAACGGAAGCGTTGACACAACATAGAGGAAGTAGTCGTATGTCTTCCCGATCCTGACCGATCCAAGTACCGAACGTACGGCACCTCAGAGTTCTGCACATGTTCAACTCGGTGACGTCCCTCGAGCTCTGATCCAGCCGAGTGTTGAGGGAGAGTTTCGTCAGCATGACGGTGATGATGGTCTACCGACGCAGGGCTTCGCCTAAGCACCGCTACGATATGACCAAGGTGGAATATGGTGGAAGGGGGCACCGCACATGGCTAAGGAACGATCACGAAGATCAACTTGTGTGTCATGGGCTGCCCCCTTGCCCCGTATATAAAGGAGGGAGAGGGGGAGGTGCGGCCGGCCCTAGGGGTGCGCCTGGAGGAGTCCTACTCCCACCGGGAGTAGGACTCCCCCCTCTTGCCTTGTTGGAGAAGGAAAGGGGAAGGGGAAAAGAGGAAAGGGGGCCGCCGCCCCCCTTCCTTGTCCTATTCGGACTAGGGGGGAGGGGGTGTGCGGCCTGCCCTGGCCGGCCCTCCTCTTCTCCCTTAGGGCCCATGTAGGCCCATTAATGTTGGGGAACGTAGCATAATTTAAAAAAAAATTACGCATCACCAAGATCAATCTATGGAGCCATCTAGCAACGAGGGAGAGGGGAGTGCATCTACATACCCTTGTAGATCGCGAGTGGAAGCGTTCAAGAGAACGGGGTTGATGGAGTCGTACTCGTCGTGATCCAAATCACCGATGACCTAGCGCCGAACGGACGGCACCTCCGTGTTCAACACACGTACGGTTGGGAAGACGTCTCCTCCTTGATCCAGCAAGGGGAAGGAGAGGTTGATGGAGATCCAGCAGCACGACGGCGTGGTGGTGGAAGCAACGGTGATCTCGGCAGGGCTTCGCCAAGCTCCAATGAGAGAGAGAGAGGTGTTACGTGGGGAGAGGGAGGCGCCAGAGACTTGGTGCGGCTGCCCTCCCTCCCCCCCACTATATATAGGGCCCCTAGGGGGGCGCCGGTCCTAGGAGATGGGACCTCCAAGGGGGGGCGGCGGCCAAGGGGGGGGACTTGCCCCCCAAGCCAAGTGGGGCGCCCCCCACCCCTAGGGTTTCCAACCCTAGGCGCAGGGGGAGGCCCATGGGGGGTGCACCAGCCCACCAGGGGCTGGTTCCCCTCCCACTTCAGCCCATGGGGCCCTCCGGGATAGGTGGCCCCACCCGGTGGACCCCAGGGACCCTTCCGGTGGTCCCGGTACAATACCGATTACCCCTGAAACTTTCCCGATGGGCGAAACTGGACTTCCTATATATAAATCTTCACCTCCGGACCATTCCGGAACTCCTCGTGACGTCCGAAATCTCATCCGGGACTCCGAACAACTTTCAGGTTACTGCATACTAATATCTCTACAACCCTACACTACTAGGAAAAACCTTATACACAGAATCTTAGCAGCAGCGCGGTTTAAAAACAAACGCTACTGCTAATTAGCAGTAGCGAGCTTGAGAAAACCGCGCTACTAATAACCCAATAGTAGTAGCGTGGGTTTTTACCCCTCGCTACTACTAAGTGATTTCCACCGTGCCTTCCGGGACCAGCCGTAGTAGTAGCGTGGGTTATAAACCCACGCTACTACTAAGCCGATAGTAGTAGCGCGGGTTATAAACCCCACGCTACCACCTGCATCTGCTCCCACCCCACCAACCATCCCACGCCATGTCTCAAAAAAAACACTCAACGCCCGATCCAGATCCCCAATCCCGTCTCTGCTCCCACCTCCTCTCCTCCTCTCCCAAGTCCCAACCCGCCATGAAGCGGAGCCGCCCGCGCAGGGCCCGCCCCCCTAGCGCCGCCGCCTACGGCTCCGGGCTGTAGGCAGCCATGGCGATCTCGCGCATGCGCATCCTCCCCCTCCCCTCCTCCTCGTTGTTCTCCTCCGCGCCCTCGCCTCCCTCCCCATGCAAGCCGCCGCAAGAGGCGGCCTCGACCCCTCACCAGGTTCCGCTCTCTCCCTCCCTCTCTGGATTCCATTTCCTGGGGCTTGTGTGCAACGACACCGTGCTATACGGACCTCGATCGATCTCGGGCAGGTAGCTAGCTTGGTGGGACGCGGATCCGTTAGTTGGCTCGATTTTGTGGATTTGGGTGGGGGATGCTGCCGTTATTCACGAGCCAGCTAGTGCGGCCGTGCCTGGGGCTCAGTTCGTTTCGGTAGAACCTGTACGTATTGGGAATGGCGTTAGTTTTGGGGAGCAGGAGCACCTTGGATGCATGATGAGTGCCTTATATTTCATGGGCAGCGGCTTCGAGGGACGCCATGGCGCCCAGCTGCTGCCGTGGCTCTCCTTCCTCCGCAAGGCCGCGGAGCGCCGGGGCGTCCGGCTCGCCGTCCAAACCTGAATTTTCCATGGACCATGTTAAATTAAAGTTGTCAACTCAAGAAAAAAATTGGGTCCTGGTGATATATAAGGAAGTCAATTAAAATATTTTTCATTGACCATTTGTAGTAGTATAGATTTCTTAAAGGATTAAACAAAAATGTCCTATGTCTAGAACTAGAAGACATCTTAGAAAATTAGGATACAGAGCTAGAAGGATGCACGACTTCAGGAAAGAACAATTATTATATTTTTAAGGTTGTAAAGGTTGTATGTTGTGTTGGCTAAGACTAAAGATTGTAAATTCATCATCATACCAATGTCGTTCTCTTTGCAGATGATTCTAGAAACAATATTATGCTAGGAGTGCCTTACTGCAGCAACTAGCAGCAAGGCCAGTCACTGGTTAAACTGGAAAGCTGTACTGACTTTCAGCAAGATCATGCGATGATCTTAGTATGCTTCTGCTGCCAAGTAAGAAATACAGTTTGTCAAAGTATGGATGTGGGCTAAAAATGGAACCTGGTGGACAGATCGTTCCCTAGAATATCCGTTGAATATGTGAACCGAGGTACGCGCCTCCCCCATCGTCGTTCCTCTTCCGTTCGGGAACTCGCTGGTCGATGCGCATGCACGGGGCCAATGTTTGAAGCGTAGTACAACTGTCCAGTTCAGCGATGGTGGCGAGCCGGTTAAATTTGCAAATCTAAGTTTGTTTGTGCTTGAAATTCCTTCCTGTTGAGGGTGTAGCTTTCGGACGATTAGTTACCATGGGCTGCACTACGATTTGTGAATTATTAATGCTGACGAAACGACGAGTGATTGATTCTACTGATGCATCTCTTTATGGCAGAAAAGCTCAACACTCTCAAGGACCAGCTCAGGGGAATGGAGGCGGGTCCGGTAGAAGCTCTGTCCAGTAAGCATTTCTTCACCCTTGGGCAACTTTGCACAAATGGACTGAGTATTAAACTCCAAGTGCTTTTTTTGTTATGGATGGTTCGGCCTATGAACCATGTGATCAATGTTTGATTTCATATTGCTCTATCATTGTCCTTTGCTGCATTTAACGGACTTGTAAACTATCTCTGCAACACAAAATTTGACCATGGAGATGACTAACATGGCTTCTCTGTCTTATGCTCTATTTGTTAGTGAAAAATCTTGCACCTTGACCGACATAATTAAGAGGGACTAGAATGGGGAAGGACCTCTGATGTATCAGCTAACAGTAACACATCAACGGTACCTAATGATGGAACTGGTTACTTGAATGTGAATGGACAACTCCATGCCAGCTATCTTTTAATCTTAGTATGCTTTTGCATTATCTTCTTCAGTGAGAAGTTGTTATATTTGAAAGGGAACAGGGCAACGTGTTGCACTCTTGCTTTTGTTAGAGCACTATATTTTATTGTTAACCATGCTATGGTCCAAACTCCTTTTTATTCTGCTCATATGATATTGCTCATCTTTTGTTTTCTGTCCTGATGCCTCCTGTATTTAGAGTAGAAATATTCTTAATTTAGTGTTTCTTGAACATGGCCAGGGCAATGGATAAAATCTACTCTGGAGAGTTGACAGAGGGAGCACATGCTAAGTTGACTTTTTCCTACGGATTTGCTTATCGTGAAGATGCTTGCAAGGATGTAGAGGGAGCCGATCATTTGGAGAGATGCCACTGTTTGGTGTTTTTATGTATTTTGGTTTGCTTGTAACTGTGTTTGCACTAGCTAGCAAGAAGTGTAGGTGTTTTAATTGAAGGCTTGAAAACCATGACAATTCTGTATGCTCTTACAGGATGTGCTCTAATGCCGCTGGTTTATTATAAATCTTGGATTAGTAATGATGTGTAATGCAGCTGGTTTATTGCAAATATGTGTTTGTTTTAGTTGCTGGAATTGTATGCATAGAATGGATTTGGTGGCTTTTATTTTTTTTTAATTCCTAATTAGTTAGTAGTAGCGTGGGTTTGAAACCGGGCTACTACTAACTTTTTAGTAGTAGCGTGGGGAAAAACCTGCTGCGCTACTACTATTTCATTACTAGTAGCATGGGTTTGCACCTGCGCTACTACTAAAATGTTAGTAGTAGCGTGGGTTTACCCGCGCTACTACTAACTATTAGCTGTAGCGCGATACTAGTAGCGCGGGTACCCGCGTTGCTAGTAGCCATTTTACCCGCGCTGCTAGTAGCCTTTTTTCCTAGTAGTGCTAGCGTAACCGAACCTTAAGTGTGTAGACCCTACGGGTTCGGGAGACACGTAGACATGACCGAGACGACTCTCCGGTCAATAACCAACAGTGGGATCTGGATACCCATGTTGGCTCCCACATGTTCCACGATGATCTCATCGGATGAACCACGATGTCGAGGATTCAATCAATCCCGTATATAATTCCCTTTGTCAATCGGTACGTTACTTGCCCGAGATTCGATCGTCGGTATCCCAATACCTCGTTCAATCTCGTTACCAGCAAGTCACTTTACTCATACCATAATGCATGATCCCGTGACCAAACACTTGGTCACATTGAGCTCATTATGATGATGCATTACCGAGTGGGCCCAGAGATACCTCTCCGTCGTACGGAGTGACAAATTCCAGTCTCGATCCGTGTCAACCCAACAGATACTTTCGGGGATACCTGTAGTATACCTTTATAGTCACCCAGTTACATTGTGACGTTTGGTACACCCAAAGCACTCCTACGGCATCCGGGAGTTACACGATCTCATGGTCTAAGGAAATGATACTTGACACTGGAAAAGCTCTAGCAAACGAACTACACGATCTTGTGCTATGCTTAGGATTGGGTCTTGTCCATCACATCATTCTCCTAATGATGTGATCCCGTTATCAATGACATCCAATGTCCATAGTCAGGAAACCGTGACTATCTATTGATCAACGAGCTAGTTAACTAGAGGCTTACTAGGGACATGTTATGGTCTACGTATTCACACATGCATTATGATTTCCGGATAACACAATTATAGCATGAACAATAGACAATTATCATGAACAAGGAAATATAATAATAATCATTTTATTATTGCCTCTAGGGCATATTTCCAACAGTCTCCCACTTGCACTAGAGTCAATAATCTAGTTACATTGTGATGAATCGAACACCCATATAGTTCTGGTGTGGATCATGTTTTGCTCGAGGAAGAGGTTTAGTCAACGGATCTGCGACATTCAGGTCCGTATGCACTTTGCAAATATCTATGTATCCATTTTGAACATTTTCACGAATGGAGTTGAAACCACGCTTGATATGCCTGGTCTTCCTGTGAAACTTGGGCTCCTTGGCAAGGGCAATAGCTCCAGTGTTGTCACAGAAGAGAGTCATTGGGCCCGACGCATTAGGAATAACTCCTAGGTCGGTAATTAACTCCTTCACCCAGATTGCTTCTTGTGCTGCCTCCGAGGCTGCCATGTACTCCGCTTCACATGTAGATCCCGCCATGACGCTTTGCTTGCAACTGCACCAGCTGATTGCCCCACCATTCAAAATATACACATATCCGGTTTGTGACTTAGAGTCATCCAGATCTGTGTCGAAGCTAGCATCGACGTAACCCTTTACGACGAGCTCTTCGTCACCTCCATACACGAGAAACATATCCTTAGTCCTTTTCAAGTACTTCAGGATATTCTTGACCGTTGTCCAGTGTTCCATACCAGGATTACTTTGGTACCTTCCTACCAAACTTACGGCAAGGTTTACATCGGGTCTGGTACACTACATGGCATACATGATAGACCCTATGACCGAGGCATAGGGGACGACACTCATCTTTTCTCTATCTTCTGCCATTGTCGGGCATTGAGCTGTGCTCAAAATCATACCTTGCAATACAAGCAAGAACCCCTTCTTGGACTGATCCATATTGAACTTCTTCAATATCTTGTCAAGGTATGTACTTTGTGAAATACCAATGATGCGACTCGATCAATCTCTATAGATCTTGATGCGTAATATATAAGCAGCTTCTCCAAGGTCCTTCATTGAAAAACACTTGTTCAAGTAGGCCTTTATGCTTTCCAAGAATTCTATATCATTTCCCATCAATAGTATGTCCTCCACATACAATATGAGAAATTCTACGGAGCTCCCACTCACTTTCTTGTAAACGCGGGCTTCTCCATAAGTCTGCGTAAACCCAAACGCTTTGATCATCTCATCAAAACGAATGTTCCAACTCCGAGATGCTTGCACCAGCCCATAGATTGAGCGTTGGAGCTTGCACACCTTGTCAGCATTCTTAGGATCGACAAAACCTTCCGGTTGCATCATATACAATTCTTCCTTAAGGAAACCATTAAGGAATGTCGTTTTGACGTCCATTTTCCATATCTCATAATCATAGAATGCGGCAATTTCTAGCATGATTCGGACGGACTTCAGCTTCGCTACGGGTGAGAAAGTCTCATCGTAGTCAACCCCTTGAACTTGTCGATAACCCTTAGCGACAAGTCGAGCTTTGTAGATGGTCACATTACCATTCGCGTCTGTCTTCTTCTTAAAGATCCATTTATTTTCTATGGCTAGCCGATCAACGGGCAAGTCAGTCAAAGTCCATACTTCATTTTCATACATGGATCCTATCTCGGATTTCATGGCTTCCAGCCATTTGTCGGAATCTGGGCCCACCATCGCTTCTTCATAGTTCGAAGGTTCACCATTGTCCAACAACATGATTTCCTGGACAGGGTTGCCGTACCACTCTGGTGCGGAACGCGTCCTTGTGGACCTTCGAAGTTCAGTAGCAACTTGATCTAAAGTTTCATGATCATCATCATTAACTTCCTCCCTAGTCGGTGCAGACACCTCAGGAACAATTTCTTGAGCTGTGCCACTCTCCGGTTCAAGAGGCGATACTTCATCAAGTTCTACTTTCCTCCCACTTACTTCTTTCGAGAGAAACTCTTTCTCTAGAAAGGATCCATTCTTGGCAACAACTATCTTGCCTTCAGATCTAAGATAGAAGGTATACCCAATAGTTTCTTTAGGGTATCCTATGAAGACGCATTTTTCCGATTTGGGTTCGATCTTTTCAGGTTGAAGTTTCTTGACATAAGAATCGCATCCCCAAACTTTAAGAAACGGCAACTTAGGTTTTTGCCAAACCACAATTCATACGGTGTCGTCTCAACGGATTTCGACGGAGCCCTATTTAAAATGAATGCGGCAGTCTCTATAGCATAACCCCAAAATGATAGCGGTAGATCGATAAGAGACATCATAGATCGTACCATATCCAATAGGGTGTGATTACGACGTTCAGACACACCATTACATTGTGGTGTTCCAGGCGACGTGAGTTGTGAAACTATTCCACATTTCCTTAAGTGCCTGCCAAATTCGTGACTCAAATATTCTCCCCCACGATCTGATCGTAAGAACTTGATTTTCCTGTCACGTTGATTCTCAACCTCACTCTGAAATTCCTTGAACTTTTCAAAGGTCTCAGACTTGTGTTTCATTAAGTAGACATACCCATATCTACTTAAGTCATCAGTGAGGGTGAGGACATAATGATAGCCACCGCGAGCCTCAATGCTCATTGGACTGCACACATCAGTATGTATGATTTCCAATAAGTTGGTTGCTTGCTCCATTGTTCCAGAGAACGAAGTCTTGGTCATTTTACCCATGAGGCATGGTTCGCATGTGTCAAATGATTCATAATCAAGAGACTCCAAAAGTCCATCTGCATGGAGTTTCTTCATGCGTTTGACACCAATGTGACCAAGGCGGCAGTGCCACAAGTATGTGGGACTATCATCATCAACCTTACATCTTTTGGCATTCACACTATGAATGTGTGTAACATCACGTTCGAGATTAAATAAGAATAAACCATTGACCAGCGGGGCATGACCATAAAACTTGTCTCTCATATAAATAGAACAACCATTATTCTCAGATTTAAATGAGTAGCCATCTCGCATTAAACGAGATCCAGATACAATGTTCATGCTCAAAGCTGGTACTAAATAACAATTATTGAGGTTTAAAACTAATCCCGTAGGTAAATGCAGAGGTAGCGTGCCGACGGCGATCACATCGACCTTGGAACCATTCCCGACGTGCATCGTCACCTCGTCCTTCGCCAGTCTCCGTTTATTCCGTAGTTCCTGTTTTGAGTTACAAATATGAGCAACTGCACCGGTATCAAATACCCAGGAGCTACTACGAGCGCTGGTAAGGTACACATCAATAACATGTATGTCACATATACCTTTGGTATTGCCGGCCTTCTTTTCCGCTAAGTACTTGGGGCAATTCCGCTTCCAGTGACCGTTTCCCTTGCAATAAAAGCACTCATCTCAGGCTTGGGTCCATTCGTTGACTTCTTCCCGGCAGCTTGCTTACCGGGCGCAGCAACTCCCTTGCCGTCCTTCTTGAAGTTCTTTTTACCCTTGCATTTCTTGAACTTAGTGGTTTTATTCACCATCAACACTTGATGTTCCTTTTTGATTTCTGCCTCCGCTGATTTCAGCATTGAATATACCTCGGGAATGGTCTTTTCCATCCCTTGCATATTGAAGTTCATCACAAAGCTCTTGTAGCTAGGTGGGAGCGACTGAAGGATTTTGTCAATGACCACATCATCCGGGAGATTAACTCCTAGCTGAGACAAGCGGTTATGCAGCCCAGACATTTTGAGTATGTGCTCGGTGACAGAACTGTTCTCCTCCATCTTACAACTGTAGAACTTGTCGGAGACTTCATATCTCTCGACCCGGGCGTGAGCTTGGAAAACCATTTTCAGCTCTTAGAACATCTCATATGCTCCGTGTTGCTCAAAATGCTTTTGGAGCCCCAGTTCTAAGCTGTAAAGCATGCCGCACTGAACCAGGGAGTAATCATCACTACGTGTCTGCCAAGCATTCATAACGTCTTGTTCTGCAGGGAAAACAGGTGCTTCACCTAGCGGTGCATCAAGGACATATGCTTTCCTAGCAGCTATGAGGATAATCCTCAGGTTACGGACCCAGTCCGTGTAGTTGCTGCCATCGTCTTTCAGCTTGGTTTTCTCTAGGAACGCGTTGAAGTTGAGGGCAACATTAGCGTGGGCCATTTGATGTACAAGACATATTGCAAAGATTTTAGACTAAGTTCATGATAATTAAGTTCATCTAATCAAATTATTTAATGAACTCCCACTCAGATAGACATCCCTCTAGTCATCTAAGTGATACATGATCCGATTCAACTAGGCCGTGTCCGATCATCACGTGAGACGGACTAGTCATCATCGGTGAACATATTCATGTTGATCGTATCTTCTATACGACTCATGTTCGACCTTTCGGTCTTCCATGTCCCGAGGCCATGTCTGTACATGCTAGGCTCGTCAAGTCAACCTAAGTGTATTGCGTGTGTAAATCTGGCTTACACACGTTGTATGCGAACGTTAGAGCCTATCACACCCGATCATCACGTGGTGCTTCGGAACAATGGACCTTAGCAACGGTGCACAGTTAGGGGGAACACTTTCTTGAAATTATTGTGAGGGATCATCTTATTTACTACCGTCGTTCTAAGCAAATAAGAAGAAAAAACATGATAAACATCACATGCAATCAAATAGTGACATGATATGGCCGATATCATTTGCTCCTTTTGATCTCCATCTTCGGGGCGCCATGATCATCATCGTCACCGGCATGACACCATGATCTCCATCATCGTGTCTTCATGAAGTTATCTCGTCATCTATTACTTCTACTACTATGGCTAACGGTTTAGCAATAAAGTAAAGTAATTACATGACGTTTATGTTGACACGCAGGTCATAAATAAATTAAGACAACTCCTATGGCTCCTGCCGGTTGTCATACTCATCGACATGCAAGTCGTGATTCCTATTACAAGAACATGATCAATCTCATACATCACATATATCATTCATCACATCCTTTTGGCCATATCACATCACATGGCACATGCTGCAAAAACAAGTTAGACGTCCTCTAATTGTTGTTGCAAGTTTTTTATGTGGCTGCTATAGGTTTCTAGCAAGAACGTTTCTTACCTACACCAAACCACAACGTGATATGCCAATTTGTATTTACCCTTCATAAGGACCCTTTTCATCGAATCCGATGCGACTAAAGTGAGAGAGACACACACCTGCTAGCCACCTTATGCAACTAGTGCATGTCAGTCGGTGGAACCAGTCTCACGTAAGCGTACGTGTAAGGTCGGTCCGGGCCGCTTCATCCCACGATGCCGCCGAATCAAGATAAGACTAGTAACGGCAAGTAAATTGACAAAATCAACGCCCACAACAACTTGTGTTCTACTCGTGCATAGAAACTACGCATAGACCTAGCTCATGATGCCACTGTTGGGGAACGTAGCATAATTTTAAAAAAAATCTACGCATCACCAAGATCAATCTATGGAGTCATCTAGCAACGAGGGAGAGGGGAGTGCATCTACATACCCTTGTAGATCGCGAGCGGAAGCGTTCAAGAGAACGGGGTTGATGGAGTCGTACTCGTCGTGATCCAAATCACCGATGACCTAGCGTCGAACGGACGACACCTCCGCATTCAACACACATACGGTTGGGAAGACGTCTCCTCCTTCTTGATCCACCAAGGGGAAGGGGAGGTTGATGGAGATCCAGCAGCACGACGGCGTGGTGGTGGAAGCAACGGTGATCTCGGCAAGGCTTCGCCAAGCTCCAACGAGAGAGTGAGAGAGGTGTTACGTGGGGAGAGGGAGGCGCCAGAGACTTGGTGCGGCTGCCCTCCCTCCCCCCATTATATATAGGGCCCCTAGGGGGGGGCCGGCCCTAGGAGATGGGATCTCCAAGGGGGGCGACGGCCAAGGGGGGGGGGACTTGCCCCCCAAGCCAAGTGGGGCGCCCCCCACCCCTAGGGTTTCCAACCCTAGGTGCAGGGGGAGGCCCATGGGGGGCTCACCAGCCCACCAGGGGTTGGTTCCCCTCCCACTTCAGCCCATGGGGCCCTCCGTGATAGGTGGCCCCACCCGGTGGACCCCCGGGACCCTTCCGGTGGTCCCGGTACAATACCGATTACCCCTGAAACTTTCCCGATGGCCGAAACTGGACTTCCTATATATAAATCTTCACCTCCGGACCATTCCGGAACTCCTCGTGACGACCGGGATCTCATCCGAGACTCCGAACAACTTTCAGGTTACCGCATACTAATATCTCTACAACCCTAGTGTAACCGAACCTTAAGTGTGTAGACCCTACGGATTCGGGAGACACGTAGACATGACTGAGACGGCTCTCCGATCAATAACCAACAGCGGGATCTGGATACCCATGTTGGCTCCCACATGTTCCACGATGATCTCATCGGATGAACCACGATGTCGAGGATTCAATCAATCCCGTATATAATTCCCTTTGTCAATCGGTACGTTACTTGCCCGAGATTCGATCGTCGGTATCCCAATACCTCGTTCAATCTCGTTACCAGCAAGTCACTTTACTCATACCATAATGCATGATCCCGTGACCAAACACTTGGTCACATTGAGCTCATTATGATGATGCATTACCGAGTGGGCCCAGAGATACCTCTCCGTCGTACGGAGTGACAAATTCTAGTCTCGATCCGTGTCAACCCAACAGATACTTTCGGGGATACCTGTAGTATACCTTTATAGTCACCCAGTTACGTTGTGACGTTTGGTACACCCAAAGCACTCCTACGGCATCCGGGAGTTACACGATCTCATGGTCTAAGGAAATGATACTTGACACTGGAAAAGCTCTAGCAAACGAACTACACGATCTTGTGCTATGCTTAGGATTGGGTCTTGTCCATCACATCATTCTCCTAATGATGTGATCCCGTTATCAATGACATCCAATGTCCATAGTCAGGAAACTATGACTATCTATTGATCAACGAGCTAGTTAACTAGAGGCTTACTAGGGACATGTTATGGTCTATGTATTCACACATGCATTATGATTTCCGGATAACACAATTATAGCATGAACAATAGACAATTATCATGAACAAGGAAATATAATAATAATCATTTTATTATTGCCTCTAGGTCATATTTCCAACAATTAACCCCCATGGGGGTTCCGGTAACCCCCCGGTGCTCCGGTAAAATCCCGATTTCACCCGGAACGTTTCCGATATCCAAATATAGGCTTCAATATATCAATCTTTAAGTCTCGTCCATTTCGAGACTCCTTGTCATGTCCGTGTTCACATCCGGGACTCCGAACAACCTTCGGTACATCAAAACACAAAAACCCTAATTACGATCGTCACCGAACTTTAAGCGTGCGGACCCTACTGGTTCGAGAACTATGTAGACATGACCGAGACACGTCTCCAGCCAATAACCAATAGCGGAACCTGGATGCTCATATTGGCTCCTACATAATCTACGAAGATCTTTATCGGTCAGACCGCATAACAACATACGTTGTTCCCTTTGTCATCGGTATGTTACTTGCCCAAGATTCGATCGTTGGTATCTCAATACCTAGATCAATCTCGTTACCGGCAAGTCTCTTTACTCGTTCCATAATACATCATCCCGTAACTAACTTATTAGTTGCAATGCTTGCAAGTCTTGAGTGATGTGCATTACCGAGAGGGCCCAGAGATACCTCTCCGACAATCGGAGTGACAAATCCTAATCTCGAAATACGCCAACCCAACAAGTACCTTCGGAGACACCTGTAGAGCACCTTTATAATCACCCAGTTACGTTGTGACGTTTGGTAGCACACAAAGTGATCCTCCGGTAAACGGGAGTTGCATAAACTCATAGTCATAGGAACATGCATAAGTTATGAAGAAAGCAATAGCAACAAACTAAATGATCAAGTGCTAAGCTAACGGAATGGGTCATGTCAATCACATCATTCTCCTAATGATGTGATCCCGTTAATCAAATGACAACTCATGTCTATGGTTAGGAAACATAACCATCTTTGATCAACGAGCTAGTCAAGTAGAGGCATACTAGTGACACTCTGTTTGTCTATGTATTCACACATGTATTATGTTTCCGGTTAATACAATTCTAGCATGAATAATAAACATTTATCATGATATAAGGAAATAAATAATAACTTTATTATTGCCTCTAGGGCATATTTCCTTCAGTCTCCCACTTTCACTAGAGTCAATAATCTAGATTACACAGTAATGATTCTAACACCCATGGAGCCTTGGTGCTGATCATGTTTTGCTCGTGGAAGAGGCTTAGTCAGCGGGTCTGCAACATTCAGATCCGTATGTATCTTGCAAATTTCTATGTCTCCCACTTGGACTAAATCCCGAATGGAATTGAAGCGTCTCTTGATGTGCTTGGTTCTCTTGTGAAATCTGGATTCCTTTGCCAAGGCAATTGCACCAGTTGTAGGGTTTCGTAGTAATTTCAAAAAATTTCCTACGCACACACAAGATCATGGTGATGCATAGCAACGAGAGGGGAGAGTGTTGTCTACGTACCTACGCAGACCGACTGCGGAAGCGTTGACACAACATAGAGGAAGTAGTCGTACGTCTTCACGATCCAACCGATCAAGCACCGAAACTACGGCACCTCCGAGTTCGAGCACACGTTCAGCTCGATGACGATCCCCGGACTCCGATCCAGCAAAGTGTCGGGGAAGAGTTCCGTCAGCACGACGGCGTGGTGACGATCTTGATGCACTACAGCAGCAGGGCTTCGCCTAAACTCCGCTACAGTATTATCGAGGAATATGGTGGCTGGGGGCACCGCACACGGCTAAGGAATAGATCACGTGGATCAACTTGTGTGTTCTAGGGTGCCTCTGCCTCAGTATATAAAGGACTAGAGGGGGGAGGCTGGCCGGCCAAGGTGTGGCGCGCCAGGAGAGTCCTACTCCCTCTGGGAGTAGGATCCCCCCCCCCCAATCCTAGTTGGAATAGGATTCGCGGAGGGGGGAAAGAGAGAGAGGGGGCCGGCCACCTTTCCTAGTCCTAATAGGACTAGGGGAAGGGGGAGGCGCACAGACCATGTAGGGCTGCCTCTTCTCTTTTCCACTAAGGCCCATTATGGCCCATTTAGCTCCCGGGGGGTTCCGGTAACCTTCCCGGTACTCCGGTAAAATCCCGATTTCACCCGGAACACTTCTGATATCCAAACATAGGCTTCCAATATATCAATCTTTACGTCTCGACCATTTCGAGACTCCTCGTCATGTCCGTGATCACATCCGGGACTCCGAACAACCTTTGGTACATCAAAATGCATAAACTCATAATATAACTGTCATCGTAACCTTAAGCGTGCGGACCCTACGGGTTCGAGAACAATGTAGACATGACCGAGACACGTCTCCGGTCAATAACCAATAGCGGGACCTGGATGCCCATATTGGCTCCTACATATTCTATGAAGATCTTTATCGGTCAGACCGCATAACAACATACGTTGTTCCCTTTGTCATCGGTATGTTACTTGCCTGAGATTCGATCATCGGTATCCAATACCTAGTTCAATCTCGTTACCAGCAAGTCTCTTTACTCGTTCTATAATACATCATCCCGCAACTAACTCATTAGTTGCAATGCTTGCAAGGCTTATGTGATGTGCATTACCGAGAGGGCCCAGAGATACCTCTCCGATAATCGGAGTGACAAAACCTAATCTCGAAATACGCCAACCCAACATGTACCTTTGGAGACACCTGTAGTACTCCTTTATAATCACCCAGTTACGTTGTGACATTTGGTAGTACCCAAAGTGTTCCTCCGGTAAACGGGAGTTGCATAATCTCATAGTTACAGGAACATGTATAAGTCATGAAGAAAGCAATAGCAACATACTAAACGATCGGGTGCTAAGCTAATGGAATGGGTCATGTCAATCAGATCATTCTCTTAATGATGTGATCCCGTTAATCAAATAACAACTCATTGTTCATGGTTAGTAAACATAACCATCTTTGATTAACGAGCTAGTCAAGTAGAGGCACACTAGTGACACTTTGTTTGTCTATGTATTCACACATGCATTATGTTTCCGGTTAATACAATTCTAGCATAAATAATAAACATTTATCATGATTATAAGGAAATAAATAACAACTTTATTATTGCCTCTAGGGCATATTTCCTTCAGTCTCCCACTTGCACTAGAGTCAATAATCTAGATTACACCGTAATGATTCTAACACCCATGGAGCCTTGGTGCTGATCATGTTTTGCTCGTGGAAGAGGCTTAGTCAACGGGTCTGGAACATTCAGATCCGTATGTATCTTGCAAATATCTATGTTTCCCACCTGGACTAGATCCCGGATGGAATTGAAGCATCTCTTGATGTGCTTGGTTCTCTTGTGAAATCTGGATTCCTTTGCCAAGGCAATTGCACCAGTATTGTCACAAAAGATTTTCATTGGACCCGATGCACTAGGTATGACACCTAGATCGGATATGAACTCCTTCATCCAGACTCCTTCGTTCGCTGCTTCCGAAGCAGCTATGTATTCCGCTTCACATGTAGATCCCGCTATGACGCTTTGTTTAGAACTGCACCAACTGACAGCTCCACCGTTTAATGTAAACACGTATCTGGTTTGTGATTTAGAATCGTCCGGATCAGTGTCAAAGCTTGCATGAACGTAACCATTTACGACGAGCTCTTTGTCACCTCCATAGACGAGAAACATATCCTTAGTCCTTTTCAGGTATTTCAGGATGTTCTTGACCGCTGTCCAGTGATCCATTCCTGGATTACTTTGGTACCTCCCTGCTAGACTTATAGCAAGGCACACATCAGGTCTGGTACACAGCATTGCATACATGATAGATCCTATGGCTGATGCATAGGGAACATCTTTCATATTCTCTCTATCTTCTGCAGTGGTCGGGCATTGAGTCTTACTCAACTTCACACCTTGCAACACAAGCAAGAATCCTTTCTTTGCTTGATCCATTTTGAACTTCTTCAAAATCTTGTCAAGGTATGTGCTTTGTGAAAGTCCAATTAAGCGTCTTGAGCTATCTCTATAGATCTTTATGCCTAATATGTAAGCAGCTTCACCGAGGTCTTTCATTGAAAAACTCTTATTCAAGTATCCCTTTATGCTATCCAGAAATTCTATATCATTTCCAATTAGTAATATGTCATCCACATATAATATCAGAAATGCTACAGAGCTCCCACTCACTTTCTTGTAAATACAGGCTTCTCCGAAAGTCTGTATAAAACCAAATGCTTTGATCACACTATCAAAGCGTTTATTCTCCGAGAGGCTTGCACCAGTCCATAAATGGATCGCTGGAGCTTGCACACTTTGTTAGCTCCTTTTGGATCGACAAAACCTTCTGGTTGCATCATATACAACTCTTCTTCCAGAAATCCATTCAGGAATGCAGTTTCGACATCCATTTGCCAAATTTCATAATCATAAAATGTGGCAATTGCTAACATGATTCGGACAGACTTAAGCATCGCTACGGGCGAGAAGGTCTCATCGTAGTCAATCCCTTGAACTTGCCGAAAACCTTTCGCGACAAGTCAAGCTTTGTAGACAGTAATATTACCGTCAGCGTCAGTCTTCTTCTTGAAGATCCATTTATTCTCAATTGCTTGCCGATCAATGGGCAAGTCAACCAAAGTCCATACTTTGTTCTCATACATGGATCCCATCTCAGATTTCATGGCTTCAAGCCACTTTGCGGAATCTGGGCTCACCATTGCTTCTTCATAGTTCGTAGGTTCATCATGATCTAGTAGCATGACTTCCAGAACAGGATTACCGTACCACTCTGGCGCGGATCTCACTCTGGTTGATCTACGAGGTTCAGTAGTATCTTGATCTGAAGTTTCATGATCATCATCATTAGCTTCCTCACTAACTGGTGTAGGTGTCACTGGAACAGTTTTCTGTGATGTACTACTTTCCAGTAAGGGAGCAGGTACAGTTACCTCGTCAAGTTCTGCTTTCCTCCCACTCACTTCTTTCGAGAGAAACTCCTTCTCTAGAAAGTTTCCGAATTTAGCAACAAAAGTCTTGCCATCGGATCTGTGATAGAAGGTGTATCCAATAGTTTCCTTTGGATATCCTATGAAGACACATTTCTCCGATTTGGGTTCGAGCTTATCAGGTTGAAGCTTTTTCACATAAGCATCGCAGCCCCAAACTTTCAGAAACGACAACTTTGGTTTCTTGCCAAACCATAGTTCATAAGGCGTCGTCTCAACGGATTTTGATGGTGCCCTATTTAACGTGAATGCGACCGTCTCTAGAGCGTATCCCCAAAATGATAGCGGTAAATCAGTAAGAGACATCATAGATCACACCATATCTAGTAAAGTACGATTACGACGTTCGGACACACCATTACGCTGTGGTGTTCCGGGTGGCGTGAGTTGCGAAACTATTCCACAATTTTTCAAATGTACACCAAACTCGTAACTCAAATATTCTCCTCCACGATCAGATCGTAGAAACTTTATTTTCTTGTTATGATGATTTCCAACTTCACTCTGAAATTCCTTGAACTTTTCAAATGTTTCAGACTTATGTTTCATTAAGTAGATATACCCATATCTGCTTAAATCATCTGTGAAGGTGAGAAAATAACGATATCCGCCACGAGCCTCAATATTCATCGGACCACATACATCTGTATGTATGATTTCCAACAAATCTGTTGCTCTCTCCATAGTTCCGGAGAATGGTGTTTTGGTCATCTTGCGCATGAGGCACGGTTCGCAAGTACCAAGTGATTCATAATCAAGTGGTTCCAAAAGTCCATCAGTATGGAGTTTCTTCATGCGCTTTACACCGATATGACCTAAACGGCAGTGCCACAAATAAGTTGCACTCTCATTATCAACTCTGCATCTTTTGGCTTCAACATTATGAACATGTGTGTTACTACTATCGAGATTCAATAAGAATAGACCACTCTTCAAGGGTGCATGACCATAAAAGATATTACTCATATAAATAGAACAACCATTATTCTCTGATTTAAATGAATAACCATCTCGCATCAAACAAGATCCAGATATAATGTTCATGCTTAACGCTGGCACCAAATAACAATTATTTAGGTCTAATACTAATCCCGAAGGTAGATGTAGAGGTAGCGTGCCGACTGCAATCACATCAACTTTGGAACCGTTTCCCACGCGCATCGTCACCTCGTCCTTAACCAATCTTCGCTTAATCTGTAGTCCCTGTTTCGATTTGCAAATATTAGCAACAGAACCAGTATCAAATACCCAGGTGCTACTGTGAGCATTAGTAAGGTACACATCAATAACATGTATATCACATATACCTTTGTTCACCTTGCCATCCTTCTTATCCGCCAAATACTTGGGGCAGTTCCGCTTCCAGTGACCAGTCTGCTTGCAATAGAAGCACTCAGTTTCAGGCTTAGGTCCAGGTTTGGGTTTCTTCTCTTGAGTAGAAACTTGCTTGCCGTTCTTTTTGAAGTTCCCCTTCTTCTTCCCTTTGCCCTTTTTCTTGAAACTAGTGGTCTTGTTGACCATCAACACTTGATGCTCCTTCTTGATTTCTACCTCCGCAACTTTCAGCATCGCGAAGAGCTCGGGAATAGTCTTGTTCATCCCTTGCATATTATAGTTCATCACGAAGCTCTTGTAGCTTGGTGGCAGTGATTGGAGAATTCTGTCAATGACGCAATCATCTGGAATATTAACTCCCAATTGAATCAAGTGATTATTATACCCAGACATTTTGAGTATATGCTCACTGACAGAACTGTTCTCCTCCATCTTGCAGCTATAGAACTTATTGGAGACTTCATATCTCTCAATCCGGGCATTTGCTTGAAATATTAACTTCAACTCCTGGAACATCTCATATGCTCCATGACGTTCAAAACGTCGTTGAAGTCCCGATTCTAAGCCGTAAAGCATGGCACACTGAACTATCGAGTAGTCATCAGCTTTGCTCTGACAGACGTTCATAACATCCGGCGTTGCTCCTGCAGCAGGCCTGGCACCCAGCGGTGCTTCCAGGACGTAATTCTTCTGTGCAGCAATGAGGATAATCCTCAAGTTACGGACCCAGACCGTGTAATTGCCACCATCATCTTTCAACTTTGCTTTCTCAAGGAACGCATTAAAATTCAACGGAACAACAGCACGAGCCATCTATCTACAATCAAACATAAACAAGCAAGATACTAATCAGGTACTAAGTTTCATGATAAATTTAAGTTCAGTTAATCAAATTAATTAAAGAACTCCCACTTAGATAGACATCCCTCTAATCCTCTAAGTGATTACGTGATCCAAATCAACTAAACCATAACCGATCATCACGTGAGATGGAGTAGTTTTCAATGGTGAACATCGTTATGTTGATCATATCTACTATATGATTCACGCTCGACCTTTCGGTCTCCGTGTTCCGAGGCCATATCTGTATATGCTTGGCTCGTCAAGTATAACCTGAGTATTCCGCGTGTGCAACTGTTTTGCACCCGTTGTATTTGAACGTAGAACCTATCACACCCGATCATCACGTGGTGTCTCAGCATGAAGAACTTTCGCAACGATGCATACTCAGGGAGAACACTTCTTGATAATTTAGTGAGAGATCATCTTATAATGCTACCGTCAATCAAAGCAAGATAAGATGCATAAAAGGATAAACATCACATGCAATCAATATAAGTGATATGATATGGCCATCATCATCTTGTGCTTGTGATCTCCATCTCCGAAGCACCGTCGTGATCACCATCGTCACCGGCGTGACACCTTGATATCCATCGTAGCATCGTTGTCGTCTCGCCAAGCTTATGCTTCTACGACTATCACTACCGCTTAGTAATAAAGTAAAGCATTACATCGCGATTGCATTGCATACAATAAAACGACAACCATAAGGCTCCTGCCAGTTGCCGATAACTCGGTTACAAAACATGATCATCTCATACAATAAAATTCAGCATCATGTCTTGACCATATCACATCACAACATGCCCTGCAAAAACAAGTTAGACGTCCTCTACTTTGTTGTTGCAAGTTTTACGTGGCTGCTACGGGCTTAAGCAAGAACCAATCTCACCTACGCATCAAAACCACAACGATAGTTTGTCAAATAGACTCCGTTTTAACCTTCGCAAGGACCGGGCGTAGCCATACTTGGTTCAACTAAAGTTGGAGAGACAGTCGCCCGCAAGCCACCTATGTGCAAAGCATGTCGGGGGAACCGGTCTCGCGTAAGCGTACGCGTAATGTTGGTCTGGGTCGTCTCGTCCAACAATGCCGGCAAACCAAAGTATGACATGCTGGTAGGCAGTATGACTTATATCGCCCACAACTCACTTGTGTTCTACTCGTGCATATAACATCAACATAAATAACCTGGCTCTGATACCACTGTAGGGTTTCGTAGTAATTTCAAAAAAATTCCTACGCACACGCAAGATCATGGTGATGCATAGCAACGAGAGGGGAGAGTGTTGTCTACGTACCTACGCAGACCGACTGCGGAAGCGTTGACACAACATAGAGGAAGTAGGCGTACGTCTTCATGATCCAACCGATCAAGCACCGAAACTACGGCACCTCCGAGTTCGAGCACACGTTCAGCTCGATGACAATCCTCGGACTCCGATCCAGCAAAGTGTCGGTGAAGAGTTCCGTCAGCACGACGGCGTGGTGACGATCTTGATGCACTACAGCAGCAGGGCTTTGCCTAAACTCCGCTACAGTATTATCGAGGAATATGGTGGCTGGGGGCACCGCACACGGCTAAGGAATAGATCATGTGGATCAACTTGTGTGTTCTAGGGTGCCTCTGCCTCAGTATATAAAGGACTAGAGGGGGGAGGCTGGCCGGCCAAGGTGTGGCGCGCCAGGAGAGTCCTACTCCCTCTGGGAGTAGGATTCCCCCCCCCCCCAATCCTAGTTGGAATAGGATTCGCGGAGGGGGAAAGGAGAGAGAGGGGGCCGGCCACCTTTCCTAGTCCTAATAGGACTAGGGGAAGGGGGAGGCGCACATCCCATGTAGGGCTGCCTCTTCTCTTTTCCACTAAGGCCCATCATGGCCCATTTAGCTCCCGGGGGGTTCCGGTAACCTTCCCGGTACTCCGGTAAAATCCCGATTTCACCCGGAACACTTCTGATATCCAAACATAGGCTTCCAATATATCAATCTTTACGTCTCGACCATTTCGAGACTCCTCGTCATGTCCGTGATAACATCCGGGACTCTGAACAACCTTTGGTACATCAAAATGCATAAACTCATAATATAACTGTCATCGTAACCTTAAGCGTGCGGACCCTACGGGTTCGAGAACAATGTAGACATGACCGAGACACGTCTCCGGTCAATAACCAATAGCGGGATCTGGATGCCCATATTGGCTCCTACATATTCTACGAAGATCTTTATCGGTCAGACCGCATAACAACATACGTTGTTCCCTTTGTCATCGGTATGTTACTTGCCCGAGATTCGATCGTCGGTATCCAATACCTAGTTCAATCTCGTTACCGGCAAGTCTCTTTACTCGTTCTGTAATACATCATCCCGCAACTAACTCATTAGTTGCAATGCTTTCAAGGCTTATGTGATGTGCATTACCGAGAGGGCCCAGAGATACCTCTCCGACAATCAGAGTGACAAAACCTAATCTCGAAATACGCCAACCCAACATGTACCTTTGGAGACACCTGTAGTACTCCTTTATAATCACCCAATTACGTTGTGACGTTTGGTAGTACCCAAAGTGTTCCTCCGATAAACGGGAGTTGCATAATCTCATAGTTACAGGAACATGTATAAGTCATGAAGAAAGCAATAGCAACATACTAAACGATCGGGTGCTAAGCTAATGGAATGGGTCATGTCAATCAGATCATTCTCTTAATGATGTGATCCCGTTAATCAAATAACAACTCATTGTTCATGGTTAGGAAACATAACCATCTTTGATTAACGAGCTAGTCAAGTAGAGGCATACTAGTGACACTTTGTTTGTCTATGTATTCACACATGTATTATGTTTCCGGTTAATACAATTCTAGCATGAATAATAAACATTGATCATGATTATAAGGAAATAAATAATAACTTTATTATTGCCTCTAGGGCATATGTCCTTCACCAGTATTGTCACAAAAGATTTTCATTGGACCCGATCCACTAGGTATGACATCTAGATCGGATATGAACTCCTTCATCCAGACTCCTTCATTTGCTGCTTCCGAAGCAGCTATGTACTCCGCTTCACATGTAGATCCCGCCACGACGCTTTGTTTAGAACTGCACCAACTGATAGCTCCATCGTTCAATATAAACAGGTATCCGGTTTGCGATTTAGAATCGTCCGGATCAGTGTCAAAGCTTGCATCTACGTAACCATTTACGATGAGCTCTTTGTCACCTCCATATACGAGAAACATATCCTTAGTCCTTTTCATGTACTTCAGGATGTTCCTGACCGCTGTCCAGTGATCCACTCCTGGATTACTTTGGTACCTCCCTGCTAGACTTATAGCAAGGCACACATCAGGTCTGGTACACAACATTAGATACATGATAGAGCCTATGGCTGAAGCATAGGGAACATCTTTCATTTTCTCTCTATCTTCTGCGGTGGTCGGACATTGAGTCTTACTCAACTTCACACCTTGTAACACAGGCAAGAACCCTTTCTTTGCTTGATCCATTTTGAACTTTTTCAAAACTTTGTCAAGGTATGTGCTTTGTGAAAGTTCAATTAAGCATATGTAAGCAGCTTCACCGAGGTCTTTCATTGAAAAACTCTTATTCAAGTATCCCTTTATGCTATCTAGAAATTCTATATCATTTCCAATCAGTAATATGTCATCCACATATAATATCAGAAATGCTACAAAGCTCTCACTCACTTTGTTGTAAATACAGGCTTCTCCAAAAGTCTGTACAAAACTAAATGCTTTGATCACACTATCAAAGCGTTTATTCCAACTTCGAGAGGCTTGCACCAGTCCATAAATGGATCGCTGGAGCTTGCACACTTTGTTAGCTCCCTTTGGATCAACAAAACCTTCCGGTTGCATCATATACAACTCTTCTTCCAGAAATCCATTCAGGAATGCAGTTTTGACATCCATCTGACAAATTTCATAATCATAAAATGCGGCAATTGCTAACATGATTCAGACAGACTTAAGCATCACTACGGGTGAGAAGGTCTCATCGTAGTCAATCCCTTGAACTTGTCGAAAACCTTTCGCCACAAGTCGAGCTTTGTAGACAGTAACATTACCGTCAGCGTCTGTCTTCTTCTTGAAGATCCATTTATTCTCAATTGCTTGCTGATCAATGGGCAAGTCAACCAAAGTCCACACTTTGTTCTCATACATGGATCCCATCTCAGATTTCATGGCTTCTAGCCATTTTGCGGAAGCGTCTGTCTTCTTCTTGAAGATCCATTTATTCTCAATTGCTTGCCGATCAATGGGCAAGTCAACCAAAGTCCACACTTTGTTCTCATACATGGATCCCATCTCAGATTTCATGGCTTCTAGCCATTTTGCGGAATCTGGGCTCACCATCGCTTCTTCATAGTTCGTAGGTTCATCATGATCTAGTAGCATGACTTCCAGAACAGGATTACCGTACCACTCTGGTGCGGATCTTACTCTGGTTGATCTACGAGGTTCGGTAGAAACTTGATCTGAAGTTTCATGATCATTATCATTAGCTTCCTCGCTAATTGGTATAGGTGTCACAGAAACCGGTTTCTGTGATGTACTATTTTCCAATAAGGGAGCAGGTACAGTTACCTCATCAAGTTCTACTTTCCTCCCACTCACTTCTTTCGAGAGAAACTCCTTCTCTAGAAAGGATCCATTCTTAGCAACGAATGTCTTGCCTTCGGATCTGTGATAGAAGGTGTACCCAACAGTCTCCTTTGGGTATCCTATGAAGACACATTTCTCCGATTTGGGTTCGAGCTTATCAGGTTGCAGCTTTTTCACATAAGCATCGCAGACCCAAACTTTCAGAAACGACAACTTTGGTTTCTTGCCAAACCACAGTTCATAAGGCGTCGTCTCAACGGATTTCGATGGTGCCCTATTTAACGTGAATGCAGCCGTCTCTAAAGCATAACCCCGAAATGATAGCGGTAAATCAGTAAGAGACATCATAGATCGCACCATATCTAGTAAAGTATGATTACAACGTTCGGACACACCATTACGCTGTGGTGTTCCGGGTGGCGTGAGTTGCGACACTATTCCGCATTGTTTCAAATGTAGACCAAACGCGTAACTCAAATATTCTTCTCCACGATCAGATCGTAGAAACTTTATTTTCTTGTTACGATGATTTTCAACTTCACTCTGAAATTCTTTGAACTTTTCATATGTTTCAGGCTTATGCTTCATTAAGTAGATATACCCATATCTGCTTAAATCATCTGTGAAGGTGAGAAAATAATGATATCCGCCACGAGCCTCAACGTTCATCGGACCACATACATCTGTATGTATGATTTCCAACAAATCTGTTGCTCTCTCCATAGAACCGGAGAACGGCGTTTTAGTCATCTTGCCCATGAGGCACGGTTCGCAAGTACCAAGTGATTCATAATCAAGTGATTCCAAAAGTTCATCAGTATGGAGTTTCTTCATGCGCTTTATACCGATATGACCTAAACGGCAGTGCCACAAATAAGTTGCACTATCATTATCAACTCTACATTGTCTGGCTTCAACATTATGAATATGTGTATTACTACTATCGAGATTCATCAAAAATAGACCACTCTTCAAGGGTGCATGACCATAAAAGATATTACTCGTATAAACAGAACAACCATTATTCTCTGATTTAAATGAATAACCGTCTCGCATCAAACAAGATCCAGATATAATGTTCATGCTCAACGCTGGCACCAAATAACAATTATTTAGGTCTAATACTAATCCCGAAGGTAGATGTAGAGGTAGCGTGCCGACTACGATCACATCGACTTTGGAACCATTTCCCACGCGCATCGTCACCTCGTCCTTCGCCAGTGTTCGCTTAATCCGTAGTCCCTGTTTCGAGTTGCAAATATTAGCAACAGACTAGTATCAAATACCCAGGTGCTACTGCGAGCTCTAGTAAGGTACACATCAATAACATGTATATCACATATACCTTTGTTCACTTTGCCATCCAAATACTTGGGGCAGTTCCGCTTCTAGTGTCCAGTCTGCTTGAAGTAGAAGCACTCAGTTTCAGGCTTAGGTCCAGATTTGGGTTTCTTCTCCCGAGCAGCAATTTGCTTGTTGTTCTTCTTGAAGTTCCCCTTCTTCTTCCCTTTGCCCTTTTTCTTGAAACTGACGGTCTTGTTAACCATCAACACTTGATGCTCCTTCTTGATTTCTACCTCCACAGCCTTTAGCATTGCGAAGAGCTCGGGAATCGTCTTATCCATCCCTTGCATGTTATAGTTCATCACGAAGCTCTTGTAGCTTGGCGGCAGTGATTGAAGAACTCTGTCAATGACACTATCAACAGGAAGATTAACTCCCAGTTGAGTCAAGTGATTATGATACCCAGACATTTTGAGTATATGTTCACTGACAGAACTATTCTCCTCCATCTTGCAGCTATAGAACTTATTGGAGACTTCATATCTCTCAATCCGGGCATTTGCTTGAAATATTAACTTCAACTCCTGTAACATCTCATATGCTCCATGGCGTTCAAAACGTCATTGAAGTCCCGATTCTAAGCCGTAAAGCATGGAACACTGAACTATCGAGTAGTCATCGGCTTTGCTCTGCCAGACGTTCATAACATCTGGTGTTGCTCCAGCAGCAGGCCTGGCACCCAGCGGTGCTTCCAGGATGTAATTCTTCTGTGCAGCAATGAGGATAATCCTCAAGTTACGGACCCAGTCCGTGTAATTGCTACCATGATCTTTCAACTTTGCTTTCTCAAGGAACGCATTAAAATTCAACGGAACAACGGCACGGGCCATCTATCTACAATCAAACATAGACAAGCAAGGTACTATCAGGTACTAAGTTCATGATAAATTTAAGTTCAATTAATCATATTACTTAAGAACTCCCACTTAGAAAGACATCCCTCTAATCTTCTAAGTGATCACGTGATCCAAATCAACTAAACCATAACCGATCATCACGTGAAATGGAGTAGCTTTCAATGGTGAACATCAATATGTTGATCATATCTACTATATGATTCACGCTCAACCTTTCGGTCTCAGTGTTCCGAGGCCATATCTGCATATGCTAGGCTCGTCAAGTTTAACATGAGTATTCTACGTGTGCAAAACTGGCTTGCACCCGTTGTAGATGGACGTAGAGCTTATCACACCCGATCATCACGTGGTGTCTGGGCATGACGAACTTTGGCAACGGTGCCTACTTAGGGAGAACACTTTTATCTTGAAATTTAGTGAGAGATCATCTTATAATGCTACCGTCAATCAAAGCAAGATAAGATGCATAAAAGATAAACATCACATGCAATCAATATAAGTGATATGATATGGCCATCATCATCTTGTACTTGTGATCTCCATCTCCGAAGTACCGTCATGATCACCATCATCACCGGCGCGACACCTTGATCTCCATCGTAGCATCGTTGTCGCCTCGCCAATCTTATGCTTCCATGACTATCGCTACTGCTTAGTGATAAAGTAAAGCATTACAGCGCGATTGCATTGCATACAATAAAGCGACAACCATATGGCTCCTGCCAGTTGCCGATAACTCGGTTACAAAACATGATCATCTCACAATAAAATTGAGCATCATGTCTTGACCATATCACATCACAACATGCCCTGCAAAAACAAGTTAGACGTCCTCTACTTTGTTATTGCAAGTTTTACGTGGCTCCTACGGGCTTAGCAAGAACCGTTCTTACCTACGCATCAAAACCACAACGATAGTTTGTCAAGTTGGTGTTGTTTTAACCTTTGCAAGGATCGGGCGTAGCCACACTCGGTTCAACTAAAGTTGGAGAAACTGACACCCGCCAGCCACCTGTGTGCAAAGCACGTCGGTAGAACCAGTCTCGCGTAAGTGTACGCGTAATGTCGGTCCGGGCCGCTTCATCCAACAATACCGCCGAACCAAAGTATGGCATGCTGGTAAGTAGTATGACTTATATCGCCCACAACTCACTTGTGTTCTACTCGTGCATAACATCAACGCATAAAACCTGGTTCGGATGCCACTGTTTGGGAAACGTAGTAATTTCAAAAAATTCCTACGCACACGCAAGATCATGGTGATGCATAGCAACGAGAGGGGAGAGTGTTGTCTACGTACCCTCGTAGACCGGCAACGGAAACGTTGACACAATGTAGAGGAAGTAGTCGTACGTCTTCCTGATCCTGACCGATCCAAGTACCGAACGTACGGAACCTCCGAGTTCTGCACACGTTCAACTCGGTGACGTCCCTCGAGCTCCGATCTAGCTGAGTGTTGAGGGAGAGTTTCGTCAGCACGACGGCGTGATGACGGTGATGATGTTCTACCGACGCAGGGCTTCGCCTAAGCACCACTATGATATGACCGAGGTGGAATATGGTGGAAGGGGGACCACACACGGCTAAGGAACGATCACGAAGATCAACTTGTGTGGCATGGGGTGCCCCCTTGCCCCTGTATATAAAGGAGGGAGAGGGGGAGGTGCGGCCGGCCCTAGGGGTGTGCCTGGAGGAGTCCTACTCCCACCGGGAGTAGGACTCCCCCCTCTTGCCTTGTTGGAGAAGGAAAGGGGAAGGGGAAAAGAGGAAAGGGGGGCGCCGCCCCCCCTCCTTGTCCTATTCGTACTAGGGGGGAGGTGGCGCGCGGCCTGCCCTGGCCGGCCCTCCTCTTCTCCCTTAGGGCCCATGTAGGCCCATTAACCCCCGGGGGGGTTCCGGTAACCCCCCGGTGCTCCGGTAAAATCCCGATTTCACCCGGAACATTTCTGATATCCAAATATAGGCTTCCAAAATATCAATCTTTACGTCTCGACCATTTCGAGACTCCTTGTCATGTCCGTGATCACATCTGGGACTCCGAAAAACCTTTGGTACATCAAAACACAAAAACCCTAATTACGATCGTCACCGAACTTTAAGCGTGCGGACCCTACGGGTTCGAGAACTATGTAGACATGACCGAGACACGTCTCCGGTCAATAACCAATAGAGGAACCTAGATGCTCATATTGGCTCCTACATATTCTACGAAGATCTTTATCGGTCAGACCGCATAACAACATATGTTGTTCCCTTTGTCATCGGTATGTTACTTACCCGAGATTCGATCGTCGGTATCTCAATACCTAGTTCAATCTCGTTACCGGCAAGGCTCTTTACTCATTCCGTAATACATCATCCCACAACTAACTTATTAGTTGCAATGCTTGCAAGGCTTGAGTGATGTGCATTACCGAGAGGGCCCAGAGATACCTCTCCGACAATCGAGTGACAAATCCTAATCTCGAAATACGCCAACCCAACAAGTACCTTTGGAGACACCTGTAGAGCACCTTTATAATCACCCAGTTACGTTGTGACGTTTGGTAGCACACAAAGTGTTCCTCCGGTAAACGGGAGTTGCATAATCTCATAGTCATAGGAATATGCATAAGTTATGAAGAAAGCAATAGCAACAAACTAAACGATCAAGTGCTAAGCTAACGGAATGGGTCATGTCAATCACATCATTCTCCTAATGATGTGATCCCGTTAATCAAATGACAACTCATGTCTATGGTTAGGAAACATAACCATCTTTGATCAACGAGCTAGTCAAGTAGAGGCATACTAGTGACACTCTGTTTGTCTATGTATTCACACATGTATTATGTTTCCAGTTAATACAATTCTATCATGAATAATAAACATTTATCATGATATAAGGAAATAAATAATAACTTTATTATTGCCTCTAGGGCATATTTCCTTCACTTCTCTCTTCAGCTCTATCTTCATTAGCCAAGCATCGTTGCCCTCATGGTTGGAGGAGGAGGGAGATGACATAGTGCCTGGCCTTGACAACCCTGACAGAAAATAGCTCGAAACAAAGACATGAGATTTTTGCGTGATACGGGAGTCAAAACCCCCGGGAGATTATATAATGATTTTTTACCGACCAATATACGTGTTGTGTACGAAAACGGAGTCCGGAGAGCACACGAGGTGCCCACGAGGTAGGGGGGCGCACCCAGTAGGGTAGAGCGCGCCCTCCACCCTCGTGGAGCCCTCGTGTCCTTCCCGGACTGCTGCTTATTTTTCTATTTTTCTAAATGTTCCAAAACGGAGAAATATTGCCTTAAAACTGTTTTGGAGTCGGTTTACTTATCGTACCACATACCTATTCCTTTTCGGAGTCTGAAATGTTTCGGAAAGTGTCCCTTATGTATTCCTCCGGGGTTATGGTTTCGATAACATTGGTTTCAACATTTATGGGATTATCTGAGATATAATGTTTGATTCTTTGACCGTTCACCACCTTCAGATTTGTGCCTTCGAAGTTGTTGATTTTTATGGCACCGAAACGGTAGGCCTCCTCGATAACGTAAGGACCTTCCCATTTAGAGAGAAGCTTTCCTGCAAAAAAACTTAAACGAGAGTTGTATAGCAACACATAATCACCTACATTAAACTCACGCTTTTGTATCCTTTTGTCATGCCATCTTTTAACTTTTTCTTTATACAACTTGGCATTTTCGTAGGCTTGGGTTCTCCATTCATCAAGTGAGCTAATATCAAATAACCTCTTCTCACCGGCAACTTTAAAATCATAATTAAGTTCTTTAATAGCCCAATAAGCCTTGTGTTCTAGTTCGAGAGGTAAGTGACATGCTTTTCCATAGACCATTTTATACGAAGACATACCCATAGGATTTTTATATGCAGTTCTATAGACCCATAATGCATCATCAAGTTTCTTGGACCAATTCTTTCTAGACCTATTAAGAGTCTTTTGCAAAATTAATTTGAGTTCTCTATTACTCAATTCTACTTGACCACTAGACCGAGGGTGATAAGGAGATGCAATTCTATGATTAACATCATATTTAGCAAGCATTTTACGGAAAGCACCATGAATAAAATGTGAACCACCATCAGTCATTAAATATCTAGGGACTCCAAATCTTGGAAAAATAACTTCTTTAAGCATTTCAATAGAAGTGTTATGATCAACACTACTAGCTGGAATAGCTTCTACCCACTTAGTAATGTAATCAACAGCAACTAAAATATGTGTGTAACCATTAGAGGAAGGAAAAGGTCCCATATAGTCAAAGCCCCAAACATCAAATGGTTCAATAACAAGTGAATAGCTCATAGGCATTTCTTGACGTCTACTAATATTACCAATTCTTTGACATTCATCACAAGATAAGACAAACTTACGGGCATCCTTGAAGAGAGTAGGCCAATAAAATGAAGGAAATATGCCCTAGAGGCAATAATAATGTTATTATTTTATTTCCTTATATCATGATAAATGTTTATTATTCATGATAGAATTGTATTATCCGGAAACATAATACTTGTGTGAATACATAGACAAACTAAACGTCACTAGTATGCCTCTACTTGACTAGCTCGTCAATCAAAGATGGTTATGTTTCCTAACCATAGACATGTGTTGTCATTTGATTAACGGGATCACATTATTAGGAGAATGATGTGATTGACATGACCCATTCCATTAGCTTAGCACCCGATCGTTTAGTATGTTGCTATTGTTTTCTTCATGACTTATACATGTTCCTATGACTATGAGATTATGCAACTCCCGTTTGCCGGAGGAACACTTTGTGTGCTACCAAACGTCACAACGTAACTGGGTGATTATAAAGGAGCTCCACAGGTGTCTCCATAGGTAAATGTTGGGTTGGCGTATTTCGAGATTAGGATTTGTCACTCCGATTGTCGGAGAGGTATCTCTGGGCCCTCTCAGTAATGCACATCACACAAGCCTTGCAAGCATTGCAACTAATGAGTTAGTTGCCAGATGATGTATTACATAACGAGTAAACAGACTTGCCGGTAACGAGATTGAACTAGGTATTGAGATACCGACGATCGAATCTCGGGCAAGTAACATACCGATGACAAAGGGAACAACGTATGTTGTTATGCGGTCTGACCGACAAAGATCTTTGTCGGTGTCAAAACCGGTGGATCTCGGGTAGGGGGTCCCGACCTGTGCGTCTAGGATCGATGGTAACAGGAGGCAAGGAACACGATGTTTTACCCAGGTTCGGGCCCTCTTGATGGAGGTAAAACCCTACGTCCTGCTTGATTAATATTGATGATATGGGTAGTACAAGAGTTGATCTACCACGATATCAAGGAGGCTAAACCCTAAAAGCTAGCCTATGGTATGATTGTTGTATGATCTATCGACTAGCCTGGCCTCGGTTTATATAATGCACCAGGGGCCTAGGATAACAAGAGTCCTAGCCGAATACGCCAGTGGGGTGGAGTCCTTGTCTTGATCGCCAAGTCTTGTGGAATCTTCCTTGTATGCGGCAGCTGTCCGAACTGGCCCATGAGTATGCGGCCATGGGGCTCCTCGGCCCAATCCAACTGATCAGGAGACGATGTGATGAGTACCCCCTAGTCCAGGACACCGTCAGTAGCCCCCTGAACCGGTCTTCAAGTTAGGGACGCTCCTCGATTCTTTCAAACTGTTCTTCATCTTCGGTTGATGGTCTTGAAAACTGGTTCAACAAATCTTCTCATCTTCGATCTTGAGGATCGCCGAAATGCATTCGGCGAGTTTACACGTCGGGTATCCGAGGAGCCCCTTTAAGTTTCCGGCCTTTATCAATGCCTTGTTATTTTTATGCCACACCTCGGGTTTGAAGTTGTTCCCGGGAGGCAGTGTCCTCTTGCGTCCGAGCTCCAACGCTGGACTGCATTAGAGGTATCTTTTGCAGCCGAGCACCATGTAGGATCTAGAAGTATATGCGTCTAGAGGGGGGTGATTAGACACTTAATGCTAAAGTTGCAATTTTTAAGCTTTTTAGGTTTAAGTAGAGTTTAGGCACGATTTCAACACACACAATACATATCAAGCAAGCATGCAAAGAGTATATGAGCAGCGGAATGTAAAGCATGCAACTTGCTAGAATGTAAAGGGAAGGGTTTGGAGAAATCAAACGCAATTGGAGACACGGATGTTTTTCCCGTGATTCGGATAGGTGGTGCTATCCTACATCCACGTTGATGGAGACTTCAACCCACAAAGGGTAACGGTTGCGCGAGTCCACACAGGGCTCCACCCAAGGGTAACGGTTGCGCGAGTCCACACAGGGCTCCACCCACGAAGGGTCCACGAAGAAGCAACCACCCACAAAGGGTCCATGAAGAAGCAATCTTGTCTATCCCACCATGGTCATCACCCACACAGGACTTGCCTCACTAGCGGTAGATCTTCACGAAGTAGGCGATCTCCTTGCCCTTACAAACTCGTTGGTTCAACTCCACAATCTTGTCAGAGGCTCCCAAGTGACACCTAGCCAATCTAGGAGACACCACTCTCCAAGAAGTAACAAATGGTGTGTAGGTAATGAACTCCTTGCTCTTGTGCTTCAAATGATAGTCTCCCCAACACTCAACTCTCTCTCATAGGATTTGGATTTGGTGGAAAGAAGATTTGAGTGGAGAGCAACTTGGGAAGGCTAGAGATCAAGATTCATATGGTAGGAATGGAATATCTTGGTCTCAACACATGAGTAGGTGGTTCTCTCTCAGAACATATGAGTTGGAATGGTGTATGCGTTCTGATGGCTCTCTCTACGAATGAAGAGGAGGTGGAGGGGTATATATAGCCTCCACACAAAATCCAACCGTTACACACAGTTTTCCAATCTCGGTGGGACCGAATCAACAAACTCGGTCGGACCGAAAATGTAAACCTAGTGACCGTTAGAGATTTCGGTGGGACCGACTGGATCAACTCGGTGGGACCGATGTGCTAGGGTTAGGGTAAATCCAAAACTCGGTTTGACCGATTACTCAAACTCGGTGGGACCGATTTGGGTAATAAGTGAAACTGAGATTTGGCCAAGCAAACTCGGTGGGACCGATTGCATATCTCGGTGGGACCGAGAATATTGCAATGGGTAACAGAGAGTTTGCAAGCCCATCTCGGTGAGACCGAGATCCCATCGGCGAGACCGAACTGATTAGGGTTTGGCAGTGGCTTATGACAAGTGAAACTCGGTGGCGCCGGATAGGAAGAATCGGTAGGACCGAGTTTGGCTTAGGATTTAGGTCATATGTGGAAGTGGGAAAATAGCTGAGGGTTTTGGAGCATATCACTAAGCACATGAAGCAAGAGGCTCATTAAGCAACACCTCATCCCTCCTTGATAGTATTGGCTTTTCCTAAAGACTCAATGTGATCTTGGATCACTAAATGAGGAGTCTTGAGCTTGAAGCTTTAGCCAATCCCTTGTCCTTAGCATCTTGAAGGAGTTCCCACACCCTTTAGTCCATGCCACTCCATTGTTGAACTTATCTGAAACATGCTAGATAAAAACGTTAGTCCAACAAGAGATATGTTGTCATCAATTATCAAAACCACCTAGGGAGCACTTGTGCTTTCAATCTCCCCCTTTTTGGTAATTGATGGCAACATACATCAAAGCTTTAGATAAAGATATAAAGAACAGCAAGTAAAGCTTTGGAAGGACATGTAACAAGCATAGGCTCCCCCTACATGTATGCACTCATGTAATATGAAATATAGAGACATGTGAGAGCATAACCATGACAGAGTAGGCAATGTGTTACATGCATCTTGGCCATATGCATCAGAGCAAAAGATTATCAAGGAAAATACCTTCATGCTCATGAGTCCTTCTTGCAAACAGTATGTACATAAGCAAGAACTCCTCATACTCATGATTTTGATGCGTATACTTACCTTGTGGTCTTGAGTTGGCTTAGGATGGAATGAACCTGCACAAACAAGGTTAGATAACACAGGTATGTCCACTAGCCAGAGCAAACCAAAGAAACCACAAGAATACCAAGACTGGGATGACATGTAGAGAGTGAGTACAAGGTACCACATTGAATTCAACATGTCCCCAAGAATAAAGATATGCAATGAATTTGACTGATTTCTTTCCCTTAGGTGTCTTGCTCCCCCTGAATCTTACATGGGATATTGGGAGAAGATAGGAAACAGAAAATCAGAGCTGAAACAGAAAATCTTACATAGAACTTAATTCAAATGAGTTCATATGAACATGTCTTTCCCCCAAAAAGACATGTGGCATCTCTCCTCTTGAACATCAAGCATCTGGGATCCTTGAGTATTCTCTCCCCCTTTGAGATTTCTTTCTCCCCCTTAATATATGGGATCCTTGAGTATTCTCTCCCCCTTAGTACTTTCTCTCCTTTGTAGGTGATAAGCTTTTGATGTGATCTCTCTCTCCCTGATGATAAGCTTTGATGTGATCTCTCTCTCCCCCTCTGACATCAATTTCCAAGAAGGTTTTTCCTAGAATCCGTCGAATAGGTTTGGTCCTTGAGATTCAGTACAAGGCAGGGAATAAAATTGTGATGCTTGTAGAGGACAAGATTCATTGAGTGGAGCTGGATCAGAAGAAATATAGAATATGTGGCAAACTGTTTTTCTTGTTGCGAAATCGGTGGCACCGAGTGGCATGTTTCGGTAGTACGGAAGGGATTCGGTTGGACCGAAAATGGCAATTCGGTGAAACCGAGTGCATCACAGAGAAAAACACTTGTCACCTCAGCTCACTAGTCAAGTAAGATCTCACAAAGATTTGCAATGAATTAGCTAAAAGATTTGCAAGGAATTTGATGCAGAATTATGCAAAACAAAAATCAAGAAGAAAAGAGTGAAAGTTTCTAGATGAAGTTTTTTTCGTGTGTGAAAAAGAAGGAAACAAATATGCAAGGGACAAATGCAATAACTCTGAAAAGAACACAAGAGAACTTCATTTAGAATTGGGCGGTGACATAGTCACCTATGTTAGAGTATATTGACTTAGGAGTCAAGTGAGGACACTTGATCGTAGGTCATACTCATCGTTTTAAGCTCAAAATGGGGTTACCATTTTCCGTTTAAGCATCTTGATGTATTCTCACCTTGTTAAGTTGCTTTGACTCATGTCTTGGAGTAAAGCTTCTCTAAGATGGAATAACATACCTTGGGTGGTGGTGTGGTTCTTGCTCAGGTAGTTGAACTTGTGTGGGTGCTCAAGGTTGATGTAGCTCATCAAGAGTTGGGAGCACCACTTGGAGTTTGAGTTCATCTACCTACATGGGTTAGTTCTTGCAAGGAAGAGCACTTGTGTATCCAAAAATGACAATCATGAAGCTTAACATAGAATTTGTCAAAGGATATGTTTGAATGGTTTTGTGCTTCCTTGTCTTCAACCACTATTGTGTAGAGTCTTGGTCTTGTAGAGATTGCTCAAGATGTGAGTAAGTCGCAATCTCATGGAATTAGATTCAACCAAGCACCTACATGGGTTAGGCAACATGCAAGGTGCAAATATATCCAAGACATAAGATAGTTATCATAAGAGATACATCATGGATTAGTCATAAGCTCATGTCTTGCATGTATCCAATGGAGTTTCTACTCCAAGTTCGAAGCATCAATGATGTTCAATTCTCCTCTCAACCTACAAAACACTTTCTCATCAAGTGGTTTAGTGAATATATCCGCTAATTGCTTGTCGGTGCGAACATGCTTAAGATTGATGTCACCCTTAGCAACATGATCTCGAATGAAATGATGACGAACTTCAATATGCTTAGTTCGAGAATGTTGTACATGATTATGACCAATTTTGATAGCACTTTCATTGTCACAAAGAAATGGAGCATGTTTCACATAATCCCATAATCTTTAAGAGTTTGGGTCATCCAAAGTAATTGAGCACAACATGAACCAGCGGCAATGTATTCCGCTTCGGCGGTGGATAAGGATACCGAGTTTTGTTTCTTGGAAGACCAAGACATAAGAGATCTACCAAGAAATTGACAAGTACCCGAAGTGGACTTTCTATCAACCTTGTCTCCGGCATAATCCGAGTCAGAATAGCCAACAAGATCAAAAGAAGACCTCTTAGGATACCAAATGCCAAAATTTGGTGTATGGATTAAATATCTCACTATCCTTTTCACAGCCTTAAGATGACAATCTTTAGGAGCAGCTTGATATCGTGCACACATGCACACACTTAGCATAATATCGGGACGTGAAGCACATAGGTATAACAATGAACCAATCATAGAGCGATAAACCTTTTGATCAACCGGTTCACCATCTTTGGTTAAATCATTATGTCCACCAGTAGGCATGGGTGTAGACATACCTTTGCATTCTTGCATATTGAACTTCTTGAATAAGTCCTTGGTGTACTTTGTTTGAGAGACAAATGTACCTTCCTTAGTTTGCTTAATTTGCAACCCGAGAAAGAATTTGAGTTCACTCATCATAGACATCTCAAACTTCTCTGACATTAGCTTTCCAAACTTTTCACTAAAGAGAGGGTTAGTTGAACCAAATATGATATCATCAACATAAATTTGGCATACAAATAGTTCTCCATTAACCCTTTTAGTAAAAAGAGTAGAATCAATTTTACCAATTTCAAAACCACTTGTAGTAAGGAACTTGGTCAAGCATTTATACCATGCTCTAGGAGCTTGTTTAAGACCATAAAGAGCTTTGTGAAGTTTGTAAACATGATTTGGTTTCTTAGGATTGATAAAGCCGGGAGGTTGTTTGACATAAACTTCCTCCTCTATTTCACCATTTAGAAAAGCACTTTTAATGTCCATTTGGTACAAGGTGATATTATGGTGATTAGCATAGGCAAGTAAGATGCGAATGGACTCAAGTCTAGCAACGGGAGCATACATCTCACCATAGTCCATACCTTCGACTTGTGTGTACCCTTGGGCGACGAGACGTGCTTTGTTGCGAACCACTTGTCCATCTTCATCTTGCTTGTTGCGGAACACCCATTTGGTACCAATGATGTTGTGGTTGTTGTCGGGCTTCTCGACCAATGTCCAAACTTGGTTTCTCTCAAAATTATGTAGCTCTTCATGCATAGCATTTATCCAATCCGGATCTTCCAATGCTTCTTCAACCTTCATAGGTTCAATGCTAGAGATGAATGAATAGTTTTCACAAAAGTTAGCTAAACGAGTTTTTGAGCGAGTGATTCTCCCGGTTTGTATATCATTGAGGATTTGCTCGACGGGATGATCTTTGGCAATTCTTGCTCGAACTCGTGAGAGCTTTTGCTTGGGTCTTCGTTGAACATCTTCTTCATCTTGTTCTTCTTCTTGGCCTTCTTCATTGTTGACGTCGTCGTTCTCTTGTCGTGGTGGAGAAGGAGGTTGTTGATGTTCATCTTGACGTACTTCCTCGTTTTCTTCATCTTGGTGTGTCCCACTTGTGGATGCTTCCGTGTCGATTCTTGGTTCACCTTGTCGTGAAGTAGAAGCTTCCACTTGGATGGATGAAGTACTCTCCTTCACCTCCGTTGGACGAATTTTGCCAATGGACAAGTCTTGAATTGCTTCTGAAGGGTCTTTGTCTCCTACATCAATTGGCAATTGCTCTACTTGCGAGCCATTAGATTCATCAAACTTCACATCTACCGTCTCTTCAAGCTTTCGGGTGAAATTGTTGTAGACACGGTAAGTGTGAGAGTTTGAGCCATAACCAAGTAGAAAACCTTCATGAGATTTAGGAGCAAACTTTGAACGAGATGCTTATCAAGAATGTAGCACTTTGAGCCGAATACTCGAAAGTATCCAACTTGAGGCTTGTTACCAGTGAGGAGCTCGTATGCCGTCTTGCCGAGTAGCTTGTGAAGATATAAGCGATTTGTTGTGTGACAAGCTGTCTCAACCGCTTCTGCCCAAAAGTGCTTTGGCGTCTTGTATTCATCAAGCATCGTTCTTGCCATTTCGATGAGCGTCCGGTTCTTCCTCTCAACAACTCCATTTTGTTGAGGTGTGTATGTAGCCGAGAACTCGTGTGAAATCCCTTCTTCGTCAAGAAAGGTGTCCACATTTGCGTTCTTGAACTATGTTCCGTTGTCACTTCGAACCTTCTTGATCTTCACATCAAACTGATTTTGGGCCTTCCTAGCGAAGTTTCTGAAGATCTTCTGGACCTGCAACTTGTCATTAAGAAAGAACACCCACGTAAATCTTGAAAAATCATCAACTATAACTAGACCAAAGAAATTTCCACCGAGACTCTTGTAGGCGTTGGGACCAAAAAGATCCATGTGAAGTAGCTCAAGTGGCCTCCTTGTGGTCACGATGTTCTTCACGGGATGTCTCCCTCCAACCTGTTTACCTGCTTGACAAGCACTGCAAAGTCTATCCTTATCAAATATGACATCGTTAACTCCAAGGATATGATTTCCTTTAATAAGCTTGTCAAGGTTTCTCATGCCAATGTGACCTAGTCGTCTATGCCACAACCAACCTTTTGAGGATTTAGCAACAAAGCAAGTTTTAGGTTGAGCCTTTTTAGAGAAATCGACAATGTAAAGATCTCCTCTACGCATACCCGTAAAGACCATTTTATGATTGTCTCGACGAAATACTTGGCAATCTACCTCAGTAAATAGGACATTCAAACCGAAATCAGTAAGTCTAGATACTGAAAGTAAGTTGTAGCCAAGAGATTCAACGAGCATGACATTTTGAATGGAACTATCATGTGAGATGGCCACCTTACCAAGGCCAACCACTTTACCCTTTGAATTATCACCAAAGGTGACATATTTTCAAGGGCCGTCATTTTCAGCAAGCTCACAAAACATCTCTTCATCTCCGGTCATATGATCAGTACATCCACTATCAAGAACCCATTCCTTTCCTCCTGATTCATATCCCCGAAGATTTGCCATAAGACCAAAATGTCTCATTGCATCATCAAGATCGAAGTCACTATCATCATCATCATAATATTCATGTTCATCATGATCTTGTGACTCATCATTTCCTAGAGAGGGTAATTCATTAGATAAGTGATCATCAAAGTGGTCACTTTTATGAATTCTTATAGCTTTGAATATGATATCATTAATGATTCCAACATCTCCTTTAGCATGCTTAAGATTGGCAAGTTCAAAAAGACATTTACCAAAACTAGGATCACTAGAGTTCATCTTACTCAAGGCAATAGATTTATGGAGAATTTCATCCAAAGTTTTCAAGGAATAATCGGGAAATCGTTCCTCAAGAAATTTCCATATGGTATAGGCACAATTGTGAGTAGGCAAACTAGCAATCAAATTTTTGGGCAATCCTCTAATGATGAGCTCAATAGTTCTAAGATTGCGAATCATGTCAATATCTTCATCTAGGGTAGGATGCAAAGGATCGATATGAGGTGCACAAGGGCTAGCAATATACTTGTTCAAATGATATTGATTGAAGATTACAAGCATCTCATTTTTCCACTCATGAAAATACTCTCCATCAAGAATAGGCACTCTATATCTAAGACTCCCTAGAGTTGACACATCCATCTTCCTCCAATGGTGATTAAACCAAGGCAATGGAGACCAAAGCTCTGATACCACTTGTAGGATCTAGAAGTAGATGTGTCTAGAGGGGGGTGATTAGACACTTAATGCTAAAGTTGCAATTTTTAAGCTTTTTAGGTTTAAGTAGAGTTTAGGCACGATTTCAACACACACAATACATATCAAGCAAGCATGTAAAGAGTATATGAGCAGCGGAATGTAAATCATGCAACTTGCAAGAATGTAAAGGGAAGGGTTTGGAGAAATCAAACGCAATTGGAGACACGGATGTTTTTCCCGTGGTTCGGATAGGTGGTGCTATCCTACATCCACGTTGATGGAGACTTCAACCCACAAAGGGTAACGGTTGCGCGAGTCCACACAGGGCTCCACCCAAGGGTAACGGTTGCGCGAGTCCACACAGGGCTCCACCCACGAAGGGTCCACGAAGAAGCAACCACCCACAAAGGGTCCACGAAGAAGCAACCTTGTCTATCCCACCATGGCCATCGCCCACACAGGACTTGCCTCACTAGCGGTAGATCTTCACGAAGTAGGCGATCTCCTTGCCCTTACAAACTCCTTGGTTCAACTCCACAATCTTGTCGGAGGCTCCCAAGTGACACCTAGCCAATCTAGGAGACACCACTCTCCAAGAAGTAACAAATGGTGTGTAGGTAATGAACTCCTTGCTCTTGTGCTTCAAATGATAGTCTCCCCAACACTCAACTCTCTCTCATAGGATTTGGATTTGGTGGAAAGAAGATTTGAGTGGAAAGCAACTTGGGAAGGCTAGAGATCAAGATTCATATGGTAGGAATGGAATATCTTGGTCTCAACACATGAGTAGGTGGTTCTCTCTTGGAACATATGAGTTGGAATGGTGTATGCGTTCTGATGGCTCTCTCTACGAATGAAGAGGAGGTGGAGGGGTATAGATAGCCTCCACACAAAATCCAACCGTTACACACAGTTTTCCAATCTCGGTGGGACCGAATCAACAAACTCGGTCGGACCGAAAATGTAAACCTAGTGACCGTTAGAGATTTCGGTGGGACCGACTAGATCAACTCGGTGGGACCAATGTGCTAGGGTTAGGGTAAATCCAAAACTCGGTTTGACCGATTACTCAAACTCGGTGGGACCGATTTGGGTAATAAGTGAAACTGAGATTTGGCCAAGCAAACTTGGTGGGACCGATTGCATATCTCGGTGGGACCGAGAATATTGCAATGGGTAACAGAGAGTTTGCAAGCCCATCTCGGTGAGACCGAGATCCCATCGGTGAGACTGAACTGATTAGGGTTTGGCAGTGGCTTATGACAAGTGAAACTCGGTGGCACCGGATAGGAAGAATCGGTAGGACCGAGTTTGGCTTAGGGTTTAGGTCATATGTGGAAGTGGGAAAGTAGCTGAGGGTTTTGGAGCATATCACTAAGCACATGAAGCAAGAGGCTCATTAAGCAACACCTCATCCCTCCTTGATAGTATTGGCTTTTCCTAAAGACTCAATGTGATCTTGGATCACTAAATGAGGAGTCTTGAGCTTGAAGCTTTAGCCAATCCCTTGTCCTTAGCATCTTGAAGGAGTTCCCACACCCTTTAGTCCATGCCACTCCACTGTTGAACTTATCTGAAACATGCTAGATAAAAACGTTAGTCCAACAAGAGATATGTTGTCATCAATTGTCAAAACCACCTAGGGAGCACTTGTGCTTTCACACCAACGTCGGACTGCTTTCCGAGCTCCAACGCCGGAATGTATCCGAGCTCCAACGCCGGACTGTGTCCAAGCTTCAACGCCGGACTATATCCGAGGTGTCATATCACCTTGGTTCAAAAAAGTTGAAGGAGTTTAGCTGAGCTTAATGCCGGAAATGCCCTCTATGGAGCCAGCCACTAGCGCCCGAGCTTTATGTCGGGCTGCTTCCGAGGTGGTGCACCACCCCGAATGTGGGCCGATTTTTGTGAATATTTTTTATTGATGCAATTTATTCTCTGCCAAGATATATAGCCAGTAGCCCTCAAGGTGTGTATCGGTCTAAAACCCGAGATGCACCTGAAGGATGACGTAAGACCGCTGATCCCAGTAGCCGCTGAGACTCAGGTTGATTTGCAAAATCGGCCTGAGGATCAAGTCCAAGCTCGGCAGAATACTTCGGGACACTAAAAGCGGCATGCTCAGTCCTCGAGACTCAGGTTGGGTGCGGCCGACCAACCTGAGGATCAAAATCTCCTCGGAAACTATATTGCACATAAAATTTTCTGCATTGGACAAGCAATGCAGTAGCCCCCGAGCCTTAATGCGGGCACGGGTGGCCGAATTAAGGATCAATATCCATAGTAAAATCACAAATTATGTGTAATGACTCTATGTATCCAAGTACTTTACGTCATTAATTCTCGGATCCGCATTGTACAAAACTTTGTTGACCGACCATCGGCTTCCACCTCCTCGGCCAGTAGTCGAGGAGTGTTTGTCCTACTTTATAAAGCCTTTATGAGGGCAAAGATTTACAACAAACAAGGCAATCTGGCCATACGGTTTTATAAACAAAGGTACGCAGAGAGTTATATGACTGTTTAACAAAAGAAATGTCTTCCAAAGAAAATAGTCCCGCTATCGGTTCCTTTCTTTGGGTTGTCATGCTAAGCATGATCATTAAACCTCCACTCTAATGTAAGAGCAAAATATTGAGGATTTAGTTTGGGAGGCCAGTTAATAGCCCCCGGTAGTGTTCGGCGATAGTCGGGGTCAAGCCGTAAACACTTCGGCCAATGTGATGAACGGCCCATCATTTAACATAGTCATCGGATCGCTGACCAGTTTACGCTTATTGTGAAAGTCAGTTTTCGGCTTTCTCCACTGAGGTGCTTAACCATGTGAGCTGGAAGCACATTCGCAGTGGTTATCCCTTTGCACGCCTAGCCGAACAAAACGGAACGTAGGAAGCAAGTGCAGGAGCCGGGCAACCCAACTATTGACCGAAGACACAATTTGAAACCGATGCATATATAGCAATATCTGAGAATGTTTTTGCCGAATCCCTAAAGGTGTCCGGCGTTGCACTGCGAGACTAATGCTGGAAAAGCACAAATAGTTTAAAAGTGCCAAAAAGCTTGGAAACCCAAGAAATGTCAGTAAAAACATGACGTCCGAACAATATCAAGTGTTCGGTGCCAATCCAAAAGTTGGTCTTAGAAAAAATAAGTGCTTCTGTCGTGCTTTAACATGATACATCCTATCTCAAGACTTCGAGCGGGTCAGCCTACGGCTTCAACCTCCTATCCCGAGGGCGGAGTACTTCTCATCAGGCCAGTTTAGCAAACTAAACTCTAGCAGCTTCGAGAGAGAAATTAGGCTCCCCGGCTAGTGACCGCACACCCGTGTCGAAAAAAGGAGTGATAAATAATAATAATAAAACTTTGCAACGACTAAGAAGAATAACACTTATTATAAAACGGCTCAAATAAACTTAAGAGCCCCCAAGTGACTTGGGTAGAAGAATGACTGCATGTACCGAAGTACTTATATCATATCTATGTTCAACCGAACTTTAAACGCGTCTTAACCGACCGTCAGCTTCTCCCTCGTCGGTCAAGGACCGAAAAGTGTTATGTACTCCATCGGTCGAGAATATCGACGGTGTTTCCAATAACCAGGCAATCAGGCCATAAGGTTGTAATAGACAAAGCGCGCTCAGGGAACTTATGCTATATTACCGTGAAGTGTAAGAAGCATCTTCGAAGAAAATAGTACCCCCACCGATACCTTTATTCGGTGCTCATTGTTATTATGAGGCTTGTGCAATAGATTTTTTGTACTCATGAGTTCCGTTGTGTGTCGACCATCATTGAAAACTATAAGAGCGCTAGCTTTCGGCTTCACCCAGTCTGAGGTCCGGCTCGGGCGACCCAATCGTGACAATCGTAGAGGTGCTCCCTTTACTCCCTAGCCGAACAATCGGGAACGTAGGGGTAAACACAGGAGCGAGGCAACCCAACTTGCATATCGCTTAAGTCAATATGGTGCATATTGTGGTGTAATACACGAACAAGGAACGAAGCCGTACAAGTATAATCATATGCAAGTGGAAAAGCTTCATGAAGGAAGCCCCCAAATGAATTGGGTATTTGAATTTATGCGTCACAAACAAAGTTTGGACAAGGAAATTTTTTACAAGCAACTTTTTTCCAAAAAAGTATAATGCTTGGTCGAACCGTACACAAGTTAGAAATTAAAGCTTTGAGCATGAAAGCGACTTAGCTGGTTAATGTGCTCGGTATTGATGACGCGGTCCGAGCTTGATGCGGGGCAAGGTTCCATCCCCCAAGCTGGTCCCGAGGTGGCGGAGCGGAGAGCTCGACACGCCGAAGTGGTGATATAGCACGGTCAATGCAGACCGGCAGAGTGACGCCAAAGTCCCCGAATCATTTTCCTATGCATAAAAATTAGTGCAAACCGGAGATAATAGTAATAATGATAATTAAAAAAATGTTGCATAATAAATAATTTATGCAAAGTGAGGAATAGAAGAAATATGGCCTGGCGCCGAAGTCAATGTCGATGCAGGGCGTCGGCGTGATGTAGTAAAGGCGTGGCAAAGCCTGAATTCACAGGTCGGTCCGAGCTCCGGATGCGGCGTTCGCCGGACTATGTACGGAAACTGATCGAACCACCACGCGACCATCGTTAATGCTGTCACCATTTGATAGACTTGTGTACATATCATGGACAAACCAGAGTAATAATTCCTTCGGAAAAATGAACCCAAACAAGCAAAAAATACTCGGATTAATAGCACCTGGTTTATTTGTTGTAGCAATCCGAAGGAAGGTGATTCCCAAAATAGGGACTCGCTCCGCACACCCATTGCCTGATGGGCGATAAAACGACGGCATGGCAATGCTGGTAACGGTTGACTCGCCGAGGTAAAGCCCTCGGCCCAGCTAACGTGACGGAGCTGGTCGGCTAGTGACGCCGAAGTGTCCGGAGTAGGTTGATGAAGAGATGGCGAAGCCCCTGGTCCAGCCGAGATGTCGAAGCCTCGACGTCAGCCGATGAGTCGAAGTAGGTCGGCGTGATGGACACCAGCTTGAAGAAGCAATAGTGCGGCCTTGTCGATGCAGGTCGTGACGTGGTCGATGCCGGCTTGATGAAGCGACCGTGCGGCGATGCCGGTATGCTCGCTCTATGTAATCCGTGGGGCGGCGATGTTGATGATGATTTATCCTTCGCGATGCCGGACTCTTGTTTGACTTGTCGAGATGATGATCCGAAGAAGTTGAGCTCGGCTAAAGTGACGACGTGTCTAGCGTAGGTCGGTGGCCGTGGAGCAATATTGCCGGACTGGTTTGGCACCAGCATGATGTTGAAGATCATATTCAAAAGATCTTAAAGTTAGTGGAATGTGTTCGGAAACAAAACACAATACCCCATACAAAACTTCCTTCAAAAGGGATGTCCGAAACCCCGTTCATAAAAAAGATGAACTCGGGTCGGATTCGTTTTCGCGCAGAAAACAGATCCGAAAAGTGATGCACTAATCGGAAGGTTCCCGGAGTTTGGACGGTCGGATCGAGCTGAAATTTTGAGAGGTGGTAGATATAGGAATTCTGCAGCCGATCAACGGTTGGATCTTCCAAAGGACGTCCGAGCTAGGAGCTGGACACCACGCCCTAAACTCATCCAAATTCCCTTCCAGATTTGACAGGGCTCCGGTATATCGTGGATTGCCAGAGATTCCTTCATCGGAACTCGACAAAATTTTCCAGGGTTGTTATAGACTCAATTCCGCACAATTCCACCAAAGCGATCGTCAAAGCGATACTCGAGGAGGTGGTGGCGGCAGATACGAGTTCACTATCCAAAAAAATAGCACGGTCGCTTGAGGGCAATGTTGACGTTGAGCCCCCGAGCTCCATAGATGATTCCTCTGTGATCTTGCTAGAAATCAGAGTTGATGTTTGATGAAGGCCCTCGTCCGAACATGGTGATCCGAACACGGGGCGCAATTCTTGGTCGAACCAAGGTGACCAGTCGAGCTGGTGGCAAAGATGCCGAAGTCGCAGTTGATCTGCAGGCGAGCCATCGATCCTTTTGTCGATCACACAGCGGAACTCTCAATGAAAGCACCAATGTCGGTGTGAAAACCGGCGGATCTCGGGTAGGGGGTCCCGAACTATGCGTCTAGGATCGATGGTAACAGGAGGCAAGGAACACGATATTTTACCCAGATTCGGGCCCTCTTGATAGAGGTAAAACCCTACGTCCTGCTTGATTAATATTGATGATATGAGTAGTACAAGAGTTGATCTACCACGAGATCAAGTAGGCTAAATCCTAAAAGCTAGCCTATGGTATGATTGTTGTATGATCTATCGACTAGCTTGGCCTCGGTTTATATAATGCACCAGAGGCCTAGGATAGCAAGAGTCCTAGCCGAATACGCCGGTGGGGTGGAGTCCTTGTCTTGATATCCAAGTCTTGTGGAATCTTCCTTGTATGCGGGGGCAGCTGCCTGAACTGGCCCATGAGTATGCGGCCATGGGGGTCCTCGGCCCAATCCAACTGATCCGGAGACGATGTGATGAGTACCCACTAGTCCAGGACACCGTCAATCTTCGTAGAATATGTGGGAGCCAATATGAACATCCAGGTTCCGCTATTGGTTATTGACCGGAGACATGACTCGGTCATGTCTACATTGTTCTCGAACCCGTAGGGTTCGCACGCTTAAGGTTTCAATGACAGTTATATGAGTTTATGAGTTTTTGATGTACCGAAGTTAGTTCGGAGTCCCGGATGTGATCACGGACATAACGACGAGTCTCAAAATGGTCGAGACATAAAGATTGATATATTGGACGGCTATATTCGGACACCGGAAGTGTTCCGGGTGATTTCGGAGAAAACCGGAGTACC